>NW_020454694.1:1528012-1625288 GCF_003342845.1 Nothoprocta perdicaria | reverse complement strand
CGGCGCGGCGCGGGGGCTGATTAATAATCCTTGCTTCATTAATGAGTGTCTCAGTAATTGCTGAGAGTTGGTAGGCGGTTGGTAGGAGTGGGCGCCGTTGGGTCCGCTAAGGGCAACGTTCTGCTTCGATTAACGGCAGAGAAAATGTTCCCTACAAAAACGACCTTTCTTGGTAACGCACGTGGAAATAGTAGGTTCACAGGAATGGTGGAAACGCCCCATTTCTTGGCGCATCCCGAAATCTGCCGTCTTGTTCCCTGGATTCTGGAGGGTGGCCTCGTTCGTGCAGTAGATCTGGTTTGTATAGTTGAGAAGAAAGCCTCAGAAAGGTGAAATGTGTACAAACAGTTTGGGCATTTTCAGGTGAATTGCAGAAGGCCTAGAGTGGCAGTTTCTGATTTTTACTGGTTCACATTTAAAAAAAAAAAAAAGAAAAAAAAAGATTATACCATGCAGTATTTTTTTTTTAAACCTTTACTGAATGTGAATTTCTGGGCTTTATTATAAAGGAAGTGGTTGATTTGTTTACCACTACAATAAAGAAAACAAGATTTAGGGAAAACAAAATCAATTAGAGCTATAACTACCTGAAAAAAAATACTTTCTGGAAAAAAAAAAAGACATTTTAAAATAACTCCAGTTTTGGTGAAGAGATGAAGAATTATTCCAATGAAGACCTGTTAGAGCATGGGAGACAAAGTGAGGGGCAAACATGGCAAGGACTCTCCATAAACTGTCATTTGATATAACTCTCATTTGATGTTAGTTCTAAAATCTAAAAATGTGGGAAGTAGCAAAACAAAGTTTTATATATATATATATATTATATATATATATATATAAAAGTAGAAAAGAAATCTTTTTTTCCCTCCCCCAGCCTGAAAAGATGAGACATTTACATATCTGCTTAGAATATGAGAAATTCAAATCCACATTTCTGCATCTGGAGCAGCTAATGCTGATACAACACTACCCACTAGCTAGATGCTCTTTTTCCTTTTTGTCTACGTTTCAGTATGACTTGAAAGTTCAGCCCAACCAAAGTTTCCTCAGAAATGCCTTCTGGATGGGCTTCAGTTTTGACAAATACCTTATTAGCTGTGGAAATGAGACTTCAGAAATACGTGTGCAGAAGTGAGTATGATTAGAAAGCCTTGTATTCATTCCAGTACCCATCTGTAGGAAGTCTCAGTATGCATATTTAAAATGTTAAGAGAATATATGTATTTAGARCCTCATTTTTAACCAGTACAAATCAGTATTGTCTGGTGAAGAATGTTACATCCAAAAGTTCCAAACCCGCTCTGATTTTAGGATTCTTCTAATGCTAACTGCAAAGCTACAATCAACAGCTTCACCTTTTAACTTGGCTATCTAAAGCCTGAGGTTCTTCCTCATTCTTCTAAACTTGTTCAGGGCAGACCCRCTTCGCTTCTTACTTGCTTTTTTTTACCAAAACTAAGTAAAAAGCATTGAAAAATACTCTAAGTCATTGTCAAAGAAAATGAAAAAGCACCGTGGATGAGAAGGGGGTGTTAGTATGTAGAAGGACATGAGGGCTTAAAGAAAAGAGGCCTGGTCATAGAGGTCTGCTCCACAGCAGCTTCAGGGCCTCTGAGTGGTGGCACTGCTGGGCAATTTGCTGTTAGGTCCTATGCACAAAACAGGCTCTAAGGGTACAAAAAGCCATTTCTGAGGATTTTGAATGCAAAGAGAAACTGGTCTTGATGCAAGTTTTTTCTACTGTGGTCCTTCGACCACTGGACATTGTGGTGCCTGAAGTGTGCACCACTGGGCATGTGCTTATAAATGTCCATTTTTTTCCTAGATATTTGCCTATCTAGCTGAAGGAATGTGGTTTAAAACAAGCTAATGATTAGACCTATTCTTCTCTTTTCTCCATTCTCCCCTCCTTCCTCCCATTTGTAAGTCAAATGCAAATACATCCCTGAAAATGGACAGACCCAACTGAGGATGCTACCATTCCCATCTGTTTATTATTCACCTGGAGACCCCTGTTTCCACAGCATGGCAGAAGGTTGTGGGCCTCTTCAGACTAACTTGTACTGAGACTGATGAAGAGCTTACTTGTGATCTTGTTAAGAGTGTTCAGTTATGAAAGTATTTGCCTAGAGAGTTCGCAGGAAGGCAGCTGTAGCAGTTGTGGCAGCAAGGTCTGGATCTGTTATCTGCCAGTCTGGTTGCAAGTGGCCAAGAGGTACATTTTGTCTCTAGCATATTTCTCTGGCATGCTGCCTAGTGTCAAGTTAAAGCATAAATAGGTGATGCTTTCATGTCATGACATAGCTGTTCACATATGACACTGCACAAATTTATAGATTAAGGCTTCCCAAGTGTTTTTTTTTTCTCTTTTTTTTTTTTCTTTTCTTTCTTTTCCTTCCCTGAGCATGAGAACAGCATATTTTTGTGCTAAGGTTTATACTTCTGCATAGATACCATTAATATAGGTGCCAGGGTACCATTGCCTTTTCTAATATGGCTTTATACCACTACAAGTGTGCATAGCACAGGCTGGGAGTACCCTGCTCTACAGAGATAATTTGTGAGGATGTGGATGGCTCCATTCRTCTCAATAAAATGTTAAATTAGACAGCCAGTGATAATATAGCTGTCTTCTTTATGAAAAATAGAGGGAGGAGGACAGATCTTACACAGTTTGCTACAAGCAACTATTATTTTTTACCCCAAATGTCAGTCTAACAAATACCTTTATGCTTTTTTTTTCCTCCTCAAATAAGAGGGACTTAAGCAGAATTCAGGATTGCCCAGACCCATCAATAAGTGAGAAAGCTGGTTCAACTGCTAGTTATGTTGTGTGGGACCTTTTTATTTGTAAAAAGAAATCATGGTAGAAGAGTGCTAGATTGCTTTATAAAAATAGAGATCAAATATTCAGACAGATAATGCAGTATTTGAACTTCACCAAAGTTACTTATTCAAATCATAATGGTTTGGCACTGCTTAAGGTTTACAGTGTGTGAGAGCTTGGTAAGTCATGGCACYAGTCCTCTAAGTGCCATAGCTGCTGTTAATCTTGCCCTACCAAGGTAGCTTAGTAGGCATGATATCAGGGAGCTTCCATAGAAATACAACTCCATAAACAGCTCCAGAGTTTTCCATTTATATCCATATATACACACACACACATATATGCATATACTRACTTGGTTAAAAAGTATGTTTCAGAGCACACTTTCGTTTCCCATGCAGTTTTGACAGAAGAATCACTGTTCAACTGCTTTTAGTTTAATTTCTAATTTCAGTAGAAAGTGTTGAAATTTCTGTCACATTTGCCATTAGAAGATACTTGTTTGGGAAAACGAGTGTGATAAAAGTTTGTAAAGGTGACTTGTGTTCCAAACAAGAGCGCAGTACATACGTACATTTAACTGCTGTTGCATATAGCTATCCACAATATACAGGTATTGACTAACCTTCCAGGCCATACAGAGTTGTGGTAGCTATTTGGCCATATATGACTTCCCCAATAGCCTAGGATATTTGCTGTTGAGCCACATTGAAAAATGTGAAGGCAAAATGAGAGAAATAAAAAGTTACTGAGGTAAAATTTGTGTGGTTGCAAATAAAAATAAAACTTACATTTACAAGTGTAGTGATGCTTTATTGAGTATGTTAGTCTTCTGCCTGGTTTGAAATAAATTTCAATAAAACTTACTGTTTAATACTGTCTGAATTAGTCCCCAATTCTGGCGTTTATGTAAAATATCCTAAGTTGACAAACATGGTGCTGGAGTGGGACACAAAGTGTCAAAAAACTTTTCTCCCACATTTGGGGGGAAAGGTTTGGTTTTTTATTAATGCCGAGACATTTGGAACAGGTGCAGGCATCACTAACAGGTAAAATTCTTAGGCGCAAATTCTTAGATTTTGCAAAACTRTTTTCTTGAACTCTGCATTTTTGAGGGCGCATGATTGTATTAATTTGCCTAAAGGCATTGGATAAAGGTTTTCAGGTTGTTGCACTCAAACTTGTAATACATTTTAGTATACCTTATCTGAGTTTACAAGAAATTGGCCTTCCAATAATTTTGCAATTTGAAAGTGCCATTTGGTAAGTCCATTCCATGCTGTGCACTTTATCTTGGAATTTACTAGTGTTAGTTTGTGATAGTGAAACAAGATTTTTTTTTAATGGAGTTGTTGTTCAGGTAAACCAAAAATCATTGCTTGTGTGTTGTCAATCAAATGGAAAACTGGATAGAGTTTTGTAAATGCAAAAGAGCAGATTAATACTAGCATTTTAAATGGAGAATTAAAATAATTGTGGCCAAGTGCCTTGGCAGTATATCTGCTTTGTCTGAACTTGGAATACATGCAGTTGCATTAACAGAAAAGATATTTTATGCTTCTGCCATTTCCATTATCATCCTCTTATTTATGATTTCTTRGACATAAAAATGTGCTTCATTTTATGAAAAAGCAAATGTTGTGAAACATTAGACTTTGGATCAAGCTTAAATGAAGGGAAGTTCTCATCTGGCTCGTCAGCAAGAAGTTGAAACATGGTAGGAAGCTTAAAGGAAGAGATTGCAGACATACTTACTTTCTACAGTCTTCTGGTTGGTTCAGAGTCATTGATGATTTCAGTGATGGTTCTTTTCCAGATTACCTCTGTGAGCTGTTTGCCTAAGGCTTTTGATTTGTTTATATTCAGTTGCCTGAACACACAAATTTGGACAAAGCTGAGTTTAGGCATCCAAATTATATCACATTAAATTAGAAGAACATACGCCCTTTATAAAGACCTCTGAGAAGTTAAAATCCCCCTGCACCCTATTTACTATATTGGGAACCTAAAGATAGCAGAACAGTTACATGGACAAAACAATTAGTACAATGAAGAGAATCTGCAACATGTAGCACTGTCATGAGGTCAGGTACCTTCTTCTTTAGTATAATTGGTGGGACCACTTCACTGCTGCTACAGAAATAAGTGATAATTACAGATGTGATATCTACATACAAATGAAGAGTTGATCTTGTTGAAAAAATTCCTTTCACAGACTCTTCAAGGTGTGCTTCTACTGATGAGCTATGTGCATTTTTGTCACTAGAGTTATGTGCATTTTTGTCACTAGCACTTAGTGCTCAAATTGCCCAGTGAGGCACCACTACATCCACAAATGCCCATGGATGATTTTTATTTCTGTTCTAAATCTTGGTAAATTTAAGTATGGTGGGAGTATGGTACATATTCAAGGATGTATCATTGGTCAGAGACAGTGTCACAAATCACAAGCAGGGCTTGCAGGATGCAATATACATTTATAGTATGACATTCATGTCCTTCCCAAATTAAGCAAATGCTTGCAACGTAAGCTCCCATACTCCAGACTGCCATTCCCAGGTAAAGAACTGGCTACTGTGATTTCACAAAGCTATTAATGGTAGCAAGCACCGCCTTAAATAAGCAAGCGAGAAGCAAGTGTTTGCAGATGGATCCTTAAATTCCCTTCTATGGAATAAAAATGAGAACAAGAATTTTGTTGGAGGTTGAAACAACTGCTAAACCTATTACTAATGGCTGATTGGAAATACTGTGACATATCCAAAAAAGTGTGCAATACCATAGAAAAACATGCAAAAACAAGGCCAAGACCATATTTCTAAAGAATTTCCATAATCTCTGCATTTTTTTTATAATGGAAACACATTCTGAATATTGAATACATGGGATCTAAAAATAACTTTCATTATGTTTTATATTAAATGATGAAAAAAGCTAACGGTGGTCTTCCAGGTAACTGTTGTGATAAGCATATTAATGAAGAGTGTAATGAAGTATATCTGTTTCAGACTGTATATGTTACTAGGCCACTTTATGGATCCAAAATTAGGATATCTTTGTGTCCATTTATTACGAGCAAAATAGAGACATGCAGAAATAAAGACAGAAAAATATCCGTAAGTTTGCTTTAACAGCTTCTTTCCTAGACAGTTACTGAACTAACTTAATCTCTATAATTCTATTGGCATCAGTGAAATTAATTCAAGAATTTGTACCGTGAGTTTTGCTTCTGAAATGTTTCTTTTAACCATGTTCTATGTGGAAATAGTTCAAAAACGCAGATAGGGAAAATAGAAAAGTTGACACAGAATACAAACTAACATTGATGTTTTTGAGAAAAAAAAAAGTATATACTGTTTATGTTTTTCAGAACATGAATGGTGTGTAAGCAATTAATAACATGGACTAAAATCAGTGCTCTGCAGAGCTTGTGAGATCTCCTTACAATCTCTTAAGTTTCTTAAGACACACTGCAAGATTATGTGGAGTGCATCTTGCTATTAGAATGTCTTTGGGCTACCTAGATGTTTTCTAAGTTGCCCCTTTCAAATAAATTTGAAGCACAGGCAGTGATTTTTTTTATTTCCATGCTTCCTCATGTAAAGTATTAAGAGATCTTTATTTGTTCACTTAAAAAGAAACACAAAATTTGACAATATAAGTTGACTTGATTAAGTCATACTTAAGATCTGTATTAACAGATACCTTTCTTCTGTCTGTGGTTTTACAGCATGCAAGAAAGTAGGATTAACAAATGCAGCATGTGTGTATTTTATTGTTTACTGAGGCATAGATATTAGTTAATAGATAATAGATATTAGTTAATAGATACAGTACATTGTATCTATTAACTAATGAGGCATCTGACAAATACGAGCCATTTCTTTCTATTGCAAGGAACCTGATAGTGGTAAAATACAGGAAAAGCAGTATTAACTTTAGGCAAATCACTGCGTTTGCATGCAGACCTCCCTGTAGGKGTTTTTTGGGGTGGAAGACAGTTGTTAGAGGATGKTATGATAAAATTCTTGTTTTAAACACAGGATAGACACTGTATTTAAATACTAATAATGTCCTTATTAACTCTAAAAGTATAGGAACATTTTCTATGTTTTTGTAGTGTGTTCTTACTAAGCAAAACTTGGTTATGCTGGTAACGTAAAATATTTTGTTACATAAAAATGATGTAATAACCCCTTGAAGGCCTCGTGTTTCAGGCAAGCCCTCAGGGTGCTCCATGGGCCTTTATTCAGGCTCCAGAAACAGAACTGCCTTTATACAGCCTGAACTGCCCTCAGTGAGTGACTGTCTGCAGGGAACAGGCACCCGCTTGTGCCGGAGCTGCCCGGCTGGTGTTCCCGAGGTCAGGAACCCCTCAGGACACACGTCCCCTGCTCTTGCGTAGCTGCCCTCTGCCCCACCGGCCCATCYGTCCCGTCAMGGAGAGCAGGAAKCCAACAGGTCCTTCCTAAATTTGTGTGAAGTTCTGGGCTCTCCAGTCTAAGAGGGACTTGGAGCTTCTAGAGAGGGTCCAGCGGAGAGCGACAAAGATGGTTTTGGGACTGGAGCATCTCTCGGATGAGGAGAGACTGAGTGGGCCTGTTTAGCCTGGAGAAGAGAAGGCTGAGAGGGGATCTGATTAAMATGTATAAGTACATGGAGGGAGAATGCAGGGAGGAAGGGGCCAGGCTCTTCTCATTGGTGGCCAGCAATAGGACAAGGGGAAATGGGTGCAAGCTGCAACACAGGCAGTTCCATCTCCAGGTGAGGAGGAACTTCTTTACTGCGAGCCTGACAGAGCCCTGGCACAGGCTGCCCAGGGAGGCTGTGGAGTCTCCTACTCTGGAGGTCTTCAAAACCCGCCTGGATGCYRCSCTGTGCCACATGCTCTAGGTGTGCCTGCTTGAGCGGGAAGGTTGGACTAGATGATCTTTAGAGGTCCCTTCCAACCTTAATCATTCTGTGATTCTGTGATTCTGTAAATGGGCCTGGACATCACGTGCCACTAGGGCCAACATGAGTAGGTGGCCTTCATGGACAAGTTGGGTGTTAGATACCAGGTCTTGCAAACGTTCAGGTTTTCAGGCTGTTCTTGGGGCCAGCTAAAGCAAGTGCAATGTCTTATGTTGCGTGGTATTTTAATTAAGGCCTTATTTGCTGGAGCATGCCTCACAACCTGTATTTTTTGTTTGCAGCACTAATACAAATTATAATTTTAATTTTACTTTTGCATCCATATTATATGTTTCTGCAGCAGTGTGATTTGCGTTAGGTATTTTCCCTTCCTATCAGTCACAGCTTGGCTAACACTGAAGGCAGAAAGCAACTAGAAAATGAGCAGGCTGAGGATTTCTGAAGCCCTGAGTGGAAAAGTCAGAATTTAGAGGGAAAATTTAGATGGATGAAAAACAAATATCATCCAGAGGAAYGGTGTCAGCTGGGTGAGGCAATGATTGGTGTCGAGAAGACTTACCTTTTAAATATGAGATGGATGCAGAGTAAGGCAGTATACAGAGTTTTGGGAAACAAGCAGTACTGGGCTGTTTGTAGTCATGCTATTATATCTTGGAGATGCCTAACCAAAATGACCCATTAATTAAATATACATTTTAATAATACATTTCTGATTAACTGCTGTAATAAAGAAACACTGAAGCCTTTGCTTCTTGTTGAAGCATATCATTGAAGTCTGTTTTACTATTGCATTTAATAGAAGCAGATTATGCCTCAGTTTAGTTCCTGTGTTAATACTGCTATTACTACTGATAATGTATACTGTAATGTTATAGAGGATACTTTTTTTATCCTGTTGTAAGAAAAAGTAGAAGTCCTGAAGTGATAGCAAACAAAATAATATGATGAAAGGAAGACAAAGCTTCGTGGATGCCGGTCAAGTTGCCTTGCTTGCAAATGCCCTTTTTCCAACATTCTTTAGCAGCATCCCTTCCCAATGCTTTGTCTGTGGTATTTCATGGTTGCACTGGAGTTATGCATAGTTCAGTGAGTCAGGTTTGTGGCAAAGAATGTCTTAACCATTCACATCAGCAATCACTTTATTCCAGTCATTTTCTCTTTGTCAGCTGAGGAAAAGTCTAAATATCTTAGTTTACACCTTCGTTACACAGCATGGGATCTGAAATTACTAAGTCACATTTTTGATTCCATTTGCAGGCTTTGTCTGTCTCAATTTATATACACCTACCTGTTTTTGTTTGCTTGTCTTTTAGCCTTTCCCAGATGAAAATTGCATTTGACAGCAAGAATGACCACTCTGTGATACAGAAATAGAACCGAGAATGATACCAAGGAACAAGACAYTTGCACGAGCATATTTGTGAAGGATTAAGCTTTGGGTGAGTGGAATGTGCCTGTTGAAAAGATTCTGTGGTAAAATTTACTGGAGCACAACACTGGGGGTTTGAGAGACATGACAAAGCCAAACCAACGCCTGTGTTTGCTCTGTTTAGAAAGGCATGTGCAACACAGGGTGGCAAACCAGCTTCATTTCAAAATAAACCACTTCTCCAGGCATGGTGCGGGTCTTCAGGAAATCGAAGCCTCCACTAAGGAAGAGGACAGCGGAGAAACTATTACAGTCTGACAGACAAGGCAGCACTGCAGGACGACAAGTAAAGCTRGAGGAAAGCGTCAACATAATTAAGGATCAGAGAAATGAATGTGATTGCCTTTAGATACACTRTTAAAGTATTTCACCTACTAAAATCACATTTTTCAAAAATGTTATATTGAAAAAAGTAAGTTATTTCGGTGACACCTTTACTCGTAGCAATACAGAAATTCTGGCAAATGCAGTTCAAAGCATGAACTCTCCAGGAAGAAGGCAGTAGTCTGTCATTCAGCACAGCAATATTTGAGGATGATATTTTTTGTCTTTTTTCTCCCTTTGTTTCCCATTTTAAAACGGGAAAAAWTTCACAAGATAGTATTCTTTCACAAGAAGGTATTGAGGCTTAAGAACTTTGAAAATAAGGCTACCAATTAAATAAGGTAGCCTAAATAAATAGTTATTATATTTAAATTATTAAATTTAATAATTTAATTAAATAATTGAATGAATAAATATGGGTTTGTGAGTTAACCTTGTGACTCTTTTTGCATGTTATTAGAAAGTGGTTTACTGATGAATTTCAGCACTTACGAGTTATATTTAATTCTGAAGTGCAACAGAACATCCATACCCACCAAGAGAGTTCGTTTTGAAATGGCAAATAAAATGAACATGTTACTTCACACTGGTAATTGTGGCATTGGACATATAAGAATATGAAGTGCTTATTTCTCACTACAATTGTTTTCTTTCCTGCACTGCTATTTTTTTCTCTTTCACTCTTTCTAATTGTTTTTAATTGTTGTTTTAATGACACAGCTTACGTGCACGTAATGCTTTTCATGCAGAACAAAGCCAAAGTACCATACAGAGTCTGTATTGTATTAGAATGAAGCTTCACAACAAATGCATTTATCTGTATTAACATTGTCCAGAAAGAGAAGGGCCCTGTGTACATGACAGTGAATGTCAGGAAGTGTAGAGCTTATATATTCACACAYGATATAAACTGTTAAATCAAGAGTAAAGATTAATGTAGGATCTCCATTATAGTCTGTACTAATTTTCCTTCTAATAGCTCAAGTATTTTAGTGTCATGTTACTTAAGGTTTCAGGATTTTATGATTTTCCATATATCTTTAAGCCATGGAAGAAAATATAGCATAAAATGTACTATAAAAATACTGGAAAAAATACATATATATAATTTTGAATTTACTATCATCATATTAATCAAATTCTGTTGTTTTTTTTTTTTTAAATTTCACTTCCTTTGTTTTTTTTTTTAAGTAGTTGACCATAGCTCTTCTTCTGTAGCAGGGTGAAATAAAGAATTTTTTTGTTTGCTGTTTTGTAAGTGAAACTATCACTGAATACTTTTTATTTTGCATTTAACCTCCCAAACTTTGTAATAGTATGTACATTGTAGTATTTTAAAAGATTCTAATATAACAATAGCAATAAAGTATATAGTTAAGTCCTGCAATTGAGATAAATATTTCCTATTTTTCCCCTAATTTTATATTAACCTTACCCTTGATTAATCCTCTGGGATGCTTTGCAACTTTTTATTGTCCATGTGAGTGTTTAACTTAAAATTCTGCATTACAGTCCCTCAACTTGARCGATCTTGGTTCTGATTTTTACTCTAGCTTTCTAGTAAGGTCTGAAATAGTTTGATTCAATCCCTGTGTTTATAGTGTAAAAAAATACTGCTCTGTATGCTAACGATGGTGTGAAACTCTTCCTTCTCTGCATGTTAAATGTGTGCTTTTCATAAAAAAAAAGCTCTGCTTAGGCAGGAACCAGTGACTAGATGTAGATTCCCCAAAACTGTGGGGAGATCGAGGACTTTAAAGAGGATCAAGGGTTGTCCCTCTGCAGCTGCCATTTCAGCATGTGATGAARAATAGTGCGGAGTTTGTCTCGGATGCCTCTTTGCAAGGATTTCTAGGCTCGGGGTCTGTACGTGCACCAGACCTAATGGTTCTAACACACCTCTTAGGTCTTTCTCTGTGCCACTGTGTGCCAGTGTGTGTTGGTCATTGCTGTAGGAAAACATTTCCGCATAGACACTGGGATACACCACATAGCTAAATAGGATCATCCAACAAACATAACCATGCTGAAATGAATTTTCCCTGCATAGCCCATTGCAAGGCAGAATCCTGAACTTCTTCTCAATGCTCATAGTCTTTCCTGGCACAAATACAAGGTCAGGCATTCAACACTGTTTCTTCCTTCTCCTTTAGTAAAAATGTTTAGTGGTATATATTTAAATTCCATGTCATTAGTGTGACAAAACTGTAACTACTGTACCATTCTCTTCCTCGTGGTTTTGATTATTTGTTCGGAATGAGCATGGCCTTTGAAAGGGTGAGAAGGTTCCTTGCTATGACACAGTGGCATCCATCACCATCGTCCTATTTAGTGGTTTGCCTGGAAATTGCTAGCAATTTAGAAAAACTTTCATTTTAATTTACTGCATATGTGAAATAAATTGTACCATGGAATGGGGTTGTCAAATATTTATTTAGTATCTCAGTACTTGAATTCACTTGCCAATCAGATAAACTTAGTTTTGAATTCTTATATACTGACATCATTTTCCTAACTTAACAACTCATTTTTAGACACAGAAATAACAAATGTTAGCATTGGCTTGTTGTGAATAGCAGCGATGTTTAAGAATTTTAGTGTAGAGTTTAGTGTTTTGATAATGTCACTGTGAATTGGTGCTTAATTTTATCCAGAGACAACCTTGTCCTTAAACTTCTTACTTGGTGTAAAGTATTTTCCTATTTTTCTAATTCAACCTGAGTGTTAAAGTTGGTTCCCTTTAGACTGTTTGCATACAATTTCAAAGATATAGGATTTCCCAGGGCATTACTAAGCAGCAACAGTGGTTGCAAAATATATATTGCTGGGTCAACAAGATTGCCTTTTAGCAATCAAATAGAAAAGATAAAGAGACTGGTATTTTGAGAACTCTTTCACTATACATGTAACTCTGACAAAATCTTTCCCTGTAATCCTGAAGATTATCTCTCATAAAAACAGCATATTCACTTGTGAAGTTTATGAAAATAGGACCTGCTCTAAAACATATTGAAGCCAGTGGAACTAGCTTTTGTTTAGCTGTTCTCTGCTTTTGCTCCATATAAGAAGGTAAGTTTGCTCCAAGTTGTTTGGTTATGTTCTAAACACTTAAGTAATTGAAATTTTGTGCAGAAATAAGTTAAGCATGAAAGTTTATATACAAAAGTAGCATCTTACCTGGATTCATTGTTTTGCTAGAGTTTGTTCAAAACCCACAGCTAAGCACAGACAAAAATGAATCTATACAGTTCTGCTGAAATTTCCTGCTGAAATGTCCTAAGTCTTGAAAGCATAACTGCATTCCCATTGGATATTTGTGCTTTTCCTTTGCATTTTGCATGACTGAGGATTTTGTCACTGCCAGTTTTCAGTCACAGGTAGAGAATATTTTCAATTTTCTAGGCAGATGATGTTACCAGCCTACCTCACTAGTGAAGAACATGCTTCTCCATCACCAAAGAAGCAATATTCCTGGGAACAGTGATGGGGGTTAATAACAGTTAATGATGAAGTTATTGCTGGTCAAAAGCAGAAGCATTAAAAGGTGAATCTCTCTGTCCCTTTTCTCCTAGAAAAGAAAGAGAGTCTTTTTGTATTTATACTGGCTGTTGAGGACAAAATTTAAGAATTAGGCTTATTGAGCACCTGGAAAAGAACAGGATGTCTTTCTTAAGCCTTAAGCTAAATGTCTTAAGCTAAGAGGCATCAGAACAAATCTATGATTTTAGTGGTTATTTTATTCTTTACAGATTAATAGCCCTAACTGTGCTTTTATAGAAACCACTTTGGCTAACCTAAACCAAACCAGCTTTTTAAAGAAGTTATAATGGAAACAGAAATTACGTGTAACCATATACAGTCTAAGTTGGTATGGTCCCTTGCTCCAGCTTCTGGTGGGCCATTTACATCTGTGATCATATAGAGCAGCCTGCTGTGAGATTATCCAAGTACAGAGTGAGCTCAGACTGAAGAAATCCAAAAATCTGCTTTTGTACAGAGAATTTCTTGGTCATACCAAGTATGCAGCTTTTTTTACATCATATTATGCATAACCAGACCATACAAAGTATCACTTCCACCATTTGCAGTGAAGAAAGCCAAGAAAAAAAGGCTGTGGATTCAAGAATCTAAAACTGTGGTGCGTGGATGGACTGCAGAGCTCTTTCTTGTGGTTCATTGAAAAAAACATTTTAGAACTGTAACATGGTACATTAAGCTACTGGTACGGGAAGGGAATAGGGTTTGTGAGTAGATATTTTCCTTACAATGTGGTCTGCTGACTGAAAATCTGGAGCACCATCAGGGTTCAACTAATTGAGCCAGACAGCTTGTTAGACTGTCTTATAAAACCTGGATGTCTGGCTAGATAGCTTTTGGCACTTTGAAGAACAGAGAGGCAGATTTATGAACTGGACAAATGAGCATTATAGTTAGGAATTTTTCTAGTAGTTTTGGCTCTATCTGTAAGACCCTTTGACTTTCAAAAAGATGCTGCTTCAAAAAAAGAGTTTTTGCCAACTCCTAAATACAGTTTTAGTGCAGCTTATTACTGCTAATTTTWGCACCTTATCTTCCTGTGCAATTCCCGCAAAAACCAGGATAAATTTGGAGTCTCCTTTACACCCCCACATCCCAGTAACACCACAACTGCGAAATGGCAAGAGAGTCAAGGAGGATACTGGTGTGCCTGCACCYGGTGGAGGAACAGTGATGCTAGTGTGCAGAAAGAGCGTGATGGACTTCAAAAAGGTCACTTCAAAGAGGTGAGCTTGAATCTACATTCACRTAGCACCACCGAGAGTCTAGAAACATTCACCTCTCTCAAGAGACTATATTCATAGTAGATATGCATCTCTATGATATACCCATAAAACTCTTGCATTAATCTGCTTGGGCAGGAATTGGTGAATCCTTTCCATGGCTCAGCCTCAACAGTTAGGTCCTAGCTCACTGTGTCCTGTGCTACACTGTGAATTAATCTTAGTATCCTTGCCACCAGCAAAGAGCCAACAGCAGTGCTGCCAAGATTTCTGCAGTTGTTTCTGTTTCTTATGTGTTAAACATCATGCCAGTTCGGATCCGTCAATCTACTGCAGAAACTGAACCATCATGGGCAATGGAATACACAAAATCGAAAGTTCTTGGAAAAACCCCAGTCACTATAAATGTAAATAGCTGGTTTTCTTTGTGTGCTATTTCCTCTGTGGATTCCACAGTTGCTGATTTCCAAGCTTTGTATCAGCCTAGAGAGAAATAGATGGAATCTTGCCTAAAAGCAACTGCAAAATAAGGTAGTGTTGCACAGAAAGGACCATGTTATGTGTTTTTTTCCAGTACTACTTGTGCTAATCAAACCAGAAATATGGTGGTGTTTAGCAGAGCGACAGACTATATCGCTACACATACAGCAGGAAACAATTGAAAACAGGGAACACCATCATAGTTTGGTAATCTTTTGATGCTTCTGCTCCCTCTCTTAGCCAAACAAAGTAGACTGGAGAGCTGATGAGAATTACAGTTTTTCATCCATCAAAAGGATATGGTAWGCCCTGGAGCTCTTATTCAAGCTGAGCTATTAATCAGACACATTTAAAGTTATTCAAAGCAGTGCAAACCCAAACCCAAGAAGATGATACCATGACTTAGCACGTTCCCTTCTCACCTCTGAAGATCTGAGGATAAGTGATGCTCACCACTTATCTGTGATTCCAAGCTGACACTCTTTTTTTGTCATTATTTGATATCTGTGCTTACAAGAGGACATCCAAGGATGCCTCAAGGCCTAATGCACCCATCCTGAAGTTAAGGCAGAAGAGTGAGATTCTTTCAGGCCAGACTCAAAGCCCAGGCTCCTTCAGGACAGAGGGGGAAAATGGCAGTCATGAATTTCCTCTCTTCCCTGTTTCCATCACTGCTTCTTTTTTTTTTTTTATCAGTTTTCGAGTTGCACACTCCATTTTTCCTATATGCACGCAATCCATTTTTAACAGTCAGTCTTCAAAAATCCTGCAGTACCTACAGGTAGGAGTGGAAGAGGAAACAAATATATAGAGAAAGCTCACACTGATTTTTGGCCAATCTTATGCTTGATCATGTTGCAGTATTGCCAACAGTAAGTGTTCCAAAATCATACGTGATGAGGGTGGCTTAAAAATAATCAATTTGGAGTTCCTTTTTATTTGCCTTCTGGCTTAAAAACAATCATTTTGAGGTTCTTTTTTATTTGCTTTTGGTTTCTTAGCCTTCAGGGTACTCTCAGATAATGTTTTCTCAGAAACCACGTGGGCTGGAAAGCTGATTTCTCAAATCAAGCCCTAGCCATATGGTAAGGCTCAGCATATAGAGTATGTGTATATAGTGTTAAGTATGAAAAGCTTATACTTGTTTTTCCCTTATATATTATTTTGTTTGTTACAAGAGGCAGTTTCTCTCTTTTGTAGTTTGCAGATATCTGTAATATCAGATCCAGGGTAGGAGAAAGAGTAAGTGGAAGAGTTAATATGAATAACAGAAAAAAAAAAAAAGCAAAGCAAAGGAAAAAGGGTCATTATAGACGAAAGAGAAAATAGAGGAAAGGAAGGTGACAGCCAACACAGAGATGAAATGGCCAGGAAATATCATTATGTATATACTTGTCCTTTTAAAGTACAGTGGTTGCTTCAAGACTATGAAAGCTATAAAAGGGTTAATCTGCAATTAATCATTTGAAGCTGTGCCAATATTTAACCACATAATAGCCTTGCCAAAGCAAATGGGCAACAGCATGTGGGTCTCTAGAGACTAGATATTTTCAGGCTTTTAAATGCTGCACACTCACATGGTTCTGTGTTTTATATTACTTGGGGAGAGCAATGTTAGTTAAAATTTGAAGATTTTTAAGAAAGTTGAGATAGAAGGACACTTAGCATTCTTAGATCTGAAATTAAATCTGCAAGATTAATCTGTTGAGCATTTTTTGTCACATTGTGCTTTTCTGTAGCCTGAGTGTTTGTGATACCTGACTTTCAGAGGGCTTACAAGTACAATTCAGCAAAACATACTGAAGTTTGGCTATTTCTCCCAAGCTGAAGATTRTTGTCATTTTAATAATTTCTTCCTTTTTTACCCCTCTATGTATGTTTTGCTAGCATGTCTACTGTAGCATTTCATACAGCATTTCATTGTTCTATTTCTATTATTCTTACTAGACTTTTTAGATTTCTGTCTCTGTTCCCAAAATCTGAGGCTTACAGACGACTTAACTGCCTCCCATCTCCCTTGAAATCCATTATTTAATTTGCAAAAGCTTCTGCCTATAACATCCTTTCTTTGTGCCTA
The DNA here is from genome assembly GCF_003342845.1 of Nothoprocta perdicaria. NCBI lineage: Eukaryota > Metazoa > Chordata > Aves > Tinamiformes > Tinamidae > Nothoprocta > Nothoprocta perdicaria. The sequence goes on along the minus strand of NW_020454694.1, from coordinate 1,608,474 downwards.
TCTACTTTGTCTTACAGCTTGCAGATTAGCTGTATCATATTTAGTCTCTCTTTAGCTATTCATCTATCCTGTCTCTCTTATGGAACTAAGAACAATTAATAACTTTTATTATACAGGTGACTGAATGAACCTCTTTTGAGGTATGTGAACCATATGGAGATGGATGTTAAGGTTTTTTTTTTTTTTTTTTTTTTCATCTTTCAATCCTAAAGCCCAAACAAAAGGACGGTCTGCTTGGACAATCTCCTTGGACAGAAGTGCTTTCATTAAGGCTGAACAGAGACTTGACAAGGATAACTGTAGAAGCTCTGGTACTGTGGCTTGGCCGAAAGCTAAGATTGCTCTAAGAATATAACTCTGACTGGTAAAAGAAGGTTGAATACTGGAAAAATAACTTTCTCTCTACTGCTTTCATCGAACAGAATATTTGCATGTGCATTTGCGTGCAGAGATTTCATTCATTCATGTCTCTTCCTTTAAGAAKGCTTGTCTTTGGAGTCAGGATTGGTTGTGACCTGAGCTGATCAAAAGCAACAAACAGACTTTGGGTGAGAGTGAAAAAGATCAATGAAATCAAGAGAAAAGATGGATCAATAAATACAGATATGATCACTGRCCAAAGCAGAATGAGTAAATCTTGTTTTAGGCACTATTTATTGGTCAATAATTAACTGCTGATTTAAAAGTGTGTTTCAGTACAGTAACACGGTCCACAGTGYCTTGGCTACTGAAATTATGTAGTATTTATTGTGTAATTAGTGTTTTATTTATTCAAATAATTTATTAGACACTTATTTAATAGCTTTCTTATTGTATAATTGTTTTGGGCAAATTTTGAACTTTTAAAATGGCTTCATTTCATATTTTAGGTCTCATTATTAAAGTTACTAAAACTTTAAGTAACTTTATTAAAGTTACTAAAACTAAAACATGTGTGCAAAACACACTTAACAAAAAAAAAAACAAAAAAACCCCACTGTATTTCTCCAAATGGAAAGCCTTGGCCATAGATCTAATTTTGGAGGTATCAGTATATGGTGAGATCTGCAACATTAGATCCATATCTAGGGATCTCCTATTGCCTTAGTCCTTAATTGCAAAAATAAAGTGACAAAGATTTTTTTCCTCCTTTTTTTCTCTCCCTCCCTCTTTCTCTTACATCCACACAAGCACACTCACCCAYACATGTGCCTGCTCATATGCACGTACACACAAAAAGCTTCTGATTCAATTCAGTTCTTCCCGGATCCTTTGTACAATTACAAGTTGCAGATRTTGCAAACTTCAGGGCCCAGTCCGATTTCATTTGCAAATRAAATTTATTATTTATAAAAAAAACTTTGAAATTTTACCCATATCCTTGGTAGCAACATTCAATCCCTCTGCAGGTCCAAGAATCCAGAGGTATTATAAATTTCCTTCATACTTCTAGAGCTAAAATTAACATTTTGGTTTTTGAGGACACAAATAGATTTTTGTTTTCCTAGGTCAGGCAGAATACTTTTTTTTTGTTTTTTAAAATGAATATTTTAATATCAAATATATCCCAAATGTATGTTTTGATGTCAGTTTACATTTAAAGTAACTTTGTTTATTTATTTATTTATTTGCAGTATTTTTAGCTAACAGTATTCTCATTACTATTTCCATAGATGGTAATAAAAATTCGTGTTTGCAATATGAGGAGCCTGCACATGCAGATATACCAATTATGACTTCTCACATTGGTAAAATCAAATCCATTTGCAAGAATTCTTTCTGTTCAAGGGACTGACATCAGCTGTTAATACTTGTTAATGCTGTTAATATTTTGATACAAAATTGTATTTTATGTCTAACCTCATTTTTTATTATGGCATGTACAAAGTGCTTTAAACAGTGGTTTAATTTTCAGCCTAGTTCTGAGGACTAGGCTTATAGCAAGACTGAGGTGTGGTGCAGTTTAGATGTTGTGATTGGTATCTGGATGGATAATATGAATATAGTTTGCATATAGTGTATGCCAACCTGACACAAACTCAAGTGTTGCCTTGAAAAAGAGAAAATGGGGCACTGTGTTCCCAAAATGTAGCACAACCATTATAAAACTGATAGCAGATAGGTCTGCTAGAGTAAGCTGCTTAGGTATTTGTTTTCCCTTAAAACAACATTCTCAGGACCATCATATAGTCCAACACATCTCTCCCCTTCTAATACTTGGCAGTCTCTGGGAACCAGCACAGGACCCTGGCACTGGCTTTGAATCAGCTGCACATTTTCTTTGGCCTTGTTTCTATCCAACAGAAGTGGCTTTACTCCTTCAGCTTCCCAATYCAGGAGGGCTGTGTCAGCATGAGACTCACAAGCTGAAGAGTTGGAGAAAAGATGCAGAAGAGGACCCTGAACACATTTTATAAAAGGATGGAAAGGCACACTGTGTGCAGGGATATCAGTGGCAGCTTGAGAAAAAGGAAATCAAGCTTTCCCTCATCAGCCAGAGTAAAGAAGGTTGATCTTTTTTTGTGTTTTTCCCCTAACCTTTTCTTATCTCCATGTTTTAGTGTTGCAGACTGTCTCCCCAATGGCTTGGTACCTCCTTATCTGCCCTGGCTTTTCCAGTCTACTCTCTGGCATGCTAATTCCTCCAACTAACTCTGAATAAGACTCTATACATAAAGTGCTTCATCTTTATSCTCTTGACTGCAGTTCTACTCCCATGCAGGACCTGTACAACTTGGATAGACAATGGAGAGGTGGGAAAGAAGTGGGTCTGTGAAAGCTCTAGGTGCTAAATAGGTGCTAACTAGAGCCAGGAAAGGTAGGAATGTGTCAGGTTGTTCCTTTCCCAAAAAAGAACAAATGTGTATAGGAAGAAAGACTTGGACCTTCATCAGCATTTGTCTTTCTCATATTCTCTATTGTCTTACCAGAAGAGTTATACTGACATTAATACTGGCGTGACCACCTTGTGCAAGGAGGGAAAGCAGTTCAAAGGTGCCATGTCAACCGTGCCTTCACTTTGCTATACTCAGTTCCCCTGTTTAGGAAACATGACTATATTATCCTAACTGCTTTTGTCCGTCTGAGTGATGTTATTTTTCTCAAGTGAAATTAGGAAAACACAGCACGTTTCCATAAAACTSTATTTTAAAATACTGCTGTTAAAGGGCAAGTCACTAACAGCAATTGTTCCAAAYGCTCTGCAAACTATGAAGTATTCAGGCTGAAACTCACTGTCTAGGTACAGCTTATGTATCGCAACTACATCATGTTCTTTGGGACATCTGCTTACTGTGACAGCCTGCCAGGAAAACCTTTACCTTCAACAGCTCTCTATGCTCTCTATGACTCAGCAGTTCCTTCCACCTTGACCCCACGTTCCCCTACTGAGGGAAATAACTTCTTCAGTTGCGCTTCTCTCTAAGGGGCACTTGGTCAAATCTCTAGCAGCTGAAAAGGAGGTGAGGTGGATCAGAGCCATAGGTCAAGCCCTATAAGCATGCAATAAATAAATTTATTTTCACGGTGCGGTGCATCGAGGGCTGGCTGGATGGCAGAGCTCAGAGGGTGGTGATAAATGGGGCCGAGTCCATTTGGAGGCCTGTGGCCAGTGGTGTCCCCCAGGGGTCAGTACTGGCCCCGGCGCTCTTCAATTTGTTCATCAATGACCTGGACGAGGGCACGGAATGCACCCTGAGCAAGTYTGCAGATGACACCAAGCTGGGTGGAGTGGCCGACACTCCGGAGGGCTGTGCTGCCATCCAGAGGGATCTGGACAGGCTGGAGAGTTGGGCAGAGAGGAACCTCATGAGGTTCAATAAGGACAAGTGCAGGGTCCTGCACCTGGGGAGGAATAACCCCAGGCATCAGTACAGATTAGGGGTSGACCTGCTGGAAAGCASCTCCACGGAGAGGGACCTGGGAGTCCTGGTTGASACYAAGTTAACCATGAGTCAGCAGTGTGCCCTCGTGGCCAAGAAGGCCAATGGGATCCTGGCCTGCATCAGGAGGAGTGTTGCCAGCAGGTCAAGGGAGGTGATTCTGCCCCTCTACTCAGCTCTGGTGAGGCCGCACCTGGAGTACTGTGTTCAGTTCTGGGCACCCCAGTATAGGAGGGACGTGGAGCTTCTGGAGAGGGTCCAGAGAAGRGCAACCMGGATGATTAAGGGAATGGAACATCTCTCGTATGAAGAGAGGCTGAGTGAGCTGGGCCTGTTTTCTCTGGAGAAGAGAAGGCTGGGAGGGGATATGATTAAAATGTATAAGTTCAGGAAGGGAGAATGCAGGGAGGAAGGGGACAGGCTGTTTCCACTGGTGGCCAGCGACAGGACGAGGGGTAATGGCCATAAGCTGGAGCACAGGAAGTTCCATCTCCAGGTGAGGAGGAACTTCTTTMCTGTGAGGGTGACAGAGCAGTGRAACAGGCTGCCCAGGGAGGTTGTGGAGTCTCCTTCTCTGGAGGTCTTCAAAACCCGCCTGGATGCCACCCTGTGCCACATGCTCTAGGTGTGCCTGCTTGAGCAGGAAGGTTGGACTAGATGATCTCTAGAGGTCCCTTCTAACCTTAAATATTCTGTGATTCTGTGAAATTTTAGTTGAACCACTTGTAAGGTGTCGTTTTTTAGGTGGGCTGTATTTCAGAGCTCTGCCGTTTAGATGACCACAAATGAACAAGTAACCCCCTCTCAGGAGGCAAAAGAAATGTTAAGTTAGTTTAGTCAACATGTAGATTTTTGACCATTTAGCATAATTAGCTTCCAAATACTAGCTTGGCTTTATGGCAAAGCTGCTACTCCATAACATGATATCCATTTCCTATGTTGCATGCAGCACTAGAGGGCAGAGCTAACAGCTACTGAGAAATTAAGGATACCTTAAGGTTCAGGGAACATATATTATAATGCAGTTAAATAAACTTTTAGGAAATACCTGGAGAACCAGGCTGAGACACAAAAGCCAAAATATTAGGTGACTGGTAAAATAAATGGTAAATTAATTGCTATGCTGGAAACATGACAAATACTACAACCATGGCCTTGCAGAGTCCCCAAAGCCCTAGTTGAGAGTGTTTGCAGTTCTGATAGACACTGTTTCCAGCCTCCTGCATACTCATTTCTTGCATATTTACAAGGTTCTGTTTGCAAACGGAAGGACTAAGTATGCCACTTTTAAAACTGCAATATTGGAGCACAGTTCTGCAGCAGGAACTGAACTTCCTGGCACATTCTTCCCACTGGAAGAAGTGCCAGGCGAAGCAGCATCTTATAAATTTGTTAGAGTTGGGTAGAGTTCTTCCTGCCACAAAAGCTCTGCACTGCTGTGTTATAAGGGCTCAAAATGATGATGTTTACAGTACTGAAGACCAAAGTGGATGCTGGTATATGGGGATCTGTGATAAACGATGAAGTCTAACACTTGCATTTGGTCCAAAAATACAGGTAGCTACTAAGCTACGCACCACATCATACCTTCATCACAGAAGCTAAGGATAGCTTTCCMTATTGAGAGGCCATCTACATGAAAAGCAGAAGAGGACTGCAAATCATTTGAATTCTCATCCAAGAGATGAGAATACAAGCTCAGAGGCTTCTTGCTCCATTTTATAAGGACAAAAAAATGCTGCTTTGAAATTAGCAATCCTGGCCATACTGTATCCAGCCACAGGATAGCCTGCAGCAGAYGGCTGAACTAAAGGGAGATGCTTTGAGAAGGCCTCAAAGAGATTTCTTCCAGTTACACTAATGAAGGAAGGAGGGATTCATGAGCATTGTGGGACAAGTCAAGAAGCCCATCCCAAGCTTGCAAATTACTTCTGAAGAAAGAAGCAAGATGCCTAGGCATCTGCAGAGGAATTCRGTAGCTTCATGTTGGCCTTGCATATCCAGTCAAACATATCTTAGGGTAATTCCAGCTGGGTGCTGATGAAGAYATCCTGCTTCACAAAAGACTCCCAGAATTAGTGAGGTCTCCTGACCTCACCWTTGTATTGTCTTTCCTCTGATTTTTGTATGGGATCAAGGAAAGGAAGATGAATCGCACCATTCTTGGTTGGGTTACTCCACACATGCCCAGTGGGGACAGACAGCAGCTATCAACTAGATAGATGCAGGAAGCTTTTGATTTAATTGATCTCATGTAAATGGAAACCATTGCTAGCATGAAGTCTGGAGGGTGTGAGAAAAGAAAGATGAAACTATGAAGTGGAAATGGATTATCTGCAAATGGGGAATATAAGTGGGAAAGTGGGAAATACAGGCAAAGATTCTAGATTCTGTCTTTACTCAGATTTTTACAGGTGCCCAAAGAGACCTAGAGAAACAATTTGACTAAACCCATGTACTTTTTACACTGCTACCTGACTTTCATCCATTAAATTGCTGCAAGGATTTACAAAAAATGCAGAGAAGAAAGTAAAAACTATGATCCTATAAAGAAAAGCAAAACTCACACAGACATTTGGTCTACTTCTGTTCATCGGGAAAAAACAGAGTTCATTTTGCATACTGCTAATATTGATGGCGTTGTTTTATGACCAGATACCTTCATTCTTTTCTTGAGACTACTCAGTCTTCAAGAAATGAAGTGTGATTTTTACAGTTTACATGGCAATGATTTATATGAGGGTGACGGCCTGTCACATGGCAATCCTTGACCCCACATAACATGATGTAAGTGTAAGAATCACACTCTTTCTCAAGGTCACTAGAACCATGACACAGGTCTCAGTGTTCAACACACCACCCACAGAGTGGGGCTTTGCCTTTTTACTTTTTTTCTTTTCTTTTTTTTTCTCTTTTTTTTTTTTTACCAGCTCCCTGAATTACTTTCAGGTAGTTCTGCATGTTTCTACTTTTTCATTTAATTAGGTGCAAACACTATGTATAAATAAAATAAAAAGCTCCCTGCAGCTAGTGCACTGTTGCAGACTGCCAGACATTGAAAAATGTTTGTCTCCATGACTAGTGCTTAATAATTCACATTTTATAAACAAAGAAATCTTTCTCTCCCTCTTTTTTTTTTTTTCTCTCCCTTCCCCAGGCTTTTAGAGGTTAGAATCTTGGATACAGCTGCAGAATAACTTTGAATCCTAGTGTACAGTAGGTGAACTATCAATGAATACAATAGGTGTACAGTACTGCCAGGGTTTCCCAGCTGCATCTCAGTCACACATACTCCATATCCTTCAGGACCTGTCAGTCATTGCARTACTTGTATGTAAATACTATATTGTCCAGTAGATATTTGAGATCCCCTTTACATGGGATTTGTTAGCCTGSGGCACAATTCTTTACAACCTGTTTCTGGCTGCAGCTGAAATCATAGACTTTGGAAAGTAAACACACCCCATAATAATTATATGACACTACAAAGATATCTGTAAAGAAATTTGTATTTGTTTACTATGAGTATCTCAGAACAGTGTGTAAATTCTGTTATGTCCATTGATAGAGTCTAAAGAGTTAGTTAACACTTACAAGTTGACATGTTAATAAGCTACAGAACCCAAATCCCCTTGATTCCTACAATTAGCACCAGTGTAAGAAATCAATTCCCTTGTGAGAATAACATATACTGATTCATATTTTAAAAATTGGTTTTTTAAAATTGGTTAAAAATTGGTTATGATAACTTTTGACTTAATGTGATAACCACAAATGATTACAAAGTTATCCAGTACCTCTATTTAAAGCCAACATTTTATGTAGGCTCTGTTGCTAAGTATGTGGCACATAGCAAGAAATATACTCTAATTAGTCCTTTATGTCATTTCAGCTTCATCTGGAGACTACTTCAGAAATTTCAGATTGTATGATAACATCTAATGATCATACCAGATAAAGCAATTTAGTCAGCACCTTACTCTCATATTAATTCAGTGCTCTCTTAAAAAATAGGATGATAAGTAAACCTAAAGCCTATAAGAGATTTAAATTTGGTTCTTGAAACTAGATTATGCAGATTATCAACATCTGAAACTACTGCATTATGCAGGGATACAAGTCAAACAGAATCTCATGCTTTAGTGACAGAGAAGAGAGGTATCTTTCTGAACTTAAACTTTATGTCAGTTGTGCTTTATTCTGATATGAAAAGTGACCTTTTCTACGACTTTTCAACATTCTTCAAGGACCATATTTTTTGCCACCTGCAGCACTTGAACCAATCTGCCAACATCTGCCCAGGTTGGCTTGAAATAGCAAGTGTTTCCTTGAAGCCTTAGGTTCTTAGGCCCTTGATCTTACAAAGACTCAAGATCCTGTGTAAGAATTTGCAGAGTTGGAGATTCTAGATCTGTGATGATCTTGTAATTTATAAACTTTTAATAGCAGAAAATAAATATTCCTAGTAATAGATTAAGAGACCAAATATAATAAAAATAATCATCTCTGTTGTAACTACATATTCCTGTTTTTAATGTCTTTGTTGAAATTTGACTCAAGTGAACTTATTTTATGCATTTTTTTAATGTTAAAAATATTCTTTTATTTGAATTACATACTCCAGGTGTAAATATAGATATAAATGCTTCTCAAATGCTAAAGGTCCAAAGCATTATTGTGTGCTTCACAGTGCATGAGTAGTGTGCGTGCACACATTCACATGTGTATGTACATGCTTTACGGCCCCGGGCTTTCACATGTCTCACTCCCTCTCTAAAAGCCTGCATGCAGTGAAACAGTGTTTTATAATATATCACATTGGCACATTCACTGCTCCCGAGGCAGGCATGATCTATGAGTTGTGTAAAGTTACACGTACAATTAATCTTTTATAATGTATCATAACACATTGCACGTTATACACTGAATAGTCTGACCAATGTGTTGCTATAGTGCCATGAATGCCAGAGCTTTTGAGCAAAAGGTTATGTCTATCTTTTTTTTCTATCTATTTTATTTTTAATGAGACCAAAATCTGAATTAGGATCAAGATAAATTATGGGTTTTTATCTGATTAACATTGATTTCAATACAAAATGTAATTTCTCCAGCTTTACAGATTTCTAGATTTTTCTAGATTTTTGATATTTATTATAAATTTTCAAAAATATACTAGGAAGGAGGGATTTTTAGGGAAACCTAAAAATATTAGGTTTTAAGGACAACTGATTGGCAATAGGGTACTTAACATACAGAAGTTAGCAATTGCTAAGCATCCTTTATCAAAATGCTGAAGTAACTTAGAGAGTCACTTTAGAGCTGAAATGGGATGGGAAGAAGCAGCCAGATCACTGTACCAACTTCATGTTTTCCAAAGGGAAAGGATCTTGTACTTYCTTGTAATTTCTTAAAATCAGTAAGATGTTCCACTCAAAAATACAAACAGAGATTTTCCAAGAGGAAAGCCAGAGTGGCAACTTGCCTTTACATATATCAACACAAGAAAACAGTCCAATTATAGCAAAATGTTAGGAATCTCACAGACCTTTGAAATTTTGGATGGAAATCTAGAAGACAATGTTCTTTCCCATAACACTTTGACCAAACTAATGGGGGAGTCCAACAAATGTCCAACAGGTCCAACAAAACCATCAGTCCTAGTCAAGGAAACCTATAACTACTGCTGCGATCATGCTAAGTATCTGCTAATATCTGCGGGTATTGCTGTAGCTGCTTATTAATTTTCATGGAAATCCTTTGCTATCTCACTTAAACTGTGTAGATTCAACATCTCTCTTTTTCTTATGATTTTCTCTCTTTTTCACTGATTTTCAAAATAGGTATAAAGCTATAAGGAATATAAGAAGGTTAAATTTGTATTTTATTCCATTAGTTGTGTCACCAGTGAAAGGAACACATAAATAAATTTAAATGATTCACAGTTTTCTACATCCTTTTCTGTTCTGTTTTATGCTAATTTCTGTTGTATATAGCATACAATTTTCATGAAAATAAAATGTTACGGAATTACATTAGGCCAACCATTGTAGACTAACAATAAGAACAGGCAAGAAACTGCCCTCCCTTCTAATTCTGGTGATGTTCCTTCCAAGTTACATTGGCAAGGCAATGTAGAGAAACTGAAGTAATCTTCTGTAAAAACAGAAGATTAAAAGCTATCAGTCTGAAATCTCTCAGCATGTCATACATGTGCATAAAGAAGGGGAGGAARGATAAGAATCTTTAAACAGAATCAGGGCATTTCCTACCCAGATTCAACCAATGTGAGAATCTTTAAAGCTTCCAGCACCACAGTGTTGCGTACTTGAATATCACACATAGGTTCCTCAACTTGAGTAATTTCAGTCAGACTGACATCAATATTCTGCAGGTTCATCAATATCAGAATATGTCTGTAACCATCTAGGAGCACCTTGTCCTTTATGAACGTGGAGTCTTTGGTGCTGAGAAGGGATGGTCAGGTTCTGATTTCTCTTATTCATGGCTCAGAGGTTCTAGCAGCCTGAACATTTTTGCCCAGCTTTGAATTCTGAGGGAAAAAATCTTAAGAAGCTGAAATAAAAGCAAAATAAGATGGGAATATGAAAACAACATTTCTGAGCTCTGCTCAGTTCCAACAGCAACATAAAACTATTCCATTTATGTATTTAGCGAAATAGATCCTGGCATCACTACCAGTATATTTCCTCTTTTGTGGGGGTTTCTCTGCAGTTTTGTTTGAACCAATTTAGGACATCTCATTTAAGGCATATGAGAATAAAGGACAGATGAGACTGCTCTAAGTGCTAATGGGAGCTGGAAATGCCCTCATCAACCTCCTTTGGAGAATTCAGTTCTTGACGAGCACCAACCCATTCATCTCGGTCAGGAAGGCTGACAAGCACCAGCTCATGGACTTCTGTTTTTACCTTCAGCCCCTCATACACATGCCAGTCTTGGGATCTGAGGTAGTAGGACTAACTCATCTTAGTCCTGATCTTCAGTAAGACTCTGTCACTGGGGTCCTACATCGTTTGTCACCTTTCCTCATGCTGTACCTGAAGAACTTTGCTCTTGCTGCAGTAGCCCCTACCCTGCAAATCTCAGCAGTGTATTGCTGGCTGATCTCATGTCGCAGAGAGAAAACACTCCTCACATAAGAACCCATCCCTCCAGACATGTAAAGCTAAGTCCATAAACTCACCGCTCATGAGCTTCAGCTATCTAGCTGCCCTTCTCCTTTCAGTCAGGATTTCTTGTGCTTGTTGCTCGTCATTTCTCCCCTTTCTCTCCCTCCTGGCTTTTACGTTTCTTCCACTGAGARCCACTAGCTATTTACTGACAGGGTAATGTGACTTTTCACACCAGCTCTCCATGTGCACTGCCCTGCAAACTGGGCTGGATAAATCCGCTCCCCAACCCCAGCTGGCTGGACATTTCCCCCCCCTTCCCCTCCCCTTTACACTAGCCAAGCGAAGGATTCCTCTCTCCCTCTCTCTCCCTCTTTTTCCATCCCTCCCGCCTTCAGCGCAAACCCAAGACGCAGGATCCTGCCGAGGGAAAGGGCTCCTTGAAATCATCACCACAGTCCCGGCTGCTGAAGTGCAGAGGAGGAGAGAGAAAAAGCCTCCGTAGCCAACCTCCTGTGGCTGAGGGCTTAATAGCAGGGCAATGGCTTCAGGCGCCCAGAGACTGTCGCTCACCTTTGTCCAGGGCGTGGGATCTGTCTTCTTCATCCTCCAGATCATCTCTGTTCAGGCTGATGGTGAGTCCCATTCACTCTGGGCTGGGTTATTATGACTGCGAGGAGAGCTGTATGTTGAAATGTGTTACTGGAAAAAAAAAAAGATTTTTTTTTTTATTAAGAAACTTAAATGCACGCCCCAGTTTGGGTTAGGAAACGTCTGATTCAGAGGTTTTGAGACTTTACAAATATCCTGGGGTTAAGGAGAGAAAGGAAATAAGATCCCAGAAGGCTAAGATTATTTTATTAGAACAGCAAGACAGGATAGTGAACTTTTCCAGAGGAAATAAGAATAATAAAGCAAAGCCGGAGCATGAGTAAGAAGGAGYGGTTATATTTCAGGAGAGCTTTCCTTCTAATTAAAAATATCTTTTCKCTGGACAACTTCCCCATCTGTCTATTTCAGAGTCCCCCCTGTCAGACCTTGATTAGTGCAGGCAGGTACTTAAGAAAGCGAAGACAAGATGTCAAAGGCTTTTCCTTGTAACATTTTCAGGCAGTACCACACGCACTCAAGGCAACTGCTCACCTTTCTGCGTACAAATTTCATCCTCACTTCAGCGCTCAGTGATCTGAGCAGAGCCCGAGTGTGGACGAAACCCCATCTACCAGTTACTTAGAAATGGGAAGTTTTCCTCGCTGACGATAATCCTGAACGGCTGCGTGCTCTGCGTGTTTCCAGTAGCCTGTTCCCCTTTTAATGAATAAGCTTATGGTAATGAAGATCAAATTGCCRTAGCAAAAATGGGATTTATTTTTAAAACAACTGTCACTTTTCTTGGGAGAGCCATGATGAATAGCCACATTTTTTTCACTTTCACAGCTGTGATAGATTTATGCTTGATCTACGGATTTTTTTTTTTTTTTTCAGTACACTAATCCTTTACTGTYGTTTTGCAATCTTATTTCAGAGAACAGTCCTTAAACATTATAGGGCAATAAAAAACTCTTCTTTTTGTTCATATCGTGTGTTTCCTCTCTAGCCTAAATTTTTTTCAGCTGATCACAAAATGAGGCAAAGGAAAGGAGGCAAATTAATCCTGCCTATGTATTTTTTCCCAGTCTGTAAAATATCATTTATACAGCAGAACCCCATCTGGTAAATTTGAGGAGAAATACTTTTCATTAAGAATGAAGAAGAAGAAAGGTGTCAGGCAGTTCTGTTGTATTATAATGGGCAAAACTGTAATTCTAGCTTTAGGAAATACCCTTTTACTAGCAAAATCACAGAAACATGRAAAAAAAAGCCTCCCTGTGAAAGAGGCTCCTCTGCAGAAATCAGAAAAGATGACAAGACAGAAGTAGTTATTTTTCMTTCATTAAGAGGGCTTCAGCTTAAGGATTCCCTTATCTGCCCAAGAGCACCTCCCAGCTCAAATTGCTTGTGTTAGCTGCATCTTCTTCCTTCCTAAACCAACATTCTCTAAGAGAGAAAGGGAAAAAATGTTGCAGATAATTTTAAGGCAGAGTTCTTGACTGAKTTTAATTGTCATTCAACAGTTTGTCAAATCTACCTTACATGTGGTAAAGTCATCATAAGAATTGTATGATAAAAGACATGAAAYATATTAATTGTAGAGCATTGTAATAGATACGTTGTAATAGATAATGATAGGACATTATTAAAATACTCCAGGTAGACATTTTTCATAATGATACTTAGAAATTAAATAAAAATGAAAAATCCTCTGCTAACATGCTATTCAGTGTGTTGTCCTAATAGTAATATTCAAGAAAACAAATATAACACTGTCCTATAAGCTACCTGGTTGCATTATATGTTTGTGCAGGAGAAAACACTTTATGCGAACATTCAACTTTACCACTACATTTAGGCTTACATATTAAGAAAATCTGAGAGTAGAAAACAGGAATAATATTTTCTTTTGTAACAGATACTGAATTGGCCCAAGTAGGAAGGCATCTTTTCATTTATGTAAGTTTTAGGGGAAAATACAACTGTGTTTGTTTAATGCAACTGTGCTGCTTTAATATCTCCAAATATCACTAAAGTGACAAGGGACAATTCTGGATAACACGTAACTAAAAGTAACCGAATATTTTGCGAACAGCTGAAGGGATTCTGAATTCACCTTGTAAAAGCCCTGTGAAATTCTGACTGGCCCCTATTACAGGCAAACCTCCAAAACTGGTTAGATTATATTTCTCTAAGGAAAACATTCACTTTATTATCTCACACACAAATCATGACATAGGGCAGACAATAAAACTGGAGACCATCGCAGTCTGGTGTGAAGGTGTAAAGACTTGGAGCTTAATTGATCTCTTTTGGCTAATATTTGCCACAACACATATATGCCATAGTGTAGATAAAATACAGAAAGGCGAAGGTAGATGCTGAAATAAAATCTGGCTTTGTTTTGCGCTGCCGTTTTTAACAGTTGAATTTTTCTTGGTAATATCTTGGGCGATTGGCGTCAGACAGATAGAAGGTTCCTCCACGGCCTATTCCTGCTTTAACTTAGTCTGACATATGTGCACAATGCTACCATGATTAGTGGAGTTGCAGGAGAATAGAATAGGTTGGCCAAGGGAGTCAGGAAAGATGTCCCAAAATGCAAAAATTGTTCAGCCCTGGTAGTGACTGGTGAGTTCGAGATTCATGAGCGGGAAGCCCAGAGAGCCTTATTTCCGCGCACAGGATTCACGCAGATCAGCAGCAGCATTCCTGGGTAACTTTCTGTCTAGCAGAATGAACTTCAGCTTCACTCCTTTAAAAACAAAGGTTTTAATTATCTTTGTGTGGTTCTTATGTTAACAGTTTTCAATTACAGCAATGTCAATGCACAATTTTTGAAACTTCTTTGCCTYTGCACTGGATTAAGGCAAAAATCTGGCTTCCTGAAGACTGTATAGGAACTGCCTTTGCTTTTCTTTGCTCCCTCCTTTTTGTCCTTTCACTGCAGCTAAATTATCCTTACTTATCGACTATAACTTTCCGCAGAATACTTGTTCTGCAGAAGACCAAGGCAGTAGGGAATGATGGGAATTAATCTATCATATTAATACACTCTTGAAGTGAAAAAATCAACTTAGTAATTGCRAAACTTTACAAATTGTTGCAGAGTGAAGTTATTCTATTGGCTAAATCCTTTCTTATATGCAAGACTCGTTACCTGAGCCAGTCGTTTGGTAGCGGCCATACATAGTGACTACAGAGGCTGCCRGTCAAAGCATCCTCATTCCTGACAGCTCAGCACATTTACATGATGGGCTGAGCTGCCTAGTTCTGACCCAGAACAACATATGACTGACTCCGAATTTGAATTTTGCTGGGATGATAGTATTTCTAGACATATCATGGTCTTGTCACCACTTTAATGTGCGCACGACTCCTGTTACGGCACACGTACATCTGTAGAGGGAAGGCTAGATTCAGTACTTCAGGTATGGGGTTTACTCTCTATAACCCCCTGCTAAGCAGAAATCAGAGGAATTAGTGATCAGAGGTAGTTAATAAATGTATTTTAATAGGAAAAAATAAAGGACTTAAATCCCTATTCTGAAAGAAGCTGTAATAAGAGCTGTTTAGATGCACATTATAATAATTAAGAAAATTATAATTAATTAATAATTTTGGGGGGAGAAATTTAGTTCTTCCCCACAAATAACTAATAAAAAGGGTAATTAATAAAAAAATAATAGTTTGGGGAGAAAAAAGCCCACTATACTCTTYCTTTATAAAAATGGTGTAAATCAAGATGAAAGAACTGAAGGAAGAGAAAGAAAATGTATGCTTTACTCTTCTCATATCTCTATATATTTGCATTGGAGTAGCAGATGTAAGCATTTCTGTTTCCCACTTACAAAGCAGAGTGAACCTGTTTATGTGCTACAAAAGTACACAGATAAGCAATCCCAACTGTTTGATCTCAAAGACTTTATGCAAATCAAAATTTCAGGTCAAAATTAATTTAGCTGAGGAGTTCTGCTCTCTGAGGAGAACTAAAACGTGTTTTCCCAATCTTGCTATTTTTATCATGATGTCATATTTTAAGAAAATAGAATTAAATAAAACATAAATAAAACATTTTAGTTCCTCACAGAAATGAACTCCACATTCATGAACACTAAGTAAACCTGGTAATTACCATTTTTTTTTGTCTATAATTTTTGTCTATAATTGCACAATTTTAATGAATTCACCTTCCTTTCTGGTACTACAATCCAAGTCATTGTTACACACAGCCATAGAAACAGAAATTAAGTTGTTCTTATAGCACAAAATTGATCTTCCCTTCATCTACCTTGTTTTTAAATATTAAAATTTGAAGGTTTTAATATTTAAATAAAAGTAAAACAGAGTCCAAAAAGGCAACTCTGGTTGATGCGTGTCATCARCTCAGCACACTGAGTGTACCTCTTGAAGTGCTTTCTTTTTATATAATTTATGAGGGAAAATTTTATTTTAAAGGATATTTGACTATGAAGCTTTATGTTTCTTCTTTAAGCATGATGCAAATCTTGCTAAAGACATGGAAGACTTTGAACTCACTTTAATGGGTTTTGAACTCTGCCTACATTCTGCAAAAGATCTTTGTGTTGTATCTGTTCTTGTATTAGCCAAACTCTGTCTCATTGGTAACCAAAAAATCCTACTAATTCCACTGGGATTCCTAACAGTAAAAAGCAACAGATTTTGGCCTGTTTTTATTTTAAAAGCTTCCATTTTAAGTTTGTATGTATCTGATTGCAGATGACTCTTCAGTCACAATAGCGTAAGGTGCAGTTGTTAAAAGCTGAGTTTAGCTAAATTTGAAACTCAAAATAAGGTGGGATGAGAGTAAATGAACCACTGGAATACGTCACTATGCAGCATGCTGTAAATTCTTCATTACTTGGAGTCATTGACTCATGACTAGATGCCTTTCTAAAAGACATGCTCTAGTTCAACCACAGATTTTTGGACTAGGTGCTGCGATTATGAGGGAAAATCTAGAGTTGATGTTACGCAGGAACTCAAACAAGGTGATAAAAACAAATCTTAGTGACTTTTGGACATACGCTTYTGTGGATACCTTTTAAGTCAGACTACATTCCTTGCTTTAAAAAGCAAACAAACAAATTATATTTAGTTGTT
Source organism: Nothoprocta perdicaria (assembly GCF_003342845.1). Taxonomy (NCBI): domain Eukaryota; kingdom Metazoa; phylum Chordata; class Aves; order Tinamiformes; family Tinamidae; genus Nothoprocta; species Nothoprocta perdicaria. The sequence goes on along the minus strand of NW_020454694.1, from coordinate 1,591,769 downwards.
GTTTGCTGACAGTTCTGGTGCCAACAATAAAAATATTCTTTCTTTTGACAATACATAAAAAATATAATTAAAATCCTATAATAATAATTATCAGTAGAGGCTACATGTATTTAAAAAGTCTGACACTAATTGCTAAAGAAAGACTATTGGTTTCAGGCTCAATAACTGTAAGTCCARCTTTTACTGAACAGTAGGAAGAATTACCCCACGCTTCTCTCAGAGAACAAGCTAAGTTTTTCCAAAGTTGTGAGAAATTTAGACATCATCTCCCTTCATACATTTGCACTTATGCCTTATATTGAACTTAAAACTGTTCACTGGTTTCAAAGGGAAACCTGAAGAAGTTGCTATGACAAGAATGTTTTTCATTTTGAACCTGATAAACTCAAGATGTGCATGAAGTCTCCTGAGAAAGGCCATTTTCCATCTATTTCTGGCTTCATCTTGATACCACAGAGATCAGATTTGTTTGAAAAGGTTCCAGAGAAGTATATGTAATTTTGGGAACAAATTTCCACACCACCTCTCTTGTCATCACACAGCAAGAAGCAAATGTTATGAGGCATAAGCAGAAGAAGAGAACTGAGAGGGAGTTCAAACATAGCAGCAGTTCAAAGCTACCACAAACAAAAACATAGCACATTTTTTGAAAAATAAACAGATGTAATACTGCTACTACTATTGCCTTATGGAAATATAGTTCAGTCTCATATTTAAAACAGAATGACAATACATATCTTGATGTTATTGCAGAAAGAGAATTGGTCTCAGCCACTCTACACTATCTTGTAGTGTAGCCCTACACTATGGGCTAAAGAGGAGTGATAACATCTGATTTTTTTACAACCCCCTTACTGGAATTGACTGTATTGTCATAAAGTATTTCAGACAATCTTTTATTTTTCCTATCTTTTCATTACAACTAGTAATGTTAAAAAGTTTGGATGACTCAGCCAGGAGCGTTAGGACTCCAGCTTGAAGATGATAGAACTTTTGTGGTAAAAGTGAGAAAAATTCTATGTGTGAATACCTCAGGCATGCCAACAATGGTACTTAAAGTGTAGAATTCAAGGTCAGAATTGACGTTCTCATTTGTATTAGGGAATTTCCTATTTTGCTCTGCATTTATTATTCCTACTGTTGTGCTACTAAGTCTCCTCTATTCTCTAAATACCTCTGATGAATGAGTCACTACTCTGAATGCTGAATCCAATGGTTTAGGCGATCAAGTGTTCAGACAGGTGAACCTTACTTGGGATTATATTTTTTAAGTAACTAAGTAGGGAAAACATGTTAAAAAATGGGCAGATAGCCATGAAATTGCTAAAGCTTTGGGGAAGATTCATAGGTCAGTCTGGGAAACAGGTCAGCCTTCTTTATGCACCTCTGGCTAACCAGAATTTCCTATAAGGTAGTTCACTGTAATTTTCCCAACCAAAAATTCTTTCCTAGTTTACCCTAAAACCCATTTGTCTGCATATTTTGGACATTCTAGATACTTTTTTGAAGGATGAGACTGAGCTTGGAACCAGCATTTTCATGATTCCTAGTAAAAAGGTTRCCTTAAGTGCCAGCAAATGCAGAACAGTAGATAAGAAATGTTGTTTCAGCCTCAGTCTTGGCTAGCTAAACTTCCGTAAAAAAGTAATTGGCACTCATTAGTAAAAAGAGTAAATAATGAACTTTATTTCTTCAAACTATATCTTAATGGAACTTGGTCCTTTAATGATTTATTTTTCTTTAAGTCTTGTAACTGAAATACTAATGGCTGGAAAATAGGCATTCCTGCCACAAAGAAAAGCTAGCATTTATGAGTTAAATCAAATGCATCTCAGGCCTGACTCCCAAACTATGCAACACTGAACGTGGACGAGTTTCTATCAGGAAAATAAATCCCAGTTAAATGTTTTACATAAACCCTGCTTGCCTATACAARTGGAAGTTGTATAATTTTTTAATAATATTTTAAACAAATAGTTGTTTACAAGCAAACCACTTTAAAGTGGTCTRCTTATATTATCTCACTTCATATCCCATACATATTGTACTACAAATATTCATGACTTTAGAAACAACAGACTGGATTATGGTCATGTGCTTTTATTGGGACTTTTGCAAACAATCCTGAAGCTTTGGTACTTACGAGCATATAAGTTTGTTTTCTTTCACTGCTGTGTGTATATTCCCCCTATTCTAATTGTTATTCATAGTATTAATATAGCTGAGAAGGTAACWAGAAAAAAACATAGTCAAATATTGATGCAACTGGTCTATGTTTCTGGGTTGCATTCTTAGATCAACTACTGTCAAATTGCTTTGGGGATTTTGTGTTCCTTCTCAACACTGCTTGTCCTGATTATTTAGATTGGTATCCTCCTAAGCTAGGACTGACTTTTACTGTACGTATTTATAATTCCCAACAAAAGAGGAATTTTTACCGCATTTTGTGATAGTTAGCTAAATGCCAGTACAGAGCACATACTTGAAAGACGGCTTTTGCATTTCTCACTGTAATGATTGTGGGTTTTTTTCAGTGAGTTRAAGTGTGCGATCAGCTACAGACTATTTCCCAGTCTGTATATACAGTCATACACCCTTTTTCCTATATTTAGGATTAGTTTTAGATTTATCAATTGATTGAAATTATATGTGGTGGAAACGGGTCTCAGCACAGAGTCAGGCTGAATGAGGCTGAAGACACCTGGGGAGGTTCAGGTTAGATATTAGGAGAAATTTCTACATGGAAAGAGTGGTGAAGCATTGAAATAGGTTGCCCAGGGAAGTGGCAGAGTCACCCCCGCCCCGGCAATGTTCAAGAAACGTGTAGATGACCTTAGGAACCTTAGGAAACCTTAGGAACATGGTTTAGCAGGCAGGGTGTTGAAGGGTTTATGACTGGACTTGATGACATTGAAGGTCTTTTCCAGCCCTAATGATTCTATAATTCTATGACATTGGTCTTTATGTCCTATGAATATTGAGCTAGCTACATAATAAACATTTGCAGGGTGCTAGAAGCTGTGCAATCATACAACCACTGCCACTAATCTACTTTCAAAATAATACATAACAAGAGTTTCCAGACATTTATTGAATGAACAAACATTTGCTGAATGATCACTGCTTAAGAGACACCTTTAGGGACCTGCAAGCAACATAACTCTGTAGCTTTGAAATAAATTTGTAGATTTTAGGAAGCATTTGAAGTGGTGTTATCTTCCAAAACTACTTATGACAATTTAAATGTCAACACTGTAAGCTATCTCATTGTTTATTGCTTTTTTTGGAGACATGCAGTGAGAGTGTTTATTCCATTGCCCAGTAACTTCTGAAGCTTTATTGCCAAAACCCTAACTGCCCTGCTTCCATTTGCCAAAACCTCTAAGTTTCACCCTTACAACTTTTACAGTGGTAAATAAATTAAAGTAAAATAAACTGAAGGAAAAAAAAACACCAGAAATTGTTATGCTCAATCTGTTCTTGTGATCATTCAAAAAAAAAAAAAAAAAAGCCTTCCATTGAGAAAAAATTCTATCTTCCCAGAAAGATATGAAAAGAAAGTGGCTTTACAGTAGAGTTTAGGTACATGTTGCCAGAATTACATGACTTTCATTTTAGATAATAAGTATAAATCTATTTCTGATATGGGAGAATGAATTGCAATGCTGACTTTCAGATATGTTCTTTCTTTATACATAGTTGTTTTWAAAAATGTAACTATGACATATCTAGCAATGAATTCCAATGTCATATCCTAAAGGAGATGTTCTCACTTGGACTATTTAAGTGACATATAAAAGACAGTGTCCTTGTTTTCTTTCTCAAGCTTTTATGCGCAGACCTACAAAGACAAGAGAAGTTTCTCACATGGACTAGGAAAGAATAGGAAAACTATAGGAAAACAGAAACTTACTTTTCTGTTGATTAATGTAACTAAAAGAAAAGCTAAGCTAGAGGTATTTACAACATTAAAAGAATTAACTAATTCCAAGAAACAGACTGTCCTTTAAAATGGACTTATCAAAAGCAAGAAGATCTTATTTATTTGTTGATAATCTGCAATGCGTCTATTGAATGTGTATTGAGTATAATACCACAATGAGTGACATGTCCTTTCCTGGTGCTGCAGGGAAGGTGTTTGTGCTTGAGTCCAAGAATAAATCTCAGAGTCTGGACCTGGCTGAGGCTGAGAAAGCATGTGTGGACCTGGGTGCTCGCCTAGCAATCGCAGAAGAACTGAAAAGGGCTGTTCTGGACTGTTCTTTCGCTGGCTGCACCACAGGATGGCTGGCGGATGGCTCCACTGGGTAAGGAGAACAGTATAACCCTCTCTAACAAGTGAGGACGATTGTTGTCAAAAAAGTTTTCTTCTTTGACTAAGATTATTACTGAGAAACACTAGCCATGATTCAAATATCATGGTATATATTCAAATACCCCACTGTCTCCACCAAATCAATGTATTGTGTACAGCTAATATCATAGGGAAACAAATATATATCAGTCCCAGACCATGTAGTACATAAATCTAAGAATTTCCTCTTACTCTTTCCATCTGAATTACGTTGTCTCAGTTTCTTTTTTTTTCCTGGCCTATTTTGTGGCCTAAAAACACTTGCAGCCTATGAACATAGCACTGAAGTGTATCAGTGCTTCCAATGACTGTTATTTCAGACGCAGTATGCTGAACTTTTCACAGAAACTTCATATCTGTCTCAGATGTTTAAGCACGGCTAAGTAGGTATGTTTAAACAGTTTTTTACACAGTTAGGTGTGATAATACAAATGTGAGAATTTGTTGAGAAGGCTCACCAGAGAGCTAATGTTATTATGTGAACATGTTGAACTATGTTACTTAAGCCAACTCAGGTAATTCCACAGAGGAATTTGACGCTTTCTTTCACCATGGAGAAAGGCATCCATCATACCATCCATCATGCCTAACACTAACCTCATTCTACTGTCCCGACAAAGTCTCTTCGGGAAGCACTGTTGCTTTTTTAGAGGGCAGTTAATAGCAGGAATGCAATTTATTCAAACTGGAAATGGCAGAAATTGGTGGAAATGTTTTTTCTCTATTAATAATAGAGTAAGCTAAATTAGCCTTTTAATAGGCTAAGCTCGGTAGCTTCAATAGGCTACTTCAGTTGGCTAGAGTTAGCCTTCATGAACATTCCAATTGTTTCAATGACTTTCAGTGAGATTTAAGGTTTTAAGGACATATGTTTACATTTGTGCTAGCTTTGTGTCAAGGAGCAGCATGGTGAAATTATCATAGCAGTGTGCCTTGGCTAATGTATTCTCCTTTGATAGTGAAGAAGGCTTCTAAAACTCAAGTTAACTCATTCCAGTCTAACTCATGTTGCATGAGTAACTCACATAGTGCAGTGTTGGGCCAAGTACCTAGACCCCAACTCCCCAATCTCTTTCAAAATGAAGTATGTTTCAGCTTGCCTGAGGTACTGATGCTCCATATATCACAGACGGAAACCTTGTCAGAGAAAATTTAATACAAACAAGGAATTGAGGATCTTTCTCTAGATATAAATATCTTGTGCCACTGAAGCTGGAGACATTTGGAAATCCTCCAGAAGGGGCAAACAGAGCTAAAGTCCACAGGCTTCACTGTTGGAAGACTTTCCAGTAGYTCAACCTTAGCATTTTTTCATTCCCTTGATGTGCTTTACCAAGTTCTCAGGAATAAAGCATAGTATAAAATCTAATGCCAATGTAGATAAGATTTTGTTTATACTGTTCCCAGGTTACCCAAATTTAGAACATTATTAGGTTTGGTGTCAGTTACTAATTATTTTAAGAAAGCACTGGGTTTTTTTGTATGTATAGTGATAAAATGCAGTTTCCAAAGAACAGAGAAATGTTACTATTAATGAAAGCTGACATTTAAACAATTTCAAGCTTAAGCAATTATTTCTGTTCATCCTCTTTTTTTCCTAGATTAAAAAAAAAAAAAGCTCTAAAGACCTATCTTGGCTATAAATCTGGCATTCATATCTAAGAGTCAAAACTATTTAAGAGATAGGACATTGTGGTAGAATCTCAGTGACCATTTTCTTTGTGGCCAACACATCTGCAGTTTACTAGACTGAAGTTTACTAGACTTCACTAGACAGTATGGTAGGTTTCAGAGCTCTAGCAGGCTGGAATCTGATATTTTCTTCTCTGGGACTATTTCACCCATGGCTGAGCAAACACAAGAATGTATGTTACTGAGTCTTACTGAATATTTCTGACACTGAGCGAAAGAAAAAGACATGTATAATGCCTAGAAAGATCTAGAGTGGTTTCAGTTATTGAATATCTGGAGAAGGAAATATGCAGTGGAGTGCAAAATATTTAAATGAGATAAAGTTATTCAAATTAGACAAGCCCAAACATAATGTAACAGGAAGATTTCCAGAGGGATTTAGAGTAATGGCCAAAATAATGACAAATGGAGATCAATGTTAATCATACTCAGGAGGAATATGCATTCTATTTGGCAATATGTTTACAGAGTTCTTAGTTACTGATATCTACACAGGAAAGGAAAGAGAACATCAATATAAATAAAAAAGAAAACTTCTGTCAGTTTGCAACTATAAGGGAAAGGAAAGGAAAGGAAAGGAAAGGAAAGGAAAGGAAAGGAAAGGAAAGGAAAGGAAAGGAAAGGAAAGGAAAGGAAAGGAAAGGAAAGGNGAAAGGAAAGGAAAGGAAAGGAAAGGAAAGGAAAGGAAAGGAAAGGAAAGGAAAGGAAAGGAAAGGAAAGGAAAGGAAAGGAAAGGAAAGGAAAGATGGAATGGTAACTATAAAGATGTGTATCATGTAACATGTTAATGTTACATATTAAGGTTAACACCTCTTAGAAAAAAATACTAAAGCAGGCTCAAAAAGGAGATCAAAAATGATTAAATGCATGGAAAAAGCTAATAGATAAGGCTCAAAATATTTTATTGAATTAGTTTTTTATTTTTAAAATATTTCTACAAATGTCTATTCAATACTTTTGGCATTTATTTGATAAATGTAAAATAACTGTGAGGATAAAGGATAGCCTGTAAATACACACACCTTGATCTACGCTCTCCTCAACTGGTTTAAGAAGCAGAGAGGTAAACAGGCTTCACAGCATGCTCAGAAGGTTACAAAAGCCCCCCAAATACTTCCAAATTAAAGAACTCTTCACTAGGCACCCCTTGTCTTATTTATCTTGACCGAATTCCAGACCTTAGCTGTGGCATGGCTCAGAGAGAGAAGTGACCTCCCCCATCAACCAGATCTCAAACCACTTTTAGGGATTTCTAAGTTAGAACTAATACCTTGAATTCCATCCAGAAGCTTAATGGAATCCCATGCAGATCACAGAGCTTTTGTCTAATATTCTCCCATATCCTCTTAGATTGTTTATATTAGAAAGATGAATAGGAGGGAATGTGATAAAAGAAGTTCCTAATTTCAGGAAGAATGCAGTTTGTTTTATTTATTTGGTGCCTGGAAGATATCCTAATCTTTCCCTTGAGGAAAAATGGATTAGATATTGGCAGTAGATGTAAACAGGAACAAACAACATGAGGGAATTTATTGTAGACTTGACACATTWCAACCCTTCTTCCACCCCATAGACTCAGAACTGAACACAAGTTCTAGCTTGTATTTTTTCCACATCTAGATGATTTTTTGTGTGTTTGGTTTGCACCAGTGGAAAGATTCTATCTTTGGCAGCTGGAATTTGTTCACTTCTGACGGCTATTTTGTGGTCTTAGTGAATAATTACAACACYACTTCTAGTGAAAGCATCCATCACATTTGGCTGTTATGTCCTTGCTATCATTTCTGCAGCCAAATCAGGGACTGTATGCCCTTGGAAGTTCCTCTGTTATGACTGAGACACGTTATTGAGTGAGTGTGAACTTATTTGTACCATCTGCTACCTGGGCTCCATATCTAACATGAACAAAGATAAGAATTTGGTCTGAAGATCTGACATTCTTGAGGTGTCTCTAAGTTACATTTCTGATGATCCATATGTAAATATGTAAAGATTATGATTCTATAATGGGACATCCTCTTTTGGATCCAAATAGGTTTGTGACAACACAGCTCACTACTTTTTACTGACCCACTGTAGTGACTATTGCCACCTCAGCAGTGCTGGCAGAGCTGCTTTTCTCTTGTCTGTTTTCAGTTAGAAGTGAACATGGAGGGCAACCAGCTATTACTTAGGGTATTAAAAGAGGTCATTCTGTAGAGAATTACAGCAGTGGAGGAAGTGGAGCTGCTCATGGAGGCAATCTCTAACCCATTTCAGTCCCCACAGACTGAGTTAGTTACACAGTAGGACTTGACTGTCAACATGATTCACTTCAAATGACACGGGGCAGATACTGCTTAAGGAAATAGTTCCTTGACAGCAAATCTGAAGAGGCAATAAACTCACTGGTGATATGGTTTGAGCAGCTTAGAACAGAACTTCTTTCTGGGACATAAGCTGATATCTTTTGTGCCACTTTGAAAAGCTCAGACCAAACCTATTCAGACTTCAGGGYTGTTCACACAGTTAAGTCTGCTAGCAGGTCCTAGGGTTTGGAAACTTTGAGAAAAGAGCCACTGATGAATGAATTGGGGTAGAGGTTAAATGGTGACTTCTTCCACCAGCCCAGAAATTAAGTTTAGGAGTCAGTTTTAAAATATGTAGTGTATAAAGTACCACACAATGTTGCACTTCAGGAAATGAAATGCTAGACATCTCATTTGTCAAATTAGAATGAACTCGAARAGCTATTTATACAAAAATGATGTTTTTAGTATTTATTTACATATCAGACAAGTGAGTCAGTAAAACCAGCAAGTGAACTGCTAGAAGATAAATGAAAAAAGGCTGTAGAGTTCTTTGAAAGACTTTCACTGCTATCTATTGAATTGGAAATTGGAATTGTCAAATCGGAAAGCTSTGTGTCAAATCCTCCAGCACTGGGCAGCATATTCTGTAGGATTGCAGTCTTATGTTCATTTTCCATTTTTTTTAAATATATTTGGAAACTTTACATGACACMATTTTTCTTACAATCAGCACTTCTAATTTTGCACATACTGTTGGAAAGCAGCTATTATTTATAGAAAAAGTAAACATCCTCAATGGCTTATATTAAGATGCTCATAGCAAATTTAATCATTTTCCATCACCTTTCTAGGACTGAAAAGCTGAACCTCTCCTATTTCCTGTCCTGTTCCTTACTTTTTCTTCAGAAGAATGAAGTCTCTAAAGCTCCATATAGCCATTCTAAAAGTTGCAACTTGGAAGCTCTGTTTGGACCTTCTGTGCTATAATACACCAGAGTTGTTGACTTGTGTCTTTGCATGAAATGGCCGTGGGCTGGTTCCTACCCAGTTCCTGAGGGATTTATCTCAGAGGGATAATTCTGGAGCGAGGAAACTAGAATAAGCCCTGCTGCCGGAGTCAGAAGACTAGGGCTCTTTTCTCGGCTGACCACAGACCAGATGTTTGGTGCTAGGAAAATTACTTCATCTCTATTTTTCCTTTCTTTGTTAGCTCTTAAGGTTTGGGACTGACGCCTATTGAATGCTTCTACAGTGTCTAAAACAACAGGGCTCTCACTGCAGATGACGCCAGGAAAAATATAATATTAAGACTCAAAAATACCATCATACAGGACTATCTACTTCCTTTTCTACCTACTGCATAGGACTTTCCTAGCACCTAGCAGTACTGTAATAMGAAAGCATTTTCTATGAAATAAAAAAGCCATATCCCCACTGCAGAAAATAAAAAAGGGTCAGTCACTGACTCTTGACAGTTCTCTCCTCCATGCTTGTATTAAGGCTATCGAGATACACATACTGTGACTGGACCACTTGCTTATCCATAGAAAAATAGTTGTAATGATATGCCACCTTGGCAAGCTCTCTGTGTCATATCAGGGTCTAATGCTTAATAATAATGAATATGAATTCATTTACAGACTTCTCTATGATCTGGGCCTATTTATTCCCTTCAGGAGGAAATCCAGGCATAGGTTACAGGAGACTTCATCCCAAGGTCCAGTTGTAAGAGGTAACATAGACATAATATACATCAAATTTCGTTCCAAAACTGTCCAAGGGGGTTTTGCACTCTCAAATGCTTCACAGTCACAAACTCTAGTGCCACWGCCCACAGTTGGTGTCACGCTCTGGCAAAATGTAACTTCATCTTCTCATTATTTCTTGTTGATTTCGAAAGCTCACATACAAGGGAAAAAACTAATTGTATTTCAGGAATAGAGGCCGCTACATGGAGATCAGTCAAGGCGCTTGAGTCAATTTGCATGGACATGGCCAGTCTACCATGAGAAATAAGTACTATCACTGAGCAACTAAGCTTTACTTGGCACCGTCTGGGAGGACAGTATGGGTAAAGTAGGAGGGTCACGGCTCTTGTAAAACAGAGAGCCCAATAACTGAGGAATGTTTTTTGGAAAATGTACTTTTTCAGAAAAAGCATTATACAAAAGAAAAAGAAAATGTATTTCTAGGAGAAGCACCCATGCAGAGAAGGTTCCCTTGATAACAAAATACATCTACTAAACTTGAGCTTGACAGCTTTCAAGTGTAAGCTGGGGCTTGCACTTTTTAATTTTATTTTTTACTGTGAGGATTTTTTTCTAGAAATCTTTAAGGATTCTGGCACAAAAAGTAAAGTCATGATAGTGAAATTAGTAATTTCGTAAGGTTAGGACTCGTTGTTAGAACTAAGGATAGTCAGAACATTAAACAGGAAGGTAAAATTTCTTACTTCAGAGACAGAGTAATAGAAATTGGATGAAAGATTAATAGTATCACATAAAGACTAATTGGAATTTCTGCTCTAAACTAGAAGTTCAACTGGGAAAGGGAGACCAGAAAAAAACAATCTGGATATTTTCACTGAACATAGAATGACAGTGAGCCTGACATAAAATACAACTGTGAAACAGGAAAATAGTCTCCTAAAAGACATCCAGCATCATTTCCAGTAGCAACAGGGAAGTACTAAAGGACTTGAACAAGGTGCTGGTGAGGCAGTACCCAAAATACTACGATGTAATTCTTGACATCCAAGCTCTATAGGGATGAATTCAGAATAGGATTACTCCAACAAAGTGCCCGAACCCCTGTCTTATTAGACCTGAATAAAGGAATTCTCTTTGCTTAGCTTAGCAAAATGAAAGTGTAAAGGAGATATGCTTACTCTTTGCWAATACACAAGAGTAGCTAATATAAAGAATTTAACTTGCCAGTTAGTTCTGATGTGTTGACTTTCTAATTTTCAAGAGAATATAACCTTACCATATTTTGCCTTTTTTTTTAAAGTYACTATGTTTAATTCTAGGTGAAAGTCTTGTCTGAGAATTGAGCTTCTTCATAAATTAACAGCATTCAGTGAGTCTTTTTTTTCAGTTACACTTTGGTAATTAATTAATACCATTTGCTAGGAAAGGCACAGATTAAAGATGAGTCTATAAAATGAAATTGGATAAAAACAACTTTCTAGTGAAATGTTCTATGACTTTGAGCACCCAACCAGTTCAGTCCAGGAAGCAATCTAAATCTCTTGTTCATACACTAAGAATGCTCAAGTTATATGCACATAGTCATATTACAGTAGAATGGACATATAAAACCTTTCATACTAGCCTAGAGTATGAATGGACCATATTTATTTAATGAACAGAAGGCTTACTATTTCAGTAGCCATATATACAGTTTTWAGCACAAAAGACTGCATTTTGGAATATATTTTTAAGAATCTGAAGGATATTGGTTCTGCCTTGGTCAGACCTCTTTTTGACATTTTYGGTGGCAGTATTGCTGTTGGAATGTCTTCATGTCACACTTAGCAGCTGCTTTTTTTGGGCTGCATCCAGCCAAAATTAGCCACTATAGTTCCTASTCAATGGACTTTCCAAAGCCCACCTGTACTCCCCTTCATGACTTTTCAGGGAAACTTTCTTCCCTTCAATAATCATGAACGTGTCATTTATGTTTTATTCCTCATCAGAGCCAGCCTTATAATTAGCAGTTTCCCAAACTACAGGAGGAAAGGACYAAGAATAAAAATCCCTTGGTTTAGCTTCCAGACTGCACAGATTTTTTTTCTCTCACCTAGTTCCTGAAACACAAGAGGTAAGGCTGACGCACGAAAAATATTAGCACAGGAAGTTAAAGATTTATCTTGACTAAGAAAAGTGATGAAGTTTTTAACTTTCTAATTAGGAGATCATTTGTTATAGTTATATTAAGTTATGAACCGAACTTTCACAGTGCCTCAGCTAGCACATTGTGGATGATTTTCTATAAGCTCACTATATTCATATTMAAACTCATACTACTATGAATAAATGTCATAAGACTATTCTGACTCACTTCAGGCACTCTATTAACTAAAACTGTGAAACCTACAATTAATTGGCAGATAACGTATGGCCACAATCATCCGGGTCCCACCTACTTGTTTCAGTGGTGGTGTTTGAATRGATCAAACTGTAAACTCAGTCACTAACTCCATGTGTGTTCACTTARGTTTACTAGAAAAAAAATTCTAATATTACAAAATTCCTATGTAGTTATCGTAGAAAGCAGAAGTACCAGTGGATAAAAACAATTAATGGTTTATGTAAAAATAACAAATATTTATAATATTCAACTTTGTTTAATATCATATAAATTACATAAACACATTCATATTAATATGACTCAATTATATTATCATAGGATATATATATAAACTATTTTTCATTTCATATCATATCATATCATATCATATCATATCATATCATATCATGGCATGTTCTACCATATAGTAAAATAAATACTATTCAAGCTGTTTTTTTTTCCTGCTATTTACTTCTTCGAACAGAGGAATTTGGAGAAATGCATAATACACCAACTACTCATTGGTTACTTAATAATAGAGAAAGAAATTAATCAGTCTAAGACTAAATAGACGACTTCTGGTTAATACCTTATTATGGAATTATATAATACCTTATATTATAATGCCTTATATTACRTTTTACGTTGGTAAATGCATCTGATATGAAACAAGAAAACAATGCAGTTGCACAGCTTGAATAACCTCTCATCCCTCTTTCAAAATGGGTACTGAGGAAACTTAAGTTTTCTTACTTTTTTTTACTCTTTCCTCTAGAGCAGGACTTAAAACTGAGATTCAGAACTGAAAAGTCTCAGCTCTCCCCTGCTTTCTCACTTGAGAGGAAAGAAAGACATTATGAAGCAGAACTTTCCTCTAGGTTGGTTGGCACTGGACTGAGAAAATTCTCAACAGCTTTTCGTTTGACTTGTCAAGAAAAGTAATATATAATTGCAAAGCAAAGGCAAAACAATTTCTTTCATATTTTTAACTATTAAACAATGGGAGCCAGGGAAACTATCTGAGACGATCACAGCAGTGAACAAAGCCATGTGAAGCAGTGCAGAAGTCCATGCCTGCACTTAACCTCATAGATATATACATGCTAGCTGTACTTGGTCTGTAGCAATTGTCTGTGGAATTGATTTTAATGCTGTGATTTTCAGGGAGAGTTTCTCAGAGTTCATAGAAGCCTAAGTAATTTTCAGTGATGTGTTGCAAGCAGAGGTGTATTAATTACWTAGGATAATTATGGATGACATGTATTTAAAATCAGTATGTTTGTTCTGAGCATGTGTAAAATTCTATTTTCATCAGGGACCATCATAGGAGGAAAAAAAAATTGCATCTATTTATTAAATAACAGGTACAAAATCATGCATGACATTGCTCTAAGCAAGAGATTTCAATATATACTGAAAGGATGAATAATCTTGTCTAATTTCTAGTTCAACTATTAAATGACCTTAGCAGTAAATAGAATTAAAATTGCCTATTTAATTACATTCTTATAATCAGTTAGATACTTAGATATATTTCTGAACAAAGTATAAACTTTGTGGCATTCTGTCAACCATCATGTGTGCTCCAGTTCAGTAACACTTCAAAACAGTAAAGAGAATACCAGTTTACACATTTTCTAAAACCTTTCAYCAAGACATTCAAACTAAAAAATTGCATGTAAAAATGAAAAAGAAAAATGTATGATTTTTTTTTGTTTCCAATTTCAGCCTCAGCACAGCTAARGTGTTGCTAAACAAATTTGAAAATATACTGAATTCTGAACTGAGAAGGCACAAGCCATTTTTTACTGCTCAAATGAAAAGTTTAGCAAAGTTCTAGGCATCAAAATCTCCATTTTATCTCTATATTTTAAAATAGAGATAAAAATATACCTGCAAATTTCATCTATAATGTCTGTGCAAAGCCAAGCATTTTACAGTTTTGGCAGGCATATAGGTGCAGACATACAGAGAAGAGAGCCTAGAATTTTATAGTTTTGGTCATTCCTGGAGTCCTAATGACTACAAAGAGAATGTTGCTATGACAAAGGCATTACGAGCCTGAACATCAGACCCACTACTCAAAAATGATGAGCTACTGGAAGCTGTGTTAATAGCAGCCTGCTGAAGAAGCCCAAAGCTTGCAGGATTGAGCTCATGGTAGGAAAACTATTTAAAGAAGGAGTGGGAGAAAAAAAATAGATTTTTCTTTTTTTCTGATTTTTTATGCGTGCAGGACAWGATTGCCCTCATCTCAGAAGAATTATGTTAGAATGTCTTCAGTTTTAAACAGAAGAATTTCAATATGACAAAATCCAAATTAAATTGCTAAGTAGAGGATTAATCAAGGTCTAGTCTAGTGCAGGAAGAAAGAAAGACATTGGAAGAACAATTTTTAAGCTTAATGTAGGAAAACGTTTAGCATGAAATACTTTATAAAAAAATCTAAATGTTGTTTAAAGATTTTACTAAAGTTTAAAACATAATTATATGAATGATATATCTTTTACAAATTTGATCTCACAAGACAGCAGCTCTCATAACTAATACAGAATATATGGTGCTTATAATGCATGACAGTAGCAAAATATAAGGGTTAGAAATGAAAATTAGACATGGAAATTAGAAAATTTSATCTAAGACTTTCACAACTGGTTACCAAGGATCAAGAATATTAATCCTTGATTGAGCATACAGAGAAATGTGGAATGMTTTTCAGAGGCACAATTGACCAGAATTTTATAATGGTAACAATTTTACACACTAAGTATGTGATTGATTATTGGAAAGCTTTAGGTTGCTAAGTCACTTTCCCAAAGAAAACAAGATGATTCTTACACTCATTTAGGCCTTATAAGATCTGGTGGAACAATGTGTGAATACACATAAATATTTGCTCTTTGATGTTCTGATTCTGCTGATCATCTGAACTTACTTTGGCTAATCAGGTCACTTTTTGCTTTGGGCCTAATAACTGACTAGAAGATTAGCTTTAGGCCCTTGAACTTGAAATTTGCCATAAAATTTTAGGTAAACTTGATTTAAACCTTTAACTGATGCAAAGRCAGGCTTGTAAAAGACCTGYAACTTCTTTCCTATAGAGAATCYCATCTTYGTGTGTATTCTGAATCCTACATAGYGACTAGGGGAAAAYRTCAGTRTATGAACACCAAAAAAAAGCAAGTGACATTTTCCTTGCAGAGGAAGTATCTTTGACTTGAATTCAAAGCTTTAAGTAAGCCATTGCTTTTTCTCAACTTTGGCAAGTAGAAATGTGGTAGGAATCTTTCTGATACATATGTGTGACTAGCACCATATGGCTTTTTCATGCTGTTTATGTTTATTTACATTTAAAGAGCATTAAAGTTTSATATTTAACCACTCAAAAGCTAATACATGCCAGAATTAAGATGATCAGTACAACCRTAACAGTCTGCTTGTGTAAATCAGCTGTTATATAGTACTCTGATTTTCCACTGGACGTTTTTCACATTCATTGAATAAGCAGTTACTCAACATTTACTGTCCTCTCCAAATTGAGTATGAGACTGTTGGCAAAATTAGTTCAGCCATTGCACAATACAAAATGACAATCCCAGTGGAGGGATTCTTCCATGGAAAATGTTTTTGTCCTGCTTTCAATGTAATAGTTGATTATGCAACTACAAACCCAGTGATCACACACACACACACACACACACACACACACACACACACACAAATATAAAACCCACACCATTAATAGCTGCAAAAATTTGGGCTGAATTCATTTGCCCAGCCTTTGTAACCTACAGCATAAAAATAAAACCAGTTTCCTCTATAATAAGTTTGTCTTTTATTGCCATGAATTTTAAGAAGGCAATACARCTGAAAGAAGATAATCAGTAATTCCTTCCTTTATGTTCAGCACCTCCAGATCTGTAAAACCAAATATAAATTTATTTCGTTTGTTCAAGTGTATTAAAGACAACAGGATGGTTAGATGCTACTGAGGACCAAACTAGAAGAAACAGAAGACAACACAGGTTGATCTCTAGGACCGGAATAGCTTGTCTTGGCGCCTATGGAATAATTATATATTTTTATATATATATGAAAGAAATCCCCCAAAAATCTCTGGATAAATTTTCTAAACTTGCAACTAACAGGGTGGTTTAACTTGTAATAGGAATAGACTTGGTTTGAAATTACAAAGAGACTATAAATACATTACTGCCTTGACAGTTTCTGCAAATAACTTTTCATGGCACAAATGCATTTGAAAGCATTTAAAAAATGTATTTGAAAGTATTTTGACATATAGCACCATGTTTGGGCTATGCATTTGCACTGTCCTAACTGCAACAGAACTAGGTGCTCTGGCCAGGCAGGAGAACAAGTATTACTATTACTGGTTTACAATAGAGTAGCTGAAACACAAAAAGGCCACAGTCATGTAGCAGATTAAAATAACAAATATGATTTGATAAAATCATATTTGATTTTAATATCATTTGATATTTTAATATCATTTGATAAAATACCAACAGTCTTTCTGCAAACAAGTCCTTCGGACCAAATCCAGAGATTTCTATTCATTTTTCATCCAGGCACTCTCCTGGTGTCCTTGGTAGGAGTCTGTATTGCTGTTACGTAAAAGCAGAATGTGGCCTAAAACACTTAGGTATTTGGTCTGATATTTCTAAGTATAATAAGGTAAATATACTTTATTATTTCTATGCCTTGAACTCATCTATGGCTAGCATTTTTTAAACTACTTCTAATCTTCCCTTGGCTTTCTTTCATAGGCCATCCCACACTAATGCCTTACGTGCCATCTCTTAAACAGCTAAGCTGAGGCAATGCCATTCCCTGACTACTGTGATAAAAAAAATCACCAAATTTGACCTCCATGATGACTCCTAAAGATTTCTGATTATTTTTTTCTTCTTCTTTATTTTAGGACAATTATATGCAGAAAGACGGGCAGCAAACAGCAGAGCGTGAAAGCCATTGATGTTAAAATTGAAACCCATCCCTTTGAGAGTGACCAATATGATGCTTTTTGTGTAAAGGATGAAGGTCAGCACTGATATGCTATTGAAATAATGCAGTTATCACTGTCTTGCAGTATTAGAAGTTTTGCCTTCATTTTTTCTGCTGATGAGTGGCATAGAGGAACAATAACAAAATCTTGTAGTAATCCCTTGTTAAGGGAGTCAACTGCTACAAAAACACTGGTTGAAGGAAATAAATGGTGCTATCTTCTTTGCTGCAGTTTAGGAAGTTCAAGTAGCACTACTGATTGGGTGAATTTGATAACTAAATTATTCCTAACTTAAGTTAATGCTTAAACTTTTTGATATTGAAATGCAGGAACCCACAAGAAAAGATGGGAGTCCAAGGGCCAAAAAAAAAATGTTACTGATGGGCAGGACTTTATAAGGAAAATATTTAGAAATCTCTCAGATTGTTGATAACCTCATTGCAGTTTTTCATCTGATTTCAAAGGAAAGCAGGGGAAACAGATGGCATTTGCTGAGAAACAGTAAGCTCACAACAAAAGGGGAGATTTTAATAAAGCATTTGTGGTAGTAGGGAGAATGAAAATCACACTTTAAAAATGTGACAGGTTGATACATGTTTGATGGACAGCTACTCAGTTAAGTATTGCAGAGTTTGACTGACCATCCTCTTGAATAACTTTCATCCTGCTAACTCTAGTATCCGTGCTGCTCAGAGTGCTGCCAGCTTCATCACCCACTGGGTCATGGTGTCACACAAGCACCTTTGTGCTTTCTTCCATGCTGCTTCTCACATGTAGGAGCAGCTCCCTGTAAACATCTGCAAAACTACCTCATTGTGTTCCCTCAAATCTCGCTTTTGTCACAGTCTCCCATAAAGGAAAAGCTCGCCGGGGGTCAGGCAGCTGTGGTGGGCTGAAATCATAGCTCTGACCACTATTGCTCCATTGTGCTGCCCTATCTCCCTCCACCTGCTCTCTCTTAGCCCACACGTAGACGCTGGGTCTCTGGGAAGGATCCATGTTGGCATTTTGCGTTTGTTCACTGTTCACTGTCAAAGGGCATTGGTGCTGATAAGAAAATAGGCTGACAACATCTTTTTGAAAAGAAGATACACAATACTTAGAAGCAATGCAGTTAAAAGTCAGGGGAAATTTTATATTGGTTACCAAGAAGAGACATTTTTTAACAACTCATTTTGTACAAGGCAGGGAGTTTCCTGATGACAGAATGAGATGACCATGCCAGAAACACTCATCAGATAGTACTTAAACACAAAGTATTTCTGAATGAAAATAAAGTCCTCTCCTCCTTGAATATACTAAAAAATAAAAAAGGATGCATAGTAGATGTTTGAATAAAAGACTTAAGCAAAGCTGTCTGGCAATGAAACTTCTACAACTCGTATGAGAAGAGCACAAAGTCACTGAAGGAAACAGCCCTGCATGTCTAGTGAGGTAGATGGATGCTGAAGATTATATGTGGGTTAAGGAAGTGCCCATAATTTTGTAAAATGAGATGCCCCCCATTCAGAATTCCCACAGTGGTGGTGTGTGTGTCTTTAGAGCCATATCTAAGGCATATATGGCCATATAAGCCATATATATACCTTTCTTTTCATGCTTCTAAAATTGTTTTTCTTTTTGATACACAAAAGAATCATGGCAGTCTTTAATAACAAGAGTTATATTTTACAGGGCAAGATGTAGCTAAGTATTTTATGATTGCTGTGTGTATAGCTGTGCTTTTCATAGTATGGATACCTGCATGTCTCCTCAGTTTCTTGGAACAAATGTTTTATGCAGTCATCAGACAGGAAGACAATTCTGTATGAACTCAGAATTCATGGAGATGAGAAGGGTTTTCTCTTTGCCCTGAGGGTCAAAAATTATCTAAAAATATATTAAATTCCACCTATTCTGAAAATGAAATATCACATGTAATCACATAGTATATATTTAACTGTACTCCACCTAAGCTCATAATAAAATATTTCTAAATATAAAAGAGATAAAACAAGAAAACTCTGAACCTAGAATTTTAATTTTTACACTAGAGCTTTTTTTTTTTTTTTTTTTTTTTAACCATTCACTTTAATATGTACACAATCATCTTGGTTAATAGTTCCTAAGTTTAATGGTTCTTTTTTTCTGTGACCCACTGATATTTACAGGCAACAAGATAAACCTGTATTCCATAAGGCTTTGGTTTGCTGCCATAATAGAAAAACTCAACAGGCAGCAATTTGTAGCAGCATACAGCATAAACGCAAATCAAATTTTGTTACACATAACTGCTAGCTCCAGGAACTCATCAAAAGTTGATGGATCATGTATCTATTTCATTTTGCCTTTTTCAACAGTAAGAAAAAAAGAAAAGAAATGAAGATATTCTTTATGACAAGCACTTTAAATGTACTTTAAAAGAGCCATCAAGCTACAATTTGCTGTATGTAATATTTATGCCATTTCTTTTCATGCTTTGCTAGGAGTATGAGGCTTTTCTTTTTTTTTCATTGCTACARTTTTCTTTTCCATAGCTTTGCGTATAGCTGACAGTGAATTTCCAGCTACCTGGTGATGTCATTTAAACTAATAAATGAAGTTATTCTTACCAGCTCTATCTGATGAAAGAAGTATTGGCATCCTAACATCAGCAGCTTTCAAGCAGCACTTATATTGGCTGTTTACATTTTAGTTCGTTGTACTCTATTTCAACTCAGTATTTTTATTTCCCTTTCCCTTCCCAACAAAAAATATCCATATAGTTTAGTTTCTCTGCAGTCAAGAATTAAAGCAAACATCCATACGTATCTTTCATAGGGTTGAATGTTACAAATTGCTTTTTCTAATTGCCTAATGACAAGATGATATCCTACGAATTCCAGTGGTCTCTCTGGAAAAATGTTCTTGAATTAAACTGTTGTAAAGGGGGATATTTTATGTCAAAGAGGATGTTTCATGTGAGCTTGCAGATCATAGTGCACAGTTAAAGTAGACATTGTAGATATTCATGTTTCAGTAGCTTCTCAGTTCTACCAAATGGAGTGGAAATTTGCTTCTTTCTTGTGTTGATTTTTTCCATTGATGTCGTTTCTGTAAACAATATTTTATCAAGCCGTCACAAAAAATTCTCGCAAACTTATAATGTGCATCTAGTTTAAGTCAAGAAAAACTTCTAGAGGAAACAAGATTGGAAAGGGGGAATGTTGTTTCTTTAAAGTGTCTTGTGTCAACTCTTTGCCAAAAATCATCTGTCACAAACTCCTTTCCACATATGGTTTGGAGTTAAAGTTACTCTTCAGAGGGACCATAACTCCTAAAAGCCAGTCAAGACTGAATGTGCTAACTGTATTAACAAGACGTATCTTAAATCCTTTTCAAAGAAAAGTTATTGGTTCACCATGAGATCAGTAACCAGAATCATCACTAAACCTAATTAATATATCTGTGCTGAGCACTCTTTTGTCTTCACTGTGGCATTTATTCAGATTTCATATTCTGCCTCTATCCTGAATTCTACCCATATATATTTAGCTGTATTGCCTGTGTTAGTGATTTTCACCAGAGAGTCTATGCCAAATTAATGCTGTCAGGAGGATCTCCTATGTACTTCCACATTTCCATGTCTCTGTGATATGTTTTTTGCTGCATAGCCTAACCCATCCTTGTTTACTAGAGGTCAGCTATTAATGTATGGAGCTCTATTAGAATTTTGACTCTATTAGACTCTATTTGACCTCACAATCCTTATTTGTTTCACTGTATTTGCAAAATCTCTTCTTCATTAAAGAGGATCCAGAAGGTCCCCTGCTGAATCCACTGCTTGCAGCTAATTTTAGGACGTCATAATTTCCTGCAGTAAACTTAGGAAGGATAAAAATTTTCAGAACTGGCTTCAAAGTTTCCAAGTTCAAGGATGTGATCTCTCACAAGTAGGCAGAGCATAGGATCCCATGGAGGGGGCCTGAGTGMGGAGCAAAAACATTCAAGGACATGGAGCTCTTCTACTGGGAAGTGGACATTGGGCTCATCTTTTAGCAAGCACCAACAGAACGTGCCAGATTTACGACAGATTAGATGGGATGAAAAGCAGTGCTCCACATGGAGAGTTCAGACCCTGCTCAGTGCAGGAGGAGGAATCAAGTCCTCATCCAGCCCAGTCACCACTGCAGGCAACCTCTGTAATCTCCTTACAAAGAGCACTGCTGTTCCTCCTAATGATGCACTGCCGCCAACACACCCTCTGTCATGCTTCGTGGCCCATATCTGCCTCCTCTGTTCCAGATGCAAACTGCCCAAATGCCAGCACTGAGCACAGACTGTTACTCCAAACAAACCCAAGCTTTGCCACCTCCTGGTACAAAGGCTGCAAACAAAAACCTGAAGTGTGTCCCAAGAAATGGCTCATTTTAATGGACCAATATCTCTTCTGTGCACGTACCACAGAGAACAAGTATGACGAAATCGTGAGGATGAGTTGTCAAAACAGCTGAGATTACAGCAATGCTAAGAAGCTAATTAAGATGTAACCCTAAAGATCTTCATGCATCTTCCACAACACAGAGCAACAACAAAATGCATGTAGAAACTCCAGCACACCCTTGCAGGTTATCAGCTTTCACTTAGCATTGTCCATTCAGTCGCCTCAGTGGGCTCCACAGTGAAGACACAACCTTAGAAAGGCTCACACAAACAGTTCACAAGTTCCATGTACAATRTTCGTCTGTGAACATCTCTGAAAGCTCTTTTTTCCCTTCCATTTACATATCCAAACTGCTCTTTCAGGATCTCCTCATTCTCTGGTATTATCTCTGTTGCCAAATTCTACAGTAAAGCTCCCTTCACCTTTTTTTCTTTCCTGGTAGTTTATAATGTTCTTTTTGAATGTGTTTGCCATAAGGTAAATGTATTTAAGTACTGTAAGCATTAATTTTCTGCTTCCTCTGGCCACATGATTAAAAAGCAAGGCTTTGTAGRTAAGAATACCCTCTAACAAATAATTGTCCCACACAACCTTGGAATCAATACCTCCTCAGAGTAGGTACACAGCTCCCATTTGTACTGATGAAAGTGAGAACATAAATAAAGTACACAAAACGCAGGGGTCCGTAGCTTTCCTATGAAAAAAAATATTTTTTATTCCTTTCATCCACATCAATCTCTATTCATCCTACCAGTTCACAGGAAACGCATTAGTTGCTAACTACTCCTCACTTCCTCAGATGCCAAGCCGGCATGAGGCTGTACATAAACTGAGCCTTGTGCAGCCACAAGAGCTTGTTTTTTTTTCTGTCAGTGTGTGTGCATAACTCCCACTAGCCTCAGAAGGTGTTAGACAGTATAGGTATGTGTACAGAACAGAGACTTCAAAGCTTTGACTCCAGTAATGTGTCCCTTAAATTAGTGGCAGATGTTTTTCAGCACACCCAATTAGAAAGGATTAGCCAGGTCTGTCAGGCAATTTCTAAAATTCTGGTCCAAAATAACTCTCATAGAGCATTCATATTTATCATAGGATGTTCATTTCATAACAAGGCTAACAACCAACAAAATAAGCAGCAATATGTTTACCTATGCCTGGTTCATAAGCAGATAGGCTATGGGAAAAACTATATCAGAAACTCTGGAAGTCTTGAAGGCAGCTGTTTCAGCTTGAAAACAAAAGTCTAACCAAGAAACAGAATCTTTTTTATCCAACTTTAATTTTTGTAATTGATAGATATCCTTTTCAGAAATGGCTTTGGAAAATCTGGAGAAAAAGGCAACATGGCAAAAACCTACTCGAGCACTGAGAGACGAGAACCCGCAGTGTCCTAGCAGTTCCCCAGATGATCAGTAACAACATGGCTAACAACAGACAAGATTTTTGAAAGCTGAAAAATTTGAGTTAAAATTTAGTTTACACTCGTGTTGGCATTTGTCTGTTTGCTTGATATCTGTTTGCTTGATGCACTTCCATGTAGAAAAAGAAAGCTCAAAGAAATCAATTTCATTCTTGTTTGAAGTCATTTTTTCTTTCTTCTTCCTAGTGCTGCAAGCAGAAATATTGTCAAACAACATCTTGTTAGATTTTGTATCCTGATAAATTTAGCTCTTTTCATATTCTCACAGAGATCAGAGCTATGTTACTGCTGGCCATTTTTTTTATAAGTTAGGCATCTCTTATGGGAAAATTTGAGCATCTGGGAAGAAACTTCTAATTGTAAGAACTAAAGGAAGATGAGAGATGGTTTCAAAAATGAAAATAGTTCATTTCTCAGCGTGAAAAATGAAAAATGGCTATGTCCAAGTTTGTGCTATTCAATTGCAACCAACACAAGCCCTTACTYATGTTGCAGAAGCAGGCAGAGAAGATACCTACAGCATGATTTCCTTGGCTGACACACAGAAAACAAAGCTCCACATATGATATATGATCTATGTCACATCCCAAATAAAGCCCTGTATATAACTTCCCAAGCACAACTGTACTTAATATCAAAGAGTTTGAGGGCATGAACTGGATGAAATGCATGAGCTCTGTGGTTTTCTTTTGTGAATTTGTCTTCCTGGTTACAATTTTAACACAATATTTAGCACTGCAGTTAAAGATGAATTAGATGTTAGACGGTCTCTACGAGCTCATTTCTTTTCTCTTTTCAGACAAACCATGCGGGGACCCGCCGTCCTTCCCTCACACCCTCTTGCACGGTCACACCGGCTTTGAAATGGGGGACGAGCTCCTGTACGTCTGCGCACAGGGCTACATCATGGGCAACAAGGAAAGCGCTTTCACACTGCTCTGCGACAGCTGTGGAGAGTGGTACGGCCAAGTGCAGGCCTGTGTCAAAGGTAAGCTCACCCAGCACACAAAAAAGGGAGCTCCCCCAGCACTCCCAGCTTCCCAGCCAAGGCTCTTTCAGGCTTAATGGAGTGTCTCACGGGTGTTTTCAGGTTCAGCTGGAGGTCTTGATGTTTAAAACATCTGTATCTTCCTGTATTTACATGGCAGCTGGCCCAACAGGGCTTTTACAATACCATTAATAGCCATCACAGTGGACCATATGTATCTATGAGCAGAGAGTTTCTTTCCGGGAAGCATGAGCCATTTACAATAATAATAATAATAAAAGTAAGAYTTTATGCTATAATTTTTATTGTATCTGATAATCTAAATATAGGGAATCACCTAGAGCTTTATCCCAAGGTCATCATTCAACTTTCACCTTCCAYAACACCATCTTCTCTCTTTCTTCCCCCACAAAACGCTTTTTCTTTAGTGCTAAACTCAATTTTCAATTACTGGAAAAGAGCCCTTAGGAAGTTTCTTCATCTAGTTATTTAATATCAGAACCAGCCCTTTCTGGTAACTGGCTGTTTATAATTTTGTATGTGCTCATTATTTTTTTTTAAGTGTACTTATCTGTTTACTCCAGGAAAGGGATTACTACTGATGGGACAACAAATATTGCAGGTATTTTTAGAGTAGGACAAGAGAGAGGTCCAGGTAGCATTAGTCAGCCAAAGACATTGTTTACCACAAGGAGTGCATAATGCAGATTTTGTGCGTCTTCTGCTGTGTTTATTTTCACAYGAAGCCACAGAGCTGTTACAGACCAGCTACTGAAATGAAAACGTGATATTTGTCCTTGCCTTTGGGAACCTAAGGGAAGCAGAGAGAAAAAAAAAARRWTTTTTTCTTTTTGTAGAAACACACTAAGCATGGCAARCATGTGCAAGTAACAGCTCCCCTTACTGTAGGTGTTCTTTGGTGGTCCATGTTTTTGGCATCCTGTCACCATTAATATCTTCACATATCACTACACGCTGAGGTAGTGTGTACAGACTGAGGCAGTGTGATGAGTGTGTTCACACTACATCCCTCTCCTGCCGTGGCAGCTTCATCCTTGTGCTTGAGAGCAGACATTTTGTATGTGGAGCCACCATTTTGTGTCCCTGGTCCCCTTCCACTCTCACGGGATGCCTCCTCCATCTCCCTCCACCTCAGAGGTGGCACCATGGACTCCCCTTCAGTTTCTTCTACTCCTTCTCCCTGCTGGGATGGGCTGTGGGGTGCTGGAAACCCCCTCTAAAGAGAAAAGATGGGGTATCATGGGTGACGACAGGGTCTCAGAGGAGATGATGGCCACCACCAGCCTAGGACTTGTGTGGGCACTGGGAGCAGCACATGGGAAGACCTGGGCAATGCTCACCCAGCAGAGCTTCTCTGCATTAGTGATTTATCAAAAGCTCACCGATCTGTTGCTCACACTGGCTGATGCCATGACAGGGCTGGGGAGGGGGGGGATGGATCACATGCCATCCCTCCAAAGGAATTTTGTAAATTTATAAAGAATGCACTTAGTAGCGTTTTAAAATTTGTTTTACACCTTTGAAATTAGGTTTTGTGAAGTTTTTTGAAGTTTGCTTTGTGAAGTTGTGCTTTTGCACAATCTAGGTTGAACAGATGTTCTATCTTGTTAACATGTTAAATGTTCTTGGATTTTTGGGGGGGTTGCAGAAAAGTAATAATATAACTTTCCCTCTTTTAAGCTCTGGAATTTGTCCACTGATTTGTAAAATCTCTGTCTCAACAGCTTTAACTAGTCCTTTCCTACTAGTTGCATTAGCACTTGTAAACTACTGCCCTTACGTATAGGATAAATGCCACTCTTTGTAGGAAGTCAGGAAAAGTAAAGACATGCATAAATCGACAGAGCTGCCCATGCCAGAAGTGGAGCCTGTAACAGAATGGTAACTTGTAGATACAATTAGGGTAAAAATTAAAACAAAAAGCATATTATTTTTAGGTTCCCCTATTACAGAGCAGACAAATTTTATAATGTACTATGCTTTTAGAAATTTTCTTTGCAAACACAGAGGGTAGCTACCTAGATATTTCCTTCTATAACAGAATGGATGTGGATTTGTTTTACCAAATAGCTTTACTTAAGGAACTATGGCCTTTAAAAGCAAACAAACAACAACAACAACAATCACCACCAAACTCAGTTAAAGCTCTGGGAAAAGATAGCAAGAGCATTTACTTAATTTAAACCTAGAAAAAAATGCCTTTATATGTTAGTTAGGTTCTTTAACAAACTTTTGTCTTTCCATTTGTTTAAATGTAGCTTAAACAGTACCATGAATACAGATTTGGATGCACTCTGAAATCTATTGCTTTCTCATTCTCATTTAATTTTATTCAATGCATAAAGCTCATTTTTTTCCCCCAATATTTCAGAATAGTTCTGAGAGAATCTTTTTTTTTTTTTTTTTATCCCCCAGAGAGTTATCACACCTTTAAGATTATATTCTTGGCAAAAAGGATATATAWTTTAAAAAAAGGAGTGGGCTATTACACAGCTGGACAGATAGAAAAGGACAGATGTTGGAAGATGAAATAGAGTGAAGTTATTTCTATTAGCTTCAGTTAGCACATATATCCCTTTCAGAACATATATGCCTTAATGCCCAGGATCATGTTAGGAGTAATTTTTATTCATATATACATAACACCAGATGAAGGATAATGAGGAAAAAAGATCAAAAGAGTTCTTAGCAAAAATGAGTTGTGTCTGTGCACCAGGGAACTAAATATTTAAAACCATCTAAGTGGAAAAGAGGTAGTCCAGAAAAAAATAGAATATTCTGTCTTCTTTCTGAACTGTTTCAATTTCTAGAACTATTGCTACAAACAGATGACTCAGATGACTAAGTGAAATGCTGCTGCAGGGGAGGGAGTAGAGAGGGAGAGAAGGAAAAGAGAGATCTACATCAACAATAATCCATTGGGTCTGAATCGGCTGTAACCTCCACCAAATTAATAAATATTTTTCCTTCACTGGGTTTAGTGGAAATGCTAATTTTATCAAACATAAAAATAAAACTGCATTACACCAGAGTAAAGAAAGGCGAGAATCAGGTCATTTAAGCTGTGTGTGTTTCACTGTTTTCCCTACATAAATAGTCTATTTCCCCTGTTTTGCCTGAGCCTTTGACACAGCAGCAGGGGAGAGAAAAATATTTTTAGAAGAAATAGGAAAGTGTGGTTGTAAAATCACAAACAGCAGCACTAGAGCTTTGGATCAGATGTAGTATTGTGAATGATAACTTTTTAAATGATTTAAATGTAGATTTCATGCTGAGGAGCTTCCTCTGATTATTGTTTCTAAAACACTTTAAGGACTTGTAACCGAAAATATTACRTATATTCAGTGAATCATTAATAATTACATATTCGGTCTTTCTAATCACAGTTCTTTAGTAATGGATGCTTTACAAGAAAAGCAAAATGTGTTTGATTTCTAATGTTAGAGTTGATTATTTAAATAAATACATAAAATTGTGAAAAAGAACAAAAATTGGAGTTTCAATAAAGGAAGCCTTATTTACCTTGTCAGATATATTGAGGTTATAGCAGAGAGAAGAATCCTTATTAGCTAAGTACTCCAGAAGACAACATACACACACCAGTTTTCAGATGCTTTGAGGCAAGGGAGTAACTTTACTGTTGTGAAGGCAAATGACTGTATTTACAGAAAATTTACATCCCTGGGGGCAGAATGGACCATTTCTATTCTAACTGTCTCATGACAGAGGAAAGATGACCATAGAGACACTTCAGTGAGCATCTGCGGGCTATATTTAGCTGTTTGTAAGCTGATAGTTCTCTGATGCTGAATATGCTCTGAGTGAGCAGCTGGAATGTAACATCCATTGCTTTTATGCCACACAACATAACAACACAACAGAGCCATGTGGAAAAAACCTCTGGTCAGACGTAAGATCTGTTCCTAAATCTGGCAATGTCTTTGAGACTACAGGCAAGTCAACTACGCTATTCTCTGTTGCTTTTTTCCTACCTCATCCATGAAATAAAGGTAATTTTTATCCAGCTTCATGATTTATTTTGAGACTTACAGATATTACAATTATATATTACTGTCCAATGTTTTAAGTGCCACATCATAATACCCAGTTTTACAAGCAGAATCTCTGACAAAAGAGCAGTAATGAGGTTTCTGTTGCTTTTGTGTCCAATTGTTTAATAAGAGCAGATTCAAAATTAGGGAGCTATCATCTTACTGGGCTCTAAATATAGCACTTAGGTGTTTATTGAAGTGGTTTTATGATCATCTTTCATCTCTGCTGTGAGCCAGCTAGAATAGAAATGGTCCATTCTACTCTCAGGGACGTGAATGTAGTTGGTATTGTTGGCAAATCCATAAATCAAATGGAAAAGTACATTATGCATCAATACTCACATAATCCAAAATACACTGGCAAAATTTGTCTATGAGCATAATTGAACAAAATCATTTTGGGGTTATACTAAGTGGATTCTGGATACAGTAAAGTATGTTGTAAATTAAGCAAACAATATATTGCAAATGGCACACATGAGGTAATGTACTGTATTTTTTAATGAAGATGCTTTTAAAGAAAATAGTGGCTCTGTACAGTTAGTATTTCCTGTAATTTTTCATCATGAAAGGATGCTGTGTTCTAACTGAAAACACAGAAATATTTAACCTAACAAAGTAACCTTGAGCAGAGAACAGGGGAATAAATGTTTTTACAGTTTCTTATTTTTTCTGTTTCTGTGGAGAGAACATATTTGTTTCACAAAATATATCCTGAAAATTGGCATTGTAATAACGTGTGAAAGCAGTCACTGTGTGACATTCTGTGGCCGTCCAACAGGCAGAGGAACTAAACCAACAGTTGCTAAAGGACATTCTTTCCTCTTCTCTGAAATGAACTGTTGGGTTCAGGATCAGCAATGCTAATACAAGCATTTCAGTGGAAGGATCAGAGCTGTGCTGTATTAGGCTAGATCAAATGTCCTCCAGTTTGCTTCCTAAAAAAAGAAGGCAGATTAGATGGCTGAGAAATCGTGTCAAATATCTGCCCTGTAAATGTACTTTATCCTTTCCTCTTCACTGCTTTGGATTTCTTTTTTAGCTGTAAGCAAGTGGCAGGAGAGGCCGTATCTTCTGCACATCTAAGCGTTCTACGCTGTGTGAGTACTTGGKCACCTTTCTAATGTATTCAGTGCTGGTCTGGCTGGAGATCTTTTGACTTCAATGTAAGGGTGATTCAGCTGACACTGAACACCTCTGAAAGCTTCATCTGCAGCCCTCAGTCTTTGTGCCTCATTACACACAGTTCTGCTGAATTTTTAAGAATACAATTGTTTCACATTCAAGTGGTCTGTAAGCATGAGAAGCCAACATCAGTTATTATTTTATTTTTTAATGTGAAAGATAAAAGAAAATGTAGATTTTATTCATATTTGCTTTTTGTTTTTATTTATTTAATTAATTATTTGCAAGTGGAAAGGGAGAGTTGTGACAGACAAGTAAAATAAGCTGCAAAATATATCTATGGTCTATTAAAAAAAAAAAAAAAGTCAAGCTTTGATTCTTTTCTCAGCTCTGTCACTTAGCTGTATGATTAATGTAAAGTATCAATCTAGCTTGAACTGATTCTGACAAATCAGATTAGTTAGAAAAATTACAATGGGTTTCCTACAAGAATGAGACATCTTGTAGCTAGTATACACCAGCAACATAAATTCTCAGTAGCATACTCTGGTTGGTGTGATAGAAACATGATTGTGTGTATATACCTAATCCGGTTCAAATGAGTAGATCTGAAAGAGGCAGTAGTACACAGATTTCACTGAATTTAGGCAGGTAAGTCTAAATGTACCATATCCTCCACATATTTAGAGACATGTGTCAACTTGTTAATTTTTAATGTAACTGCTTAGATGTTCTTAAAAAATGTGGTTTTTTTTGCACTGGAAATGTTTATTTTGATGGCCTACAGAGAATCAAGTTTCAATTTCCTGTACTCCAAATATACCTCAACAAAATATGCAGTACACTTCATGGTTGTCCAAAATAGTGGCACTCAAAACAGAACTCAGATGCTAATATATTATCAAGTAGAAGAATTAAACTGATGCTGGAGACTGGAAAACAAGACTCTTTGTTTTCATCTATCTCTATTCTGGGTCAATAATTTCAAATTAGGATCAAAAATTCAAGGACTTGAAGGCAGTTTAAGATTGGGTGCTTCCTGGAGAGGATAAGGCTAAATTAAAAGGATTTTACCAATGGAAATAGAACTTCACATCTTTTATAGTATKCTATTTCAGCATCTGTTGCTGTAAAATGTTTATTTTAGCCTCAGTAATCCATCAGATAGTGAATCAGTACTCACTGATCCTTTAGTCTGTCAGACGAGGGCATAGATAAGACAGAGCAGTAGCTGAAAATAGAAAGATTTCATCTTGGACCAAGGACTTGCAGTGTGCGCTACTCCTAAAACCAGACCTGCCTGGCTAGGAAGGAAGATGCAACCACTTTTAAATCAATTGCAATCTGGTTTTAAAAAGAGYGAAAATAAATATTATAGCTGTTTAGATAAGAGGTCGAGCTATATCTTGATTGTTCTGGTTGCTGCTGTCTTCAGTTCTGAGACAAAATCTCAAGAGACTTGGAAAGCTCAAGGACATGCTGAGGTGGTGAGCAAAAAGAAGTGTAAAACTCACGCAATCTGATACTGGAAAATCAAGCTTACAGCTGATTTGAAAGGTAGTCATGGTAACACAACCTCACTAAATACTAAGTCTAAGTGCCATTGGAAGGTCTGAGGCCCAGAAGAAAGAATGGGCTATTATTACTGTGTAAGTCGATTCAGGATCATATAAATCAAAGCTTCTGAGAAAGGGGTCTGTTTTTCCTTTGATGGTTAGAAAGCTCAATAGTTGCTTTCATTCTGGCGTCCCATAAGCTAACATTAGTTATGTTGATAGTCTTTGCTAAAAACTGTACAAATAGAGGTGCTTGCATATGAAAATACATTATAGCAGCTTTACAACTTAGGCTACAATCTGATTGTCAAAGGGAACAAGACTCCCTTATGCAGTGACAAGTAGGGCATAATGAACTCCAACCTCAGGCTCTCTTTCATCCACAATGGACTTTTTCTTTCCTCAAAYGAGTTTAAAGAAAACACCAATTCATTCCTATCCATATAGGATTGGGTCCACAGACAGTGAGTTTGGGAAACCTGATTGATAGTTCAACAAACTCAAGCATTTTCTGATAGACTGAGGACTTGTATTTTCCCAGGAGCACATGCTGTTTCTTGATGTGTCTGTATCAGGCTTTCTTCAAAAAGACTAAAAATACACTGCAAGAAGAATACAAAAAAGAGAATAACTTCAAATTTTATAAAACACATATTATTACAGTTGTTAAGCAATGACTAATAAACCATTAGGGTCAATAATATGAATACTGGCTGGCTCTTCCTCTTACTTTCTGAAGAATAGATGGGAAAGAAATACCACAGGCTTACAATATAATTATTCTGCAATGATGTGTGTAGATGCACAAGAACACCATAATGTGAAATTTAGTATTTCATCCTGTATCTGAAAGATAAATGAATTACAAAAATMGTTAGAGGTACAAAAGACATACAGGTGAAGACAGACTGAGCTGATTATTCCTCTCAAAAAAAGAAAACAATGGATATCAGATTTGGTAAATAGTGAGTTCTTATGTTATCATGTTACACTTCATACATATTCAATACCCAGTTATAGACTACCTTTGCAGATAGTGTGTTGTAGTGAAACAGGCATGTCAGATACKAACTTTTAGAAGGAATCTGAATAATCGGAGGACAAGGTAGCTTAAGGCACTGCTTCCGTTCAAAAAAAAGCATCAAGTAGGAAATTTCTTTAGTGAGAGTGGAAAAGGGAAACGAAGTGAGACTAGATGGCTGTTACAAATGCTACATAGCAATGACCATTTGCACATCGAGTTTCATAAAAATGTTGCTAAAATGATCTTGTACTCTGAGATACTCTCTGCTCTTTAATATTTATCTGGAWAACTGTTGGAGGAGATTTTCAGATCAATTAGAAAAGTAGGGGTCCTACCACAARTCTTGCCACTCCAAGAACTGGATTCCATAATCTGTTAAATCCCATTTGTACAAGATGGAAGAGTTTCATTTTGTTTTTTCTTCCTTGCTTTGAAGAGGACAAAGAACATACAGGGATTTACTTAATGAGAGGAGAAGGCCAGGGCCAGGAGAGAGAGAGAACAGGAGAGACCAGGAGAGAGATCRAGATCTTGTTAGCATTGCTGTACAGTTTTCATTGTACACCCTTACTCTCATATGAGAGTGGAGCTGCTTAGATCAGCCATTTCTTCAGCATAATTTTAACATAGATATTAATTCTCCACAGGATATGTCCTACATTTCAGTTTCATCAGCATAACTACTTCAGTTAATGGTAGATTCAGACGCTACTCCAAGAAAAATACCTTTTGCTAATATTCTGCTCTAGGCCCCAAATTAATCTTCTAGGCCCCAAATTAAGCTGTTATGTCACAGGAAAAAAAAAAAAAAGAAAAAAAAAGTGGTGTGAACCCTATCACCACTAAGTGTTTTTTGATAAGAGTGTTTCTAGTCCTTTTTAAGAGTAGACCAAAAATGGCTGTGCCAGAACAGGATCCTAGAACAGAGCCTCCAAGGAGAATGTGACTCATTCGGATTTGGAGGTGGGCCCCAGATGAAAATGTGATTCCAATTTAGTGGAGTGTAAACAGACAAAAAGATAAGGGTTTCTGAATGTATTCATTTGCTATATGGCTGCTCCTGTTAATTTCTTGTTCCCCATGCCAAGCTAGATTTATTGCTTCACTGTCTTCACTAAAGACTAAACACTCTCTTAAAAAGAAAAATTCTCACCATGATTCAGTTTGTTTTATTTTCCATATCCTAAGGCACTATATTCWAGGACTTTTTATGCCAGCATAAATCTCATCAATTAATTACATCAACTTTCTGTGAAGTAAAACTTGTGCGAGCTAAAAATCAACTGCTCTGTCTAGTTTGAAAAATTCTCTTCATTGGGCTAAGGCTTAAAAAGAAGGGAAAAGTATGAATTACAATGCATGACAATTCAATATTATATACTTACTTTTGCCCTCTGCGTCAAGGATATTTTGCTATGAATGGTAGGTCTGGAGAGGCATGGGGACTACTTCTAATTCAAACAGATAATGTGATGAATCTGCCCATATGTTGCACACTTCTTTTTTCTCTGTTTTTCACTTGATTATTTTGGTAACATTTCATATCTTAAAAGAAGCCCAAGTATTGATTACAGTGGACATTATCTTGATACCTAAGCGTTAGTCTTTATAGTTTTTAGGTGTTTGAAGACAGAGTTTTCAACCTTTATAGTCACAGGAAATAAATCTTCATTGTTCAGATGAAGATATGTAGAACTCTATGTCAGCTTTGGTCAGGGCTTTTTCCTTGGGCAACCTGAAAAAGTTGCTTATGAGATAAGAAATACTGTTCAATTCACATGTCRCTAGGTGGAGTATCATTGCAACATCAAGTTCATTTAAGAAAATACTGTAATGATAACAAGTGAACACACAGTTTTGAATATAAGACAACTCAAAAGTCTCAAAGACAATTACGTTCCAGGGATGAAGTTATTTTATTAGTTTTTTTTTGTTAATTTTTACACATTCCTTTCCACACATCTTTCCTGCTTGAAAATGATCTTTTTTTTTCCCCTCAAGTCTGGAAAAAATACTCGCCTTAGGGAGAGTAAATATTTGAGAAAATAATAAGGAACTGAAAGAAACCCTTACTTCCTGACAGTAGAATATGTACTTCTTTTAAAAAACATGTAGAAAGACAAGATATTAGCAGTAACCTACCCTCATTTTTAAAAATTTGATATTGCCTATCAAGCTCTGCCTATCAAGCTCATGGTGGACCATCTTCATTTTTTTAAAAAATAACACTTCATGAAAAGTAATGTCTGCAAATCGGTATACATTTTGTCTTAGCTATCAAAAAAAAAAAAAAAAAAAGAGCCTAACAGCTTTTTTTTTTTTTTTTTTGTGAAATTGAATATTTGATTTTGTTGTTTTACTTTTTTTCTAGATGAAACTGAGACACACATTGACTATGAAGATAATTTTCCAGATGACAGATCAATACCTATTGTTGAGAGCAAACATGGCAATGGCAAAGAGGAAATTGAGCAGGAACAAGATCAACTTTCCTTCACTAAAAGTATGGAGGATAGAAGAACTGGAGGAATCAAAGATATTACTAAGGTAATTACTAAGGTAATAGATACTCCTGAAAAAGGAAGCAAGGCACCAACTGAATCTCCAGTCTCACTCCTAAGCCAAAAGAACTTGTTTTGGTTTCCATCAGAGGCTTTTAGTGAGCCTGAATCACAGAAAGAAACAGATGATTCCACAAAAGTACATTTTTCTGAAGGTGATAACCACATTGGGGTGAAGACAGTGTATAATGAACCTAGTGCCAAAATGTTTTATGACACTGAGGATTTCCCCATTGGGCCCATTCTCACAACAAATGATACAAAGGCAGAGATAGATACAGTTGCCATTACTGACGAGTCATGGTTAGACGGTTATCCAGTAACGCAAGAAGTGGTAGAAGATGATGAAGAGGAGGGGGATAAAGTTGATGGATCAATGGGTACAGAAGAAGACCTCATTCTCACAACAGACCAACCAAATCATGTTGAAGTTAGAAAATCAGGCAATGGTAGCCCAACTCCAGAGGAAGGTTTAACAGAAATAGCGACAGTGACAGCAAGGACAGATGATGAGGTCAAAGAGACACCAGTAGCATTCACATCAGTGAGTGTTCTGGAGAACCTAAGTGTGAGCAGAGGTTATGAGGACACTTTGGGGGACCACACAACTACGTCTCTGGAACTCACAACTCAGGAGCCTGTTACAACAGTGCTTTTTGATGTCACTAGCCTGAAGACATCTGTGTCAGAAACCTCTGTGGTAGTCAGCCCTTTCGATCACACTCTGCATTCAGAATCAAAAGAAACAACGCTTTACCCAGCTCAAGTAGCAACCACTGCACCAACTCCAGACATCATTACTCACACATCATCCCAAGAGTTGGCTGAGCATGAAAATCTCACCCAAGGCCTTGAGGAACAGCTTTTCCCCACTTCCGAACCATGTGAGGGAGAGGACTGTCCCAAGTCAAGTAAAGGTGCTATCATAGCAGTCATTGTGATTCTTCTGTGCTTGTTACTGGCCGCAGCTGTACTGGCTGTGTGGTTTTTCAAAAAACGTCAGCAAAAAAATTCTGTTTATAAACTGAATGGAAGGTGTCAACCCAGACATCATTGCTACCACCACTACCACCAACAACATATTGAAATGCAGAAAGTCTAAATCGGAGTGTTTGGGAGAGAGGTTGGAAATCAGAGAAAAAATTATATATATTGACACTAAAAAGATCACATGACTCATGGATACTAAAATCCAGCAGTGAAGAAAGCAGAAAAAACAACCTAAAAGAACACAGAAGACAGAAGAGATTTCAGCTTTTTGAAATCACAGTTTAGCATATCTGACCTTTCAGAGCTAAAGAATCTGTACGTTTTTGTCACGAGAGTCTTTTGGAAACAACAGCAGGACACAGTGTGCTTAGTAGCACATCTACAGTTTGTTCTGCTTTTACATTTTGCTCCTATTAATAATAAATTAATTGATTAATTTCTGTGTTATCTGGTTACGGCCTAATGGCGGGGCTAGTCAGGCCTGTTTGGTCTATTCTTAGTGGAACAGGAAAAGAAAGAGGGGAAAAAAAGGAGGGAAGGACAGGAAAAGGATGTTTTTGGAGCAACCACATATTTGCTGTTTGTTCCTTCTTTAAGAAATAACCAAACTGGTCAGGATAAACCACAGTAACAAATTATTACCTGATGCGTCTTACAAGGAAAAACTATTTGTTGCCATACTCTAATGGGTAGGATTTGCAATGATTACTAAGGTACTTTTTTTCAACATTGTAAAATTAACAACCCAAAAATGTTGGGTCACTATGGTATTTTTCTGTAAGGTGTTATTTTAGCCTTAGCAAGGAAGTGCCATTCTTATACTAATCTTTTTATAGAAGTCATGATGTCTCCCTTGAATTGAGAGTACTGTAGAAATGCCATCCTTCTTTTAATATTAACAAGAGAGGAGTAAGAATACACTTGAGCTCAGGTATGATGATGAATAACTTCATATTAAAGAGCCAGACAATGATGAAGCACTTTGCAACCCTATCTGATGTCAGTTGCTTTTCTGAACATAAGTGCTCCCTCTTAATACCAGTTGATCAAGATGCTGAATTTCAACTCACAGCCAGTAAGCACCTTTGGACAACTGAAGCCATATAAAGTATTTCTGCCATATGAACCAATGACCAATTTTCACCCTYCTGTTCTTTCATCTGTTGAAGTGGTGGGGCTAAGACTGGCTATGGAAGATGAGTATCCAGTTAGAAAGCTGCTTGCTGAGGTTTTAAAGATAAATCAAACCTGGGAAAGAGAGAAATCATATCCATCTGATAAAATGCRAACACTTGACTTTTAGACTCAGCATTAATGTAAAAATATAGGGGTTTTCTCAACTCCATTCCATTTCACACAATTTTTAAGCATAAACAGGAAGAGAGAGGAAGGATTTTGCTAGAAGCCTTTCTAATAATTCTGGTGCATTCGATATCAAGTTTTCTCCCTTACCTTTGAGAATGAACAAGAGAAAAACTGGCAACTGTGAATAATCTGCAAGTCAGAAATGAATTAATCTGCCACCTCTACTGCACAGTCTTAGCCAAAATACTTAAGTAGTTCAGCAGTTCAAAATATTGGAGTAAGAAAAAGTGACTCAACGGAGTTCACATTCTTTCTCATTCTGCCTGAGGTCACAGTGATAATTACCTCTGACTCCATGGAAAACAGACTTTATGAAATGGAGTGCAGAATTTGGCCCATCGTATACTCATCAATCTTAAGGCCGGTAAGGAAAATAAAGTATTTTTAAATGACACCTATACCTTATCTTGGAGTGTTTGATCTTAGAGTGGTAAGAGTTGAATCTAATTGCTTGACTAGAGCTACAGTAAATATACATCAACAGAAAATGTACAGATTTGTAAATATTGTGTTCCCTGAAATACACATGACTTTATGCTTTTAATGCATTCTAGAATATGAAATAACCTAGAATTTATGTTGTAAACTATTTTTTTATGCAGCATTTTTTTTTCAAGAAAAAAGCCAAGGATTTAGCACTAAACAACTTTATGGAGACTCTTAACTCAACTAAAACATTCCATGTGAAATCTTGTGGAAATATGCTTCCAAATAAACACAGGAAGATCCATTTAAACTATTGTTTATGTGAAAGCTGCAAATATGTGTTACACTTCTGTGCAGCATCGTTCAAAATGAAATGTCAATACTATTAGGCTCCGCAGCTGAACATGTAAAAAACAGAGTCAAAATATAATTACAAACAGAAACTGTACAGGGATCTTATTTGAGATTTAGAAATACTTGTTATTCATGACCAGGAGAAAATGTACATTAACATAATGCTTTGGAGGTGTTTAAATAAAAATCAAGTTATAAAAAAGTGAAAAGAACTGACTGTGTATGTTCTTGTGSAAATCATCCTATTTGCCTACATATTCAGTGAGAAAAGGTAAGTCTGTCACTTGGATAACTCTTGAAGAAAACCCTTCAATATTGAAAGGTTAGTTGAAAAGCCCAGTTCTGCTTAGAAAAATGTCTTAGCAGATGTCCCCTTGAAGCAGAATCTGCCYATTCTTGCAGGTTTACTTTACTGGAGTGATTCATGTAGTCCGAGAAAGCTGATCAAAAAACGGGGATAAACTCTCCATAATGATACATTTGACAAACTTCCTTTGTGTGTGAAATTTGGCTAATTAAAGACAGTAAGTTTGCACACCAGTATACAGAGAACAACAAAGACACAATCAGAAAATTAAAAGGCCAAAACACAGAAAGGAATTACTTGGTATAGCAAGTCACGGCTAGAAGTACCAACTGTGGGCAAAAAATAAATGAGGAAATATCAGGGACAATTTTGTGATGGTGACTTTATACATAAAGGAATGGAGTATTGCCATGATAAAAGTCATGTATTATCCACTTCAAGGAAATCCATATAGGTTGGCCAAAATCAACTCACCAGTATCATCAAGGGAACTGATAGGTGAAGACATGACTAAAACATTTTCCCTTTACCCTCCTCGCCTTTTCAACACCTACCTATTAACTGGGTCACCATTGTATACAGCTCTTTTCCTGCAGCACCTGGGCACAGATCTCTATCAGTTTGCTACCAGGCAGGATGRGAAGTGACCCTTCAAGGTGCCATATTAATGATATTGGGAGACCTTGCAGGAACTTTCTCTTGCCAGTGCTTTTGGGATCAAACCCTTGAGACCAAGGGTCGTTTGCTCCTCTGGATACAGAAACATTAGGGTCACTGATTTTAAGTTTCAGTAAGGTCTCAGTCCCAAATCCTCCTCTTTCTTTGTGGCTTTCTTTTGCCAGCTAGGTGACAATATGTGGTTTATTACACTGTACGACTTTACTGAATACCTTGTCTTGTAAGCTGTTACACTGGGGATTTGTCTCCGTGGGCACTGAAGTTTGTTTTTTTTCCTTAAGTTAAATAATTTTCAATTTTTCATTTCCATTATTTTGTAATGCTAAGATGCAACACAGGATGCAGCTATGAAAGACTATAAAATACATCTGCAAAAGACCATTTTAAAATTAGTTATGACAAAAACTGACCAGAGTGGTAATACTTGTCCAACTACAGGGTTAGCACTAGTTCAAATAATAACATGTTCGATCCCTTTCCATATAAGTGATAGTGAGAATGGGACAAAGGCATAAAGTCTGGGTTTTTTTTTCTTCTAAGTTGGKATTCACATGAAATTATACCTCTGCCAACCTTATTTCCACTTAAAAGTAAGCAAAGTTCCATTACTTTGCAAAAAGATTTAATCAGTAAAAAAGCACATTTGTTGCTTGATTCTATTTAAAAGCCTTACCTAAAAGCTACATCAAAGGGACGAAAAAGTTAAAATTAATAAAAGAAGACTTAGGAAGTCTCTCTCCAAAAAAAGGTTAGCATTTATAAGCTTGAAAAATTCAGAACTCTCTACAGAATTTAGTTTCCATCTACCACCAGTACTCTAAGGAAAGACAAGCAGAGAGAGAGTAGAAATGGGTGTCTAAACCACTGAATATTTCCTTGCCAAAAATAAATAAATAAAAAGGCATCTATTTATTTTATATTTTTTTTCGAAGCACTGAGGAGAGCTTAAGATACAAAACCCTGATTTGCTGGGGTGTGCAACCCAACTTACTTTGGCTATTTCTTGCCCAGCTTCTTTTTTGTATATAGCTTAAACTCTCCACACTAGGTCATTCAAGTCTTGAGTCACCAGAAAAAAAGAAGTCGCTGTTTAAAGTATGGCAGACAACCAAGAGTTCAGACAGCTGCAATGAAGGATTAGTTGTGGGTTTTTCTCACTGCCTTGCTACAAACTGCATCACAGCTCTATGTTCAAACATTATTAAATGGGAATGTTTTCTCTGGCACCAGCTACTTCTCCCCACAGTTTAAGTATTGAATTTTTTTAACTGAAGTAGCTTTGGTTTACAGCTCACATTAGAACTTAAAAACATATTTCCATAGTAGCTGGCATATGCAGGCAACTGTTTATTCTCAGTACTAGCCATAATAAACACTTGTACTTTTATAATCCAACAAATCTTTGTCTAATCACAACTCAGTTTTCAGAGCTGTAAAATTTGCATGCAATTTAAACCATTTTTAATGAAGACTTTCTGCAAAATTAGTTTTCTAAGTCTGTCTTCGCAGTCAATATCATCCAATAATTAACTGTAATGAACGTGGAAATACACAGTGGGCATTAATTGCAACAATGTATTAAGAAGAAGCTTTGTAAAACATGACATGCTATACCATTTTAAAGAAGCACGGGTTGTCTTGAGATGATCTTGAAGAGACATCCCTTTAATTTTATCTAGAACTTATTCTGGAAAGTATGAAAAAATGACAGCCCCTTGGTCAGACAGGCTTTCCAATTCAATTCAGAACAGCATCCGACTAACTTTTAAGTTTATATTTTAGCATTCCAAAGCAGTAAAACTCTGGAAAAAGGAGCAACTTCAATTCTCTGTTGGCTGATGCATTGTCAACAGAATTAACTGAGAATCATTACTGTGAATGAAGGAAGTCGGCATGACATTTGATTTCCTGTTAATTTGCCAGAACTGATCATTCTAAAAGTATTTGTTGTTCAAAACTGACTTTGTTGGCTATTGGAATCACTGAGACACAGCAGTATGGAGTCTCTCTCTTTTATGAGGATGGAATTAAACTAACCAACAAGCTAACCAACAACTAACCAAGAGAACAAGTACTTCCTTCTTCCTTTTTCAAATGCATATTGATATTGAGGATGAAATAGCAAAAGGCATTAATATGTGAAGAACTGCTAGCAGTAAGAGCAGATATTAATTTGAAAAAGATCACATGCTCAGCACAGTCTGTCAAATGTACTCATTTCCAACCTGCAGTTTTCTTTTCCTGCCCAAACATTGYTTCTTACATAAGAAAGATTCTTCTGACAGTCAGCAGTCTTGTTTTTCACATAACCAAATATGCACTTGGAACCAGCCTGAGTACACCAGCATTTGTGACTCAGTTTAATCTTAGGCTTTCAAGAAATTCCTCATCATGCAGGACTCCATCCAACAAAAGATCAAATGCAGGACTCAAATTGTGCTGGGACCTTGTGCTAGCCATCGACCAGAAGATGAACTTAACGCAGTGTTCACCTGGAAACGCTGACTGAATTTTTATTTGTTGCCTACTACATGGCAGAGCAAACTTTCTTGCAGGCAGCTGAGGAAGACAAGAGAGGTCAACAGCAGCTATGCAAAYAGCCAGCAGAAATTCGAGCAGCAGCTCAAAAACATAATGGGGCAGCTCCACAACAGGCAATGCTACCAATGAAGTCGATATGAATTTCACCTCCAGGGCCAACCTGGAGCCAGCAGACAAATAGCACAAATGCTACATGTGAATCACACGAACACAGTGGCTTCMACAAGATAAAACTTCCCTGAGGATCATGGTGGTACAATAAGCCTTGTCTAAATAAAGGAGACGATAAAATCTAAATACCCTATTCAGTGAGGCAGAAACTGCTACAGTTAAGGCAGACGACTCAAAATTGGGAGGAATTTGGGGTGGCAGAAGGGAAGCAAGAACCATATTCCTGCAGCCTCCCAAGAAGAGCTGGCAGGATCAGAGAAAAGGAAGAAAAAACAATTTACTGCAGTCACATGTAAGTGTTGGCATTTAACAATAGCAGCAGCAAAAGAAAAATCAGTTGAAAGAACCTGAGAATGCTGAAAAAAGCCACAATAAATACTGAAGAACTATGAAGAACTGGAAGAGGAGCTGTTTCTCACTATAAAAGAACAAGGGTTTGAGAACTACTTGTACTTATTAAGACTGAACTGGTTTGGGACCATATGTAGTGGAAATTAAGAAAGCCAGAAGMAATCCACAGACACTTGAACAAAATGAAAAAGGGATCATAATGCCATTTCAGAATGCCACAAAAATATCAGTTGCTTCCTCAAGTTCAAAGGAACCATAGAGGATATCAAGCCTAATGTAGGCTTAATAAAAAATACATCACTGTCTAATGGAAATCATAGTAAGTCATGAATGCCCACCTGAGAATGCACGATGGCAGGAGATTTTAGCTGTACAGCTGAGAGCTGAGAAAATGACTGAACATAAGAAGATAAAATTTAAGGAAGTCTTAAGGATAGAATCACAAACTTACATGAAAGCTGATAATGCCCAAGAGGCTTGCAATAGTTAAACAACTGTTTGATCAACAGGGAAAATAAGGATTTATAGGCCCTAAATGTATCCCTGGTGTAACTCCATTGAAGTCAAATGAGTCACAAAACACCTTAACTCTAATCAGTGTCTTCCAGTGCTGTGAAATTATTACAATGTTTTATTTAAAATATATATATAGCAGTCTCTGTTACTGTAAATTAGCACTGGAAAGAAGGGAAGGGAATCATTTAACTGGAMAGAAATAACTGTGAATGGCATCCTGGAATTGGTTTTCTGTTGTCTTGCATATACAGCAGCATATTCCACTTGCTTTATGAAGAGGCCATACCTAGTTAGAAGCTTTACGCATACCCAGTATTTCCATGCAAGAGGTATAGTTGCAGAAACTATCAGGCCCAATAGCTTGCATTATAAATAACACTGTAAGAGTCTAAGAGTCTTAAAGGCACCTTGTTTGTGCACTACAGGCACCACACAACAGTTCGGGTACCACTGAAAATAACAGTCAGAAAACAGCCTGTGCTTGGCAGACCTAGGCACTTTGTGCACATAGTGAACAAAGAAAAAGGCTCTGAATATTTTTGTCCCCCCTTGATGTAAGCAGAATGAAGACACTTGTAGGGCTTGGTTCTTAGGCAGGAAAGATAGCAAAGCAGAAGATGAAATTGTGGATCCTCTGAGGTCCATGGGTTTCCTGCTTTTCAGTACCCTTGTGTATTCATTCCCTGTTCATCTCTAATGCACTGCCTTTGGGATCGAAATATTTCTGTATAGGGCCCTGTAATCAATAAAAATGTCAGGAACTGGAAGGATTTTTTTTTCATTATTCCACTTAGAATTGTTTCAGATTTCCCAGCTAAATTTATTCTGGGGATGAAAACTATGCAGATTGTCCCACCAGACAGAATAATAAATACATCAGCCATCATTTTTTTACAGATGATTTGCCCCACCTCACATAGGAACCACAAATTGTTTCTGCAGACAGAGTAAGAATTGGAAGGAGGGAGAAATATTTATTTATTGCATCATTTCTAGGTGACCTCAGTTTCACATCATGGAATTTTATACAGTCTTTATGGAAGATCAAAACTGCATACAGAATTA
The DNA here is from genome assembly GCF_003342845.1 of Nothoprocta perdicaria. Lineage (NCBI taxonomy): Eukaryota > Metazoa > Chordata > Aves > Tinamiformes > Tinamidae > Nothoprocta > Nothoprocta perdicaria. The sequence goes on along the minus strand of NW_020454694.1, from coordinate 1,548,422 downwards.
TCAAAGCAATTTTGAGATCACTAGTTGTGCTATGTGAATCATCTTTTTTTTTTAAACTATATAAAATTCTTATTTGTTACACTTTATCATAGAAAAAAAAAAGTCATACATAAATAATGCACTTACAAAGCTTAGAAAGTCTAGAGGAACTGTTATATCTTCCTCAGTTCATCCTCTGATGAAAGTTCTTCAGAATTAGCTGCACTGTTGTAACTTAGTAGAATAGCATTGAAATGAGGAATCTTAGTTGTTAGCCTGGAAAATATCAATAGTCTGTTCAGTTGTGTTTGTGTGAGGGAGGAAAGTTCAAGATGAAAACCCATGTGCATAAATTCTGAAAACACACAGTGAAGAGCCACGTTCCTGAAAGAGTCAGTGCAGTACGGCAGTGATCTTTCAGGGGTGGATCTTGTGACACACGATGGCACCTAAAGGAGCAGCTTTGAGGTATATCTAACTGAAACTACAGGTGACCAAAACCAAGAGTAGGGAGCACTTTTGTGAAATACTTCATGATATCTTCGCTCATCAGGATTCATTCTTTTCCTCCACTTCTAAGAGCTCATCAAGGAATTCCACGACTTCACCCTAGAACAGATTAAATTAACAAAATGGGTTAACTGAAAAATGAATGGAAAAAAATACTAATTTAATCAAAGCATAAACTGTAATAAACTGCAAAACTAATGGGCTTTAGGTGACACCATTCATATAGAATCTAGCACAAGTTTATAAACTTCAATTAAATGGTCCATACAGGGATTGACCACATACTTGTATCAACATACAGATCTTAGGGGAAGAAAATGTTACAATTTACAGCAAACCTTGCACTTTTTCACTTGTAGTTTAAATAGACCACGAAAATCTCAAATTTAGAAAGTAGAGGCATAAATGATTTAAAAGCCTGCTAAATTAGGAAATGGTTAGAATATGATAAAATAATAAAGACCTTTAGAAAGTTTTAAAATTCAAAGCAGAATTGCTTTGTAAAGGACTAACTTTGTATCTCTGTCTGGTCTAACCAGGACTTCACTTACACCGTTCAACATACACCTCTCCTTCCAACCACAAATCTACACACGCAATGCTTCAGTGCAGCAAAAATATAAAGAACAAGAAATGCTAGAATGTTTTCCATACTGGAAACAAATGTTTTGGTTTTAAATGCGAACTAGGAAAAAAAAAATATATATATATATATATATGGATCTATTGTGTAATTTTATAAACTCCACCCTGCTAATATGGGCTAACCAACACAAGATAACAATCCAACTCTCATTCTTTAAACAACTCCTGACTTAGTCATATGTCATATATGATAGTCAAAAGTATTCCTGCAATGAAGCTTGAATATTTTGGGTTGTTACTGCCCCAGCAGCTGGATTTACTGCCTCTTTACAACTTACAGTAACTGGGCTGCAACCTCTCATAATCCATTTCAGCCCAAAGTAACATATGGCAGCTTRGGTGAAAAGGCAATAGTGCCATCTCAAACTATCCAAAATTGCATGTGGCAACACATCTGCCTGTATGCTCAGAAATTCTCATATTTTCCCATTTGCCCTCCATGCACAGTTCAGAAACAACACTGCCTGAGAGAAGGGAGACACTGGAATGGCCCTGCATATTTTCACTTTCTGATGCAACTCAAATACTGAACTGTAAGAGAGTCACAGAGCGACTGAGGATGCCTAGCTTCAAATTCCCAACCTCTTATTCTATTAACTACTGTGTTCTGTTAACTTGTTTTAATTATCTGAGCTTTTTCTCAATTTCCTGTCTGTCCTTTTTCCACATAAACTTATGGTCCAGAAAGGTGGAAAGATGTCTTTTAGCTTTTCTTCCCAAACAATTCAACACTTTCTGATAGAAAAATATTCTGCTGGAAAATCTAATCAGCTCGTACTCTCAAGTTTAAAATAATCAGAACTTCTAACACTTGGATCACATATGATCCAAGCAAATCATCTTTGTTTGGATGCTCATCTTCTCTCTAGGAAGGTATACGTTAGGAGGACTGCACCTTCAAGACATGCAGTTTGAGACTCAAAATTTTATAGTTTTCTGTTCTGATGAGAAAAGGGCATAAAAACTTTTTTGGTAAGTGAAAATAATGTGAAGAAATAAAAAAAAAATTTATTTTGAATTCAGCAAGATTAAAAGCATTAACTTCACATACTTCAGAAGTGTGATTAGCAAGAAGAGAAATAAGAAGAATGAAACAAAAATAAAAGCAGGAGGACAGCTGGCTGAAATAACTAGTGTTCTTGTTCCCTGATTCACAGTTCCTCCTTTAAGAACCGTTGAGTTCTTGTTACTGTGAAGTGGTTTTAGGGAGTCCAGAAGTACAGCAATTTATTTTGCTTTGAATTTGTTCAAAACATTTAAGTATCCAATTCAATAAAAAGACAAGAAAAATTGCCAGCTCTTTCATATTCCCTCCTTGTCCTCCTGGTTCAGGAAGTCTGGCAATTGGAAAACAGGAATTCAACATTTCTGCACGTTTTTCTTTGTTAAAAGTATTTTGATTGCCGGACGAACCCAATGATGGGAGGAATTCAATACCACTGCAAAAACACACAGCAAGCCACTAGGTACAACAGCCACTACGTAAGCTACGTCATTTTAAAATTACAGAGAATACACTACGGCATTTTAAAATTACAGAGACAGATCCGAAGAAGATTGTAAGCTCCAGGTATTCTAGCACAGCTCCTGTATCTGTAGGCCTAAGCCTTTAGGTGCCTTGTGAAGAACTACAAACAGGCAGGTCTCAAACTCTGTTCTGAGTTAAGAAACTGGGAATAAAGATGTCTACTCTAAGTGGTCTCAGATCTAATTCAGATAGACTCTTTTATTCTTCAARGATATATTTTAATAAAACAGTGGCAGATATTCAGAAGGATGCCTGTTTTCAGTGGACCTGTAGAGAAAACACTCAAGTGGTAAAAGCCTGAACAGCGAGGTAAAGGGCAGAAACATTTGATAGCATGACCTAAAATGAAGCATGATGAAGACACAGCCCTTTCAGTATTGTGTCTTCAATAATTAAATCACCTAGGAACTTAGTTGACTTCATGTTGTTTTCATGCTCATCAGAAAGGTGGGATAATCCAAAAGTTGATGATCCAGAGTTCATGTGTTTTCTTTTGACATGTTTGCAAATCCAGAAACAGGTGGAAAAAAAATAAATGGAAAAGGATGTTTAGAAGCAAAAGTCTTTGAAATAAAAACCTGACTGAAATCTCCATGGTCTTGAACTGATCTTTAGAGGCGGGTACAACAAAGCCTTTCTGGTCTAATGAGAGATACCAGGGAGTATGAGAGGTTGAAATGTGGCAAAACATAAAAATTCTTGCTGAACCAATAACTGAATTCAAATGAATAAATTCTCGGCTTTTGGTTGTTTTTGGAAAGGCAGAAACACCAGATTAAAGACACACAAAAACCCTAGTTAAAATATTTTTGCTCGTGCCTCACTATGAAAAGGTAAAACTTTTGCTTGATGTTGATATTGTGGCTGGCATCCTAATAAAAGGGTGATAATGCTATGTCAGAAGAGATGATCACATTGTCACACTAGCAGCTGTGAGGACAGTGTGAGGTCACTGTCTTACCCCCATTAGCACTCACTTGACACAGCATCAGGCATTTTGCATGTCTGAAGTCAGCAAATATTTCACAGGCGTTAATTCCAACGACAAAGCCTTCTGTTCACAGATATCTATGTGCTGTATGTGCTGGACCATAGACCTGGAGCCTGAAATCCATCATATCACAAATYTGAGATATAATACAAGCACCAAGTGAGCTCTGCCTCCTCCTGTTGTCTCCGAAGCTCTGCAGGTCCTATGTTAATAGGAAGAACAAGAAGTTGGGAGTCTGGTTGACACCAAGTTAACCATGAGTCAGCAGTGTGCCCTCGTGGCCAAGAAGGCCAATGGGACCCTGGCTGCATCAGGAGGATGTTGCCAGCAGGTCGAGGGAGGGGATGCTGCCTCTCTGCTCAGCTCTGGTGAGGCTGCACCTGGAATATTGCGTGCAGTTCTGGGCTCTCCAGTATAAGAGGGATGTGGAGCTTCTAGAGAGGGTCCAGCAGAGAGCAACAAAGATGATTAAAGACCTGGAGCATCTATTGTATGAGGAAAGGCTAAGCAAGCTGGGCCTGTTTAGTCTTGAGAAGATTGAGAGGGGATCTTAGCAACATGTACAAATACCTGAGGGGAGAATGTAAAGAGGATGGGGTCAAACTCTTCTTGGTGGTGGCCAGCAACAGAACAAGGAGTAATGGGCATAAATTGAAACACAGGAAATTTCATCCCCATCCTCAACCATTCTGTGATTCTGTGAAATTTTATGCATAAAGACAGCCGTAGACCCATAACTCTTTCTGCCAGAGAGGCCAACTGCCACCCACAGCTAATACAGGTTACATAAATATGCTGCTCAGACACAGTGCTGATATAAATTAGGGCTGTGCAATATATGGCTCACAGCACAATTTGGGAGGCTGGCTGGCAGCTAATAAGTCAGTGTGAGGAGCCTGACTAAGCTTGGGGAAGAGGAGGGTGTATGGTGAGGCTAGCACACRTGTGACAGCTAGGCAGCTGACAACTGGAAAGCGAATACACGCACGCAGATGGCATGGTCGGCTGCTGGGAACCACCTCATGGTTGGCACGTGGTTCTTCTGCTGGAGGCCAAGCAATGTTCTGCAGCACACTGTGATGGATATGCCATCAGGTCTGCCAGCAGCCCAATGAGCTACAGCCTTGCACTGCACACCTATTCCCTTTCCCAGTCCAGGGATGGTCAGCAGAAGGTGGGAAGGACAGGAGGGATATATAGGAAAGATGGAACAGGGATAGCCTGAAATACGGGAGGCAGGATATCAGATGCCAGCAGGAGAAGGCTCCCAGATGAATGCAAGTGGTGGGAAGTAAAAGTGAAGCTGATCTGAACATCCAGAGTCTTTAATCATCTGTCAGATATCAAGTTGGGCACGTTGGCTTAGATTAACAACTGAACAAAGGCACAAGAAGAAAGAATGGGTTTCGTATCTCAGTAAGTAGTTCAAGGAGGCCTTACAGACGGTAAGTTGTTATAAGTTTTTTTTTTAAACAGAGCTCTTGATCAGTTCTGTATGATCTAACTCAGTCTAGTGCAACCAGCCATTATAAGTGGAGCTAGAGCACTGGAAAATAAAGAAGCCCTAAGAAAGAGGAAAATACAGACCTCCTCACTTATCACCCCAAGCTGAGTGTCACACTAGGCCAAAAACTGGTGCTGACCTTTCCTTACACAGTACTAAAAACAGCATTCATGCACAGAAAACACAACCTCTTGGGGAAAAAAAAAAAAACTTCAGAGATTAGTCAAATATTACCTCCCCCCCCCCAAAAAAAAAAAGTTAGTTAGCAATCTACAATTTACCAGCTCAGTTATTGCCCACTTGAGACTGATGATCCACCACCAACTTTTGTTTGGCCAGCAGCATTTAAACATGGTAGCAATCACTACCAGTTGAACTGCTCCCTAAGGGAACCAGATGCTTCTCCTTTGGTAGTTAAAACTCAGCGCTGCCTTCTGCTTGGCAAATATTAATCATTCCTAGGTCCTTGCCTCCAACTGCAATCTGCTCTGTCCTTTCTCACTGTGGACAGGAAAAGTTCTGGAAAAAAAATAGTTCTCTTGCAATAACCCATACTTTCCATGCAGATTTGCTGATGCATTTTGTATAGGGATTCCATATGCACTGGAGTATAACAGTCTGTTCCGCAGGGAAGTATCAGAGAATATTTAATAATGATGTTCTACAATGAATTAAGATCTACAGAAAAAGATTTTTAGGGACATGCTTGATTATTAGCAAATGAATTAAAGGCCTTTATCCTGAGTGATCCAAGAAACTGAGCTTTAACAGACAATACATAGAGACAGAAGAAGTGGCTGGATCATTATTTGTTTCCTTATGATCTATGACCCAAAAGGAAAATATTTGTCCCGTAAAATGTCCCCTGGGTGTCCTTCACAGCAAAAAATCAGATTTTGCCAAAGCTGGAAGATCATGATGACTGGAAACTTCTTCAACAGTGGCACTAACAAATTTGATTCCCTTAAATCTGAATAACTAGTTGGGCTGGCAACATGGAGATAGAGTCATGAAAAACACTAATTTTCTAATTTGTATCTAGCTTCAAGGACTAATAGCCATTTAGCATGAAAGAGGACAAAATGTTTGACATGACAACGTTTTATATGACTCACTGTGGAGAACATGTCCTCTGCAGGCATGATACAGGCCACAAACCAAAACCACACAGTCCACTGAGCAGTGATAGTTTGAAGGGCTATTATTTTAGGATAACAATAAGATTTGTGTCAATGAGTGGCTCAGATATGATGGCCAAAAGGTTTATTCAGCCTTCAATGACGGAGAAGTTCCTGGATCTAAATTTCAATGAGAATATGAGAATTCACTGTAACTACCTCAAAGCCATCCTAGAATCCTTCATGAACAGTAAAGACCAGGCTTGACATTCTTCACATTCTAGCAAGGAAAAAAATCCCTCAGTTCTTTGTGGAGAAAAACTATTTGGCCGTTACCTTGTTTATTTTTCAGATACTTAGTCTGCAGTGTGCCCTCCTGTCACATGCTTTTAGGTCTTTTTTTTTTTTTTTTTCTTTCCAACATTAAGGAAAGCTCAGTTGTTCTTTACATGTATGGCAAATTGCTTTTCTCTAATATTTTTCCATTTCTTTTTATATTGTATATTCTAAAAATATAAACTATTTTCCCAGACATCATGGGAGTTCACAATATATTGCAGTGATTACAACCACATTTTACAGTAGTCTAATAAACATGCTTTCCTCTTAACATTTTTGTAATGCCTCTAAAGCATGAGTCAGTCCATTTCAGAGAAACTTAAGTATTGCTCCCATTGCACTGAAATGGGAAGCCTTCAAGTAGCTTTGTTTTTAAACTCTCCTTCTGCTCTCTTACTGCTTTATGCTGTCCATTGAAGGTTAAGAAAATCTGAACAAGCAAAAATCTTCCAATTTCTTGGAAGTTGTAGATACTTCTTAGTATCTACAACTCAGAGACATCCTGCCATTGGTGGTGGCAAGTGGATTATAGGGAAGGACCAACAGTTTTGACCACTACGTAAGGATGGTGGCAAAAAAGCAAGTGGGAAAAGCACGGACGCTTCTGAAGAGAGCCAGCCACATGGGCAGTATCTCCACTAGGAAATGATGATAAAAAGGACTCTTTTTTTTTCCTGCTTTGAACAGAAACCCTAACACTGACAACTAKCTCCTAAACAGTCGTCAACAGTTGTTTTCAATGTAGTGGTGCTAGGTAGCTGTATTGGTCTGAGGTCATTGCCAGGACAGCGTTTATAGGTCTGCTTTTACAACTTGCAGTCAGAAATGAGTTTGTGTAAATCATTGGAACATACGTAAAAAAGTGAGCTAATAAAGCTGAAAATATGTTGTTAGCAATTCTGAACAAAAAAAATACACTGAATTTAGATTGTTATTTACTATCAGTGATCTGCTGGGCCATCATGTCTTGATGCTATTTCGTATCTTCTCTTTCCACATTAGTTTAGCACGTATTCTCTTTTGCACCACACTCAGGAATGAAGCATTTAAATCTCAGCTTTTATATAGATGAACACACGCATTGTATACAAATTAAAAAAAAGCAAGATTCAAAAAACAAAACAAAACAAAAACACAAAAAGAGGGTCAAAGCTGCCAACAGTTTTTCACCGACTGATTAAGCACTGAAGGAAAATTCACATTGTAGCATCATCACAGCCAAATACTTGTGGTTCGTCTGCATTTTAGAACAGCTAAGTAAAGCTATCCTTGAAAAAAAATCTTCAAGAACAGTGAATTTAGGGCCAGAAACTTGTCTCATATAATTAGTGTAGTACTGAAGTTATATCTGCACTAACTTAATACTTTGCTTCTAACTGCATTTAATTTTGCTATTTAAACCCATGAAGTTATATCTATTAAAGCCTTTATGTGTAACATATCTGAAGTGAAATCAAGGCACATGATTATCCATGGCTAGCTAAGATGACAACATATGTAATGTTCTTTTAACTTCACTGTGGAAAATTCTACTAGGATATATAATAATAATTACTTTTAAGAAAAAGCAATTTGTAGCAAGTTGGCACTAATATTCTCCGTCACCTCTACTATGCTGAATGTTTGAACTAAAGTTTCTCATTTCCTTATGGAAAAACATTAATAAAGTAATGCGAACAAGACTGTATTTCTTGTAGTGACATATGCAAAAATCATTACTACATATTCCATGTATTACTGGAAGAAGCCCCATGTTCTCACTTGCTTTGATAATGGGATTTAAAAGACACACGGATGATGTGAGTCACGGGAATGCTGAAAATTGTAAACAAAGTGAGTGGGACCATTCAGGAATGAGGACATATTCACCTAGGAAGAGATCTGCCACACCAATCCTTTTGCTTTGCCACAGTTCACTCAAGGAATGAAAATGATTTTTGTGCTTAGATTATATAATAGGATGTTTGGCCCCAAGCAACTACACAGACAGCAAACAGGGACCACAAAAACTCACAGATGCCATGATCTGTGGCCCAAGAAGCACATGGTTTAAATAAACAGTGCACTAAAAAAGAGGTTGCCTCCATCTTTAACAATTTTTAATAAAGCTTTTACTGTAACACCTTATCTGGGTTTTTCATCAGTTTTCTACATTCCAATAGAATAAATTTTTCTATTCCTGCCAGGAGAAATATTAAAAAAAAAAACCACTTCTACTAGCAGGTCCTGCCCATACAGCAGAAACTGCAAGGTAACTGTTTTATCTTGGTGCTTTTCCTGCCCTGTCTGAACACCTTGGAAGGCTCCTACAGCCAAGGAGAAGTTCTGCTAGCCAGGGATTTATGAGGTCCCTAGCAAAGAGCCAAGCCAGAATCATGGATTGCCTCCATCCCTCCCAGGTTCTTCAGCCCTGGTAAGTGGGGACACAGAAGCCTTTCCCTGCCAGAGAACAGAAACTTTTCTAGTAGAATGATAGTGGGAGCTATACATATATGTGAACCCAGTTATTTTGGTTGTTTAGCTCACATATGTTATCCACTGTAATGCTGCTTCTCTGACACTTCCCTCCAAGTTTAATCTTACTTTCCACTTGCTTCCTCCTGCAGAGACTGAGGTCATTTGCAGCTGAACTTGTGAAATGGGCTACTGGAATGGTGGCGAACACACGAACACTTGTTTATTCTACATATAGAGCTTGAGTCTAAAGATTGTTTCCATAATCTCTTATAACAACACATGGGGAAGGCCCTTACAGGGCACTGCTTCTCTCCTTCCTTAATTACTCCTCCCTTTGTTTCATAGGAGCAGATGTGAAAGAAAGAAAAAAAAACATAAATTAAGTTTATGCCTAACATAAGAAAACACTATGAATAAAGCATAGTGTTTACACAAATCAACTGGGGAATATAAAAAAGTGTGCAAGCATTTACACAAACCGTTAGAAGCCAAAAAAGACTAGTCCTCATTAAACAACTTTTATAATCAGCCCATTAAACTGTCTTGCACAAAGTTTTAACACAATGGAAAGACYTCTCAACCTTCCTAACGTCTGGTAATCTCACAATGGAATTTTATGTATGGAGTTGTTTTCAGGTCACTGACATACTGGAAAGCTGCACAGACATATTAMTATTTCTCCATTATAAAATACCCGCTTTCCCTCGGTCCTGGATAATGTAAACGCTGCAAAGGTGATTTCATTTTGTAGCATAAAACATCTTTCTCTTTTCTGTTATAACTAAAACCATCTCAGCAATGCCTGTTACAAGTATAGTGCYCTACACTGCAATTCAGCAGAGCTTGTTGTCAACACCAGGAGTGAACTATTCCCACATCTGAAGATTTCTTAAATCTTTAAATGAAAGGTTCTGAAAACAAAACAAAAAACAACCCAAGGCCCCCAAGATTTATACTTTAATTTCCACTATGGAGGACAAAGAAATACCCTTTCAACAGTTTAACTATTTTTCCTGCACAGAAAACCCACATTACATATTTCACGTCTAATAGTAGTCATTATATGCCATTTGGCCATGAATTCCAGTAGTTAAAAAGCAAGACTGAGTGACCAAAATGTAGCTCTGCAGAAAGAAATAACAGATAACAGGCCTTCCCTTTGATAAAACTTATAATTTAGGTGGTTACTTGTAGACAAAATTACACAGATTTTTAAATCTGGTTTAAACTAGGGGATTTTTTTGAGCAGATGAAAACAAAAGAAGTTTGATTTGTATGTAGCGATACATACACACATTACTTTTGTGCCCCCTGGTGTTGCAGCTTGCAAAGTGGGGTTTTTTTTTTGTCTTAACAGGCTATATTTACTGTTGTGTTAATAGTAATAGTGTCTTGCATTCTTTTAAGTGTTACATGAGTGATCTAAAGATCTGTGCATTTGCTTCTATTGATTTTACATAAATTTAAAAAAAAAAAAAAAAAGATAAACTGGTCAAGACTACAAGGAAATTTTCCATATTAGATGTGTCCATAATTCAACCTGTATATAATTGTCTTCACTTTAATATGACTGCTAGGTTTTTTGATTACAACTTTTTCTTTAGAAAACTCACCTCATCATCATCCATCAAATTCTGTTTTGCAAATTCATACATTTCCAACTGGAGCGTGGTTATGTTGTGGTATCGAACTGCATCCTATAAAACAAACAAACAAACAAATTGCTGTGTTATTTTACAGCACAAGAGAGAGGAGTGTCATCACATGTGTTTGAAACAATTCCAGTGAAATCAGATCCAGACTTGGTAGAAGGTAGATCCTGAGGATAGAAGGTCAAAACATTTGGGAAAGGAGACAGCAGAACAGCAAGCAGTTTATCCAGCGTCTTCTGTGGATYCTTCTGACCGTAAGCACCAGTGGTGTGAGAAGAACAAAGCACTCTCCTYTTTCTCATGTTTCAAAGCCCTGGCCAGCATGAGAAAAAAAAGGAATGAGGCTGCGAGAGCTCAGCAGGCGCCGGTGCCCACATTCCAGCGGGCCTGGGAGGTGAGGCAGCCTCTGTATCCCTGTGTCCTGCTGTACAGCAGCGGGCAGGTCTGGGAAAAGAGAGGGCTGAGCTATTTTGCATGACTCTGATTCACTTTTCCGGCCTGAGCCTGGGGCAGGACTATTCTGCATGGTCATCCCAGCTCACTCTCTTCATCAGGTTGGTCTGGGCAGCGCAGTTTAACTGGGAGTCAGACACCCCTCTGTTTGTGAGCCCTGCCTATCTACTTTGCTTATCTCATTTAACTCTTYCAGGGCTAAAACCAGGAAACTCTTCCTCTTTCACAAGGACACTCCTGGTGTCAGAACCAAAGGCTGCTGTCACTCTCTCTACCACTTTCTGAATTTAAGTGAGAGCCATTACACTTTATGTGGTGACTAGGACAGCAAGCAACATCTGTTCCTATTTAGAAGRATCAAAGTACAAGAAAATACAGATGTGTGCATTTAATATTTCATATTTAARAATTAAATTATCTGTAATCCCCAAATAATGAGAAGTTATCAATGAAACACTGAGAGTTAATGTGTAGGGACTGTGTTCTGTCTTTCCTGCACACGTGTGCCAAATCTGCTTGTGGGTTGCTATTTTATACTGATGCTAAACGCCTCCTTCTCACCAAGGTCAAGCATTGTCTCCAGTAGGGCTACAAAGTGCAGTTTTACTCTGAAGAGCAGTGGCATCCGAGTGAGTGCTCCTGTTCCCATGCAGGTGCAGCCCCCCTACTACTGCCTGAAAGTACCAAATGAATTTTCATTGCGTTCTGCCACTGAGGCAGATCTGCATTTCCAGCGTGCAGATTCGGCGAGTCCTGCACGTAAGTCAACAACTGTCCACAAGCAAAAAGCACTCAAATGGAGCAGTATCTTTGATTTGAGATGGCTGGCCTGAGAGGAGGCAACGTGCAGTCCTCAAAGGACTATTCTAACTTAGATAATTGGATGTAATATGGCCACACAACTTGGTTCTAAATTGAGTAAGTGGAAAGGGGATTCAGCTGGGGTTATCCTATCCAGGAGCATTCTAACAGCAGCAGAACCTGAAATAACAAATAGGCAAGYAACTGCATCTTGGCAAATAACAAGTGATTGATATTAGGAGTGATGGGAGTGAACTTTTGATCAAGAGATTGCAGTGACCAGCTATTTTACTCATCTGAGTCGATAAGGACACAAACATACCTGTGTGGTAGACAAGGGTCAGCGAGAGTTTACTCATTATATTGCAGCATATTTCAGCATAAAAACTATAATAACATTACACAGTATATTTCTGAGCACACTTTCTGTATGGTTTTAATAAAACAGTTGTTTTTAACTTCAGAACCACTAGATAACTTCCATTTTTTTTACAACTCCTAACTCACTGGCTTCCAGGGAATGTGCTCAGAAGGCATTTTGAATCATTTACCTACCGATCTGGGCTGAAAATCTTCTTCCTTTAGTCCCCATTTGTCCTTATGGTATTGATAATAGACCATGTTCTGTTTCATTACTTCATCTTTTTGGTCAAACAGAAGGTAACTAGCAGCACAAGAGGCTGCATTCTTCATGTCATTCACTAATGAATAAAAGCGGAAACAAACAAACAAAAAGAAACAGACAAGGTAAATGAATAAGATGGGCAGAATTCCTTTTGCCCAGAAAAACTCTGATGGAAACAGGGCCAATTCTGCACCTCCCTACCAACTTTACTAAAAAAACAAACAAGCAACTGCTTCCCAGAAAGAACACACTATTTTTCTGTTCTGCACCATGAAAGGCCATAGATTTGCAAGTGAGGATTGCTTACAAGCCTGTAGGAATGGCAGCAAGGGCAATATGTGTTCTTCACAGTACAGGTATCTTCCCACAGAATTCACTGAATGTTTGATCTATCAAATGTGCAAACACTGTGCATCAGCACACTATCATTTTGGTTAAGTGGTCCCCTCTTTCTTCAAAACCCATCTGGTCCCATGTGCCTCCATTCTAATGTGMTTACAAGAACCCACTAGGAAAACAGGCAATGCTGTGAGAAAATCTCATGAGTTCCTCTATGGAAAAAAAATCTCTCTAGTAAATCAAGAAATGAGTATTCATTTAATGACTGCTGCTGTGTTGAAGGTGTTGCCTTGAAATGACATTTTTTCTTTCTTTCTTTCTAACTGAATGATATGGAAGCTATGTTGGAACTCTACATTTAGCTGTTTACTGACCATGTGGATCTAAATCCTTGACCATTACGGTGTTTTTTATTTTTTGGGTAACAGTGTCACTACGTAGGTCTATAAAATGAGCCGGTGTTATTGCATGGGTGTATTCCAGTGAGTGGGAAGTGGCTGATAATGTTTACCCTAGGGTGTCATATAATGAACTACTTCAAAATGCCAGAAGAGCTCATTTCAACATCTAAAATACACATGACGAAATTTCACCAGTTATATGAAGCTCTGAAAGGGATAAGTAACTTGTTCTTGCAGTGGCTCTCATAAAGAATGAAGGGCAATGTGATACATCTTATCACACTTATGCAGCAACCATTTTTCTAAGCAAGTGGAGACCAGTCACAAACACATCTGAAAATGGAGGGGCTTGGCCTGGGCAGAATCCAGCTTTTATGGGACCATATTCAACAATTTAATTTGTCATTGACAATTTATGAGCAAGAAAGGAATATCTAAGTTTATCTCACATGTCTGCTAACTGCAGCTATATAACAGGAAAAAGACCCCAGGTATCTCATGAAAGTCCCAGGAAAGGTTAAGATACAGATTTTGAAGGCTACTATTTACACTGCAAAGCATTATAACWAGAGAGAAAAGACTCTCAAGGAAACTTCCACACCTTATCCAAATGTTATTTAAGCACATAAAATCACTACTTACATTTATAATAAGCAAACTGTAAGTAATGGTACATGGTTGCCACAAATTTCTCGACAACAAAGCCGCCTATAATAGGGGTCAGATTACTCTCACACTGAACTTTGCATCCAAGGACTTCAATATAATGATCTAGAAGGAAGAAAATAACAACACAGGAAATGGATAGAGCACACAATGTATTATTATATTCCCTCCCACCAGCTACACATTAAAATTCGGCCTTAAAAAGCCCTCCTGGGTCCTATGCAGCTGAGGCAGCTGCTTGGAAGTACTGAACGTCTACAGTTCCATCTGCAGTACAAATCAAGTGCTGCTGCTCAGCCCTTCTGTAAAAGTCATTAGGGTTTGGATTTCAAACACATCCAAGTTGTGAGAACTAATAGTTAAGCTTCACTGACACCTACAGGCCGTWCACATCGTAGGTTTTTATATATAAGTGTTATGGAGTACTGCATTATTTCATGTGAACTTAGTAGGGCTATTTCTTAATGTTTGTTTAATGCCTCTGTAATTTCATTAAACTATTACATAAGCAAGGGCTACACACTGCTGAGTACAACACTCCCACAGAGAATAACACAGGTTGGTTGCAAAGTAACCCTCCAGAAATGGCAGCATTTGTTCCAGTTTATGTTTTTTGAAGGGGGACACAGACATGAATATGCTGCTCAATATGGAGCAACTCTCAACAGAAAGCTTTGAACCTCAAGCTCACACACTTACCAGCCTACAAAAGCTTGGTATAATAGGACAGGTGATCTTACCTTCAAGAAAATACATTCCTAGAAAATCTTCCATTGGACAGCTTCTAAGAGCTTCCAGGATGAGTAGCATTAAAGCCTTGGTTTCCCTATTTGCCACATGTGGAAGGTTAAGCAAGTTATACTAAGGTTTTGCACTAAGTTTTTGCACCACTGCAAAAGCAGTGGAAGAACAAAGGCTCCTTCCCCTGTTTTTATCTCTGACAACTCCTGGCTTGACGAACATTGAAGGAATTGAGTGTTTGGTTAAAGGAAATTGCCAGGATTTCACAAGAGGAGTGGAATCTCCACACACAGTAGTGTGTCCTTCCAGCTAGCACTGAAGCTTTTTATCACTGCAAGTAAATTAGAATTTTCTTACCTCACAGATGAGGGTAAAGTATTTAAAATACATATGGCCCTGAGGGCATCATGTGGTACTGCCACATCTTCCCACCATTACTGCTGGAATTGTCCTTTCATTCCAAGCCAGATGAGGAAGGGTGATGGCAAGCACCAAGCACAGTTGGGCATGGACACAGCAGAGGAACCATGGATATTCTTTACAGGAACTTGGGAATTATCCGGATGGTGGCACTCTGGGCTGCTTAKGGAGAAAGTTGTGTTCATGCTTTCCTGCCTGTGATGTGACCTCCACCCCTCTTCTGGTGTCTGCTTTGCCTACAATAAAGCACGGCTTGGGGAATAGCTTGCAGTGGTCATTCCGTGTTAGCTACATAGGTGGACACAGGCTGCACACTGAGGTATTGAAGAGCTGCTCTTATATTGACTTATTTCACAAAAGTTCATCCTCCTTAGGACAAAACCTTAGGTTTGTTTTGCTCTTGTCAATGCAGAAATTCTGTTGCATTTTTCATGCTTTAAACTGTACTGAAAAATAAAACTGCATTCTCTACACAAATACTGCAAACAACACTGAGTCCAGAGCTTTGAGAAAATAACCTGTTTCTTTTGCTACTGAAAAGCATGGGAAATGCACATGTGCCATTTGACAACAATCATGAAAGGTGATATCCATTTTCCTTTGCAAAGCAACAAATTTTCTGAAGTTACATATCTGTGAGCAAAACTGTACTGCACAACAGATAAAAAAGGAGCAACAGAAATTTGTCTTATTTACCAGAAAGGAGATATTATCACCAGTGCTGCTAAAATCAGACACTTTTTTTGGCAGGCAAGCTATATACTGAGCTTCAAATTGATAACGAAATTATAGTCAAGAGATTTGACTGGATAAGTACTGCCAGCTGGATGGAATAGTTGTTACTATTTATATATCCATTTTATTTTGACACTCATCAACTTCCATTTAATCTTTTGTTCTGACATTCTCCTCATATATATCACATTAAAAAAAAAAAAAAAAAAGGTAAGCCAGAATTCAATGAGTTTTTAGTTGTTCTAATACATTCATATTCACCCAAACTGAGCAGGGGGTCCTGACAACTCAACCGAAGGATAAACTGAAATGCACTTTCAGCACATTTTTTTTTTTCTTGCCATTTCCTACCCTCTCACCTGCAATGGAGAGATAGAACTCCTTAAAATCCTTGATCTCTCGGGAACCTTCACAGGCTGCTGTGCAGTCATCATAGGCCTTGAAGAATTCCGGAAGGGCCAGCTCCATGTCCGAGATGGACGTTCTCCAGTTGTCACCATTGTAGGCTCTCACAGCCCTCACAAAGAGATTCTGAAAAATGGGCAGCAATGTCAGCAAGTGGGAAGTTATCTGTGAAAAGCTGTGTGCAAATGCCGGTACCTCGAGTACTAAATGTCTTTCCCTTTGAATCTGGGAATTCAAACACAGAGTGAATTTCAGAACTGTATTTCTGAATTACTATATAAGCTGTTACTTGGTTTATATGAGGACAACAGAGATCATTAAAGAGTTTTACCACATATTTACTGGTAGGGTATATAATTCCATTTCAGATTAATGGGAGAAAAAAATCTGCCAGACAGAGGTAACTGTGTGATTCTAAAGCAAAGATTTTGATGAAGATTTTCCATGCAGTCTGAACACTAAATATTTTAAATATTTTAAGCTGGGCTGCTGCAGCCCTCACACATTTGAATAACCCCATTCTGGCCTCCTTAGCTAGATATGATTTGCTGAGACTTATAGAGCAGTGAAAAGCACAAGGGGTGAGAAATACTGAGTGCATGAAGAAGGCAGAAGAAAGGTGACTCTGAGAAAAACAAGAAGAAAAGCAGAGTAAGGCCTGAGAAGATGTAAACAAATGAGATCCCTGAATCTCACTGCAAGACAAGTAATTAAGAAATTCCCAAAGACCAGATATGGATAAAAAGCATACCTCATAMGGCTTTGTTTCCAAGTCCTTAATATGCTCCTCAGCATCAGGCATAGTCTTATAGTAGGCCATATTTCTCTGCATCATTTCATCATCTGGATGCTTCAGAAGAAATGTGTGAGCTGCTGCAATAGCTTTTGGAAGGTTGTTAGCCTAAACATGGATTGGAGGTAGAGAGAGGAGGAGGAAGGAAGAGGAAAAAAAAAATGGTTAATTGAAAAAGTTGCCTCAGGGTTTCCCAGTGTTTGTCAATGACTTTTCCTGCAGTCTCTGTTTTCCCATACCTCTRCTGAAACCAGAGTCCTGGTGGATACATAGCACTGTAAATCTGATCATATGCCTCTCAGTATTACAGCTACATACACCACACCACTCTGAACATTTCCTTCTGCTTTTCATTTTAAAACTCTATTAATCCTGTAAAAAAATAAAACAAGAAAACCCCACTTTTTTCCTCTCCTGACTCCAGTGCTGATAAAGGTGTCAGGGCACAGCGTTATCCTGTMGCTTCTGTGCAGGATAAACCACACAGCAATTGCTGATGTTAACCCATCGATACTGGGAAGGGATCATCGTGCTTTYGTGGCATTTTGTGCCATTCCATAGCTTATTGGCATAGCAGAATAGGGGAGAATATCACAATGTATCTTCTTAACGATGTTTTGAACTTATAAACGGCAGTTATTGCACATTTTTAAGCTAACCGCATTGCAAACTTTAAACTTCATTAGAGATACTTTCTTAAGTATGTGTTCCTCATTTACAAGCAGGTATGTGTCRAATTGCACAAAATGTGTATTTCACAAAAATGTGTCAAATACATTATGTGTATTTATAGCATTTGTATGCCTATAAATATACATATATACTGCATAAATTTATGTAGAGAGAAGGAAAAAGTTTTTAAGTATCTGTCAAGTATTAAAACCTTTTCTCTCGTTAGAAAAGATCTGAGCCAACATTTCCAGAGTGTGTATCTATGCATGGACACTACAGAGTTTCACCTGGCAGCTGAAACAGCTTATGGAAAAAGTACACACAAAGCCATGAGCCAGCATGACAGGCATGAGTGCGCACGCGCTCCTCCATTTGCATCCATAAAAACCACTCTTTCATTTCAGGAAAAATTCTGAGAGTCTCCCACACCACAGACCCATTTCAGCCCCCACATGTGCTCTTGCTGCTGTGCTGCGCTAAGCGCCAGGGCGCTGGAGCGGCGCCAGCGGCAATTCCCGGCGGTCCCAAAACCAGGCCCTTCCAGGCAGCCTCGGAAGGGCTGGAGTTAAGCACAAACCTCAGCTGCACTTTCGTCAAAATGCCTAATTTCTCCTGTGCCTGATGCTTTAATGTTATTTGCTGGAAGGTTGACGGGTGTTACATTTTTGCTTAGTCTGTGATTTATACTCGGTTTCAACTTTCAGCATTAAAAAGAAAGAAAAAACAAATGTGTAGAAACACATTCCTAAGTAAACTCAGCAGCCTTCCTTGGGAAGGACAGCCCTCCGGAGGAGCACGCCGCAGCACAGGAACATCTGCTCCCAGGACCTAAGACGTGGCAAACTTTCACTGTTGAACACACCTGAATAAATATAGTCACTCTAAAAAAATTACATACAACACCCCCTTTCCCATCCCCTTTTTCCCACATTGTAAATGATGTTATGGAAAAAAGAAAACACAAAAGACATTCCTTCTTCAGCAAACCACTAGCYGGGAAAATCCCTCTGTACATAGCAGTGGGTGTCCGTGCAAAATCCCGAGTGTGCTGAACCCATTCAGAACTCTCCAAGCGAGAGGTGGGAGCTCAGCAACGGGGATTTGGAAAGAGAAACGGCAAACTGCACCTCACAACTCTGCTGCAAACGTGAGCAAACACCGGGCCCAAACACGGGGGACAAGGGATTTCTCCAATGTCTCTTCTGCATTCATTAATTGTGCTAATTGTAAAATAAGTGCAGTAATAAATGGAAACATTTGGGTTGATGTCATCTTGGTACTCGTATTGCTCTCAGAAGTAGGAGAGGGACTGCCCATTCCATTACTCAGAAGAAATGTCCTTGATTAATAYGGTCTGTTCTCTAACCTCTGTGCAGAGGCTTTGGGTAGGTTTTGCAGTATAGTCTCAGAGACCCTCCCCAAGCCTCCTGATGTCCCATTTATTTGAAATGGAAGCCACTGTAGTAGCTGAGGGATGGAGTGAGGGATGGGCCATCATTTAGAGAGTGATAAAAGAGSAAAATGAGAAAGGAGTGAGAAAACAGAACTGGATCCTGGGCAGGAGGATGAGAAGCAAGAAATACGTGATGAAATCTGGTAAAAGAGATGTCCCAGTCTTAACTGACCTTAGAGCAAAAAGTAAACACTATTCCAGCTAGTGTGACTGTCATACTTCAGGAGCTGACTTTAACTCTGTACTTGAAAGAACTGGAAAAGAAGAGAGCAAGTGAGGAGGTTGGACAAGCTGAGGGAGAGGAAGCTGTGGAGCTCAGCAGTGAGTCTGAACAGGGGCTGAAGAGCAGTTAGGAGAAATTAAGACAGATGGGAAGGTAAGGAGGCCTGGGGTATGAACTGCACAGCTAGTGCAGGAACTGGTGGCTGGGGATTAGGAAAGAATGGGATGCTGATTCAGGCAATTTGCTGGGTAAGTGAAGAAAGTTCATGCTGGCACCACAGAGGCAAGTAAGGGGAAAGACAAAGCACCAGCTGGTCCATGGCAGGTCATGCACAGTTGAGTGGAAGGAAGAGAAAGATTTGCCGGGCAGCTGAAGGTGCACGGGACCGGCACCCCGGGAGCAAGAAGGGAGACCCAGCTGGGAAAGGGCAGAGCAAGGCAAGCAGGAGAAGCGGAGCGGGGCAGATAGGTGCTGGAGACCAAAGCAGTCTGGAAGAGRTGGCAGGGAACTGAAAGGCCTCGGATAACCTGCTGTGAGGGCCGGGCTGCCAACAGGCAGGATGGGGCGTTTCTCAAGCATCCCCACGGGGCACACATGGCAGCGTGCCGGGCCATGCCATGCACGTGTCCCTGCTGCGACGCCTCCRGGACGCAGGAGCAGCCTCGCTTGCCTCCCGGACTGGCTGCCCTGACGTGGTGAGGCAGGGCCAGGGCTGAGCACGACAGCCAGGGGCACGAGGAAGAGGCCGGGAGGAGGAYAGGGACGGAGGAAGGGCGCCGTACCTTGAAGTAGGCGAACTGCAGGTACTTGTAGGGCTCGCGGCGCTGGAAGTCGTCGAGGAGCTCGCGGGTGGGCTGCGCCTGGCGGAAGGCGGGCAGGCCCTGCTTGCAGCGGCGCAGGCACTGCGCCCGCCGCAGCACGCCGGCCAGCAGGCGCAGCTCGGCCAGCGCCGCGCTGCCC
>NW_020454694.1:1525977-1527397 GCF_003342845.1 Nothoprocta perdicaria | reverse complement strand
CCCTTCCCTTCGCCTTCCTAAGGAGGAAGGGGTGTTCCAAAGAAAGAATGAAGTGCGCCAAGAAGCTGAGGGGAGATTTAATCTGAAGATTTCTCAGGACCGATCTAAAGGCACTGAATTGGAAAATGATTAAACACAAAATTCTCAAACTACTGCTGACGGATTACCACTATTTAGATTGTTTTATCTCGGGATAATTTATAGGAATGTGTTGGGGTTCCCCCAAGTGACCTGTGTGTCCAGAAGAGCTCAGGCAGGTAGGCAACAAGGCAAACCCTGGTGTCATGTCTCTGTGGGATCATGTCAGACATGCACTGGAGATGATGCTTTTATTTTACTTTTCCTCGTTTCCTGCCTTGTTTTTTTTTTTTTTTTTTTTTTTTTTTTTTTTTTTTTTGGCCTATTTCCCTACAAAGCCTCAGGCGAGAAGCAGAAAGTGGCCGTGTTGGGGTTGTCTTCCCCCTGCCAGCAGCATGGGTGTGCTGGAGTGAGATCTGAACAAGCAACAGGCTGGGCTGTTTCCTCTGGGCCTGGAAACAGGAGCCTCAGGGATGAGGAAAGATGAGATTCCAGGCAGTGCAGGGTGAGGCCTCCCGTGCTGCTCCCAGATGGGCCCTGCCCTGGGCCACTTTCAGAGGTAGCTCTTGTGCCAGGATGGGAATGAAGGGACTCCTTTTCCCTCTCCTTGGCAAGGGAAAGGTGGAGGTGCGAGGATGCAACAGGGCAACATCCTGCTGCCCGGCTGGGGAACATGTTGGTGCCTGGAGGTGACAGGAGGCGGCCGGGTGCTGAGCTCGCTGATCTGTGGGCGCTGGAGGGGAGCGAGGAAGGCTGTGGATCAGGCTGGAGGGCTGAGCCTGGTGTATCTGCCTGGTATTGGTGGCGCTGTGTTAAAAGCACAAGTTCTTGTGAGGCTGGTAAGGGGGGATGTGTGGGGTGGTGCAGGTAAAATTACTGTGTTAAGGAGAAGCTCCTGCCATGCAGCACGGAGCAAGGAAGGATCCAGGACATCATGTCAAGGGCACGATGCAGCAGCGTGATCCATACAGGCAGGGAAACACACAGGGCAGCTGCCTACAGCCAAACCACCCTGAAAGCGCCCGATCTCGTCTGATCTCGGAAGCTAAGCAGGGTTGGGCCTAGTTAGTACTTGGATGGCATTCCGGCTTGGAATACTGGGTGCTGTAGGCATTTTTCTGCCCCGCTTTTACTCGTTTCTGAGGGCGGCGCTTCTGTAAAGCATCACCCTCCCTTTTTATTTTTTCCCTTTTCCCTTTCCCCCTCCTCCGTGCGCTGCGGGCGGCCCGTCCCGTCCCGTCCCGTGGCGGCCCGTCCCATGGGGGCGGTCAGCTGACGCCTCCGCCGCGTCACGGGACGGCGGCCCCGGGAGCGCCGCTTCCTGCCGCCGCCGCCGCCGCCG
>NW_020454694.1:1462760-1525818 GCF_003342845.1 Nothoprocta perdicaria | reverse complement strand
GGCGGCCGTTGGCGGCCGTTGGCGGCCGTTGGCGGCTCTGGGGGACCCGGCGCGGGGGCCTCTTCGCTGCCTTTCCGTTCTGCAGGACAAGCCCTTCCCTTGGAGCCAGAGCGGCTTCCTGGGTGGCGGAGGTGGCCGGTGGCCCCGCACAGCGCCGCTGTTGGTGTCCCTGGGGCCATGCTGCTGCTTCTCGTGCCGCTGTTTGGGCTCAGCTTCCCCACGCGCTGCGTTATCCGGCCTAGCTGGGCAGCCCGGGGAGCAGGAAGGGAGCTGCTCTTAGTAGATACCAGTGCTCCATTAGGTGAATCCTTGCTGTTCCTGGCGTGCGTGGGAAGAAGGAGCCGCGTTCTCCCCCTTGTGCCGCGTCTTGCGCTGGTTGCCACTCTGTTCGTGTGCCCATGTCCAGCTAGAGGTCCAGGGAAATCCTTCACCTTTACCAGTGGTGTGGGAGGCATGCTTCGGCACCCGGAATTTGGCGTTGGAGYGGACTATTCAGGAGATATTTGGGTGCATGTTTTTGATTGAGTGATGCAAAGGTGGTTAAAATGAAAGAGCAGAGCTCTGTGAGAGACTCTTACCAAAGGCGATATTCAAAAAGTTGTGGTCTTGCAGCGGTGGGGTTGTGACTGAGGTGGTGGGTAGGACCCATGGCAAACTCATCCCAAATGCAGTAGTGTTAGAATAGGGGCCCTTGGTGCAACGAATAGAGAAGTTGCAAATGGATAAGGTATTTTATAAAGAAGGTAGCAAATTCCTGAAATTTACTACTGCAGGAGGCTGGAGAAAACATTTATTGTATTCTTATCCTTCTAGCTTTGTTTGTTTTCTGTAAAAGCAAATATGTAGAATAGTGTATTTTTTGTAAGAATGGTTTTGTAACAGTTAAGGCGGMTTGAGGAGATGAAACTGTGTCAACCTGTGGCTCCCTGACCAGCCCATGAGGGAGAGGGTCTAGCAAAATCCTGGCTTAGTCCTTAAAATATAGTAGGGGCCTTCTCGTGCTAATAATACTCCTTTAAATTAGCTTGGGAAAGTACGTGCTACAAATGAGCACTCTGGCTCCCTTGTGTTTGTGTTTGTAGTCACAGAGCTGCTTTCGTGTCCCAGTTCTGCAGTATTTYTGCTGTAACAGTTTCTCGCTTTTCTTCTGGATGAGTATGGACTAAGAGACAGGAAGTGTTTTGAAAGCAAGCATGTGCTGCTGTGTGACTTGAACTAGGCTGGCTGCAAGACCTTAAAAAACGTGATCTCTTGTAAGTAATGAACGACCTACCATGTTTTTTCATCTTTGAGTAAAGTAAAATAACAAGGTTTGTTTTAAACAAACATTGTTCCTACCAATTTTGAGAACTTTGGGTAAGACTAGGATATCTCCTAATATTTGCAATTTCTAGGGCTGTGGTTGCATTTGGTAGTCACTCCAGTAGGGATTTCACTGCTGCTGTAGTACGTGCTGGCAAAAGCCCTTGTGTTCATAAGGGCGACGTCCAGTGATAACTGCTTTTGAGACTGAGCCAGCTGCYTGATAAGAGGAACAGGAAGGACACGCACTGAGTTCACAGGAAAGGCAGCTTGGTCAAAGAACGCGACCAGGATTTTGGAATGCTCCAGTGGTTATTTCCAAACGCTGCTGTGTCATTGCTGTGATCTACTAGATGCCAGCTCTTCTAAGGAAAAATTAAGGAGGTACAGTCATTAAAAAAAAAAAAAAAAAAGAAAAAAGATGGTGGGGAATCCTTGAGGGAGGCAGACAGAAAACTTAGAACCTGTTTTTTGGAATTCAGTGTTTTCAGGTATGTGATTTACTCTGCATCCTACATGTCCTCCATCTTTACGATAGTGATTCTGCATGATCCAGTGTCTTGGGTGGATTGTGTGCAGTGATACCCTTGGTTGCAGTCTGGGAAAAGGGGGGTGTATCTAATATTTTTAAAAAAGCTGATCCTGGTTCCTGGTTGCAGGCTTTGTTGACCCTTTGATGAAGGCCTCCCTTCATAACCCTGTTATTTCCTGCTGGAGACTCCTGCAGAACGGAAGCAAGCAAAGATGATCTCCTTCAAGCAGCTGCCCTTTGAAGCGAAGGCTGCAGTGGCTGCAGGAGTGATTTTCTTCTCCATGATGCTATCACGGAGCCAGCTAGCAGAACAACTGGAGCTCAAGACACGGCGTCGGCTTGTGAGGTTGCAGATGTCGCTGTTTATGAACACACTCATGTTGATAGGATCACGTCATATATGGAGAAGCACAGTCACCGTGTTCTCCAGGTCTTCAGCTGCTAGCTCCTTATGTTTCCTGGCATGGAAAAYAGCTGTGTTGATTTTTCTTGCTTTGGCACATTCAAGCTTCCTTACGCTGCTGTTTCTTGTTTCAGAAGAGCCGTATTTCTTTTCTTTAGCTGCCTACACCTGCCTAGGGGCTTATATCCTTCTTATCTTCTTTCTCTTCACTCTCGGCTCTGTAGAGCAGGCTTTTAAGTTCTTGGCTGGGAGAGGCGCTAAGGCAGGCAGTAAGAACAGCAGAACAGCGATGAAGCCGGTTTTGTCASTCATGCTGACTGTTGTGCTGACTGTTGTTGGGCTGTTAAACGCTTCCCAGCCTCCAGCTGTGAATACAGTGGAGATTCCAGTTCACAAGCTGCCATCAACAATGAATAACCTGAAGGTGGTCTTGCTCTCGGATATCCACCTGGGGCCTACAGTTGGGAAGACCAAGCTTGCCATGATTGTGAGAATGGTTAAGGCCTTGAAACCAGATATCACRGTGATTGTGGGGGACCTGACGGACTCCGAGGCACGAATCATGCGACCTGCTGTTGAGCCTCTTGGAGAACTTAATTCTCCTTTAGGGACCTACTTTGTCACAGGAAACCACGAGTATTACACATCAGATGTCAGCAACTGGTTCGAACTGTTGAAATCATTTAACATTCGGCCACTGCACAACGAGAACRTGAAGATTGTTTCACCCCAGAGCACCGACGACTGGTTCTGCCTGGCTGGCGTTGATGATATTGAGGCGAACGCGCTGCGCTACGCGGGCCATGGCATGGATTTAAAGAAGGCTCTCGGTGACTGCCCCAGTGAGCGTGCCATAGTGCTGTTAGCTCATCAGCCCGCTGCTGCCAAGCGGGCCCTTCAGGAGAGACCAGACGTGAGTCTAGTCCTCTCTGGYCACACTCATGGAGGGCAGATGTTCCCGCTGAATGCTGGGGCCTATTTTCTGAACCCCTTCTTCGTTGGCTTGTACAAAGTCGGGCAGAACACCTTTGTCTATGTCAGCCCAGGGACGATGTACTTTGGAATACCCATGAGRTTGGGCAGCAGAGCTGAAATAACAGAAATAATTCTGCGTTCTCCTTGAGGAGTGGACAGACTTCTGCCATCTTTATTGGTCAGTATTTTGGCTCTTTTGCTCTGGAAGCAAATCCTTTTCCAGGGAAGTCAGGGAAAATGTGTTAGGGTGGATGCATCCAGCAATTTCTGTTAAGTTTGAGGAGAAAACACTAATTGTATTAGGTTGTTCAACAAATCAGGGGCATGTTGGAATGCTGAAGAAATTAATTCTTTGAGTTCATTACTTTTTTGAGGTTCTGCATTTAAGGGTAACACCAGTGTCACGGAAACAATGTCGGTGCTGTGCATGTTTGGCAATATCTGTGTCCCATGGCTAGTTCACGTTCTGCTGTTTACCTTACTATATGGTAGGCAGCTGCCTTGTTTTAAGTATAAGACAGGTGAAGCTCTTGCATTGAAACTGCACTGTTGCAGAGGCTGTTACAGAGTGTCTGTCGAGTATCTAAGCTCTAGAAGCCTTGTGCTAAAAGAGTTAGTGGAAAAAACATGCACTGTTGACTGAGGCAGGCATCTTTAGATCATCTCTTCCACTGTCTCTCTGTAGCATGCAGTGAGGCTCCCAGTCTGAGGGGCTTTGACAAGAAAATCAGGTACCAGGTAGCAGTGTTGCACAGTTTTKGGGTTTGGGTTTTTTTTCCAGTCAAAAACYTGTGCAGACAGGTTTTAAAGGGTGGAAGTAGCTGTCTTTCTGCAGGCCTTGGGTACCTATTAATTACCCTCTGAAATTTGTGCCAATAAAAGCATGTGAAATCAAACCCTTAATTAACCCTTAATTCCACTGCTGCCTGARCATTCAGTAGCAGAGCTCTTTGTTTGCAATGGTGAAATACAGAGCCTCTTCTCTCCCCATTCCATATTTTTTATTTGTGCTTAATTTCTCTTTTCTGTGTTTTTTCTCTAAGAAGAGTAAGAAGAAACTACTGGAAAATGATGCAAATGATATTCAGTATAGCTATTCAATACATTTTTTTGTATTGATTTGTATTCAGTACAAGCTTTTTTTTTTTAATTAAGGATTTACATTTCAAATATGTRGTATCCTTTTTTGGAAAACCAAACTTCACAGAAGGTAACTTTGCATATCGTCCTCCTGGTTCTCCAATATGCACACAACAGAGCAATTGTTAGAGAATGATGAGGAATGGTGAATTTCTCTGCTTTTCCTAGAAGGTCTAACATAAATTACTATAATTCTGGGAAATGGGACAGACTAAAAAGAAAGAAAAAAACAAACAAAAACCCCACTTTCTTGCTTTCCAAGCTTTATGCTCTTGTTRGAGAACCAGCATGCAAGTCAGTGAGTAGGTATTGTGCAGGCTGATGAAATAGTTTGCTCCACTTCCTCCTTCCACCTCAGCAGAGCAGGGAGAAATGCCAGAGACACCGTAAGCCTGGGAACRTGCTCCTGCCTCTGATCCTGCAGGCACAGGGGCTTGTGCCTCCTGGCCCCGGTTCCTCTCGGGTGGAGCTGAGTGGGTTCCTGACACCCTAGGGCTTGTCCAGGAGCCCCAGGACAGCAGCATAAAAGCTACTCAGTGTCCTCCTGCCTGCTGGAACCCGGCACTTCTGCTCTTCAGCCCGTGCTGGGAGGGGAAGGGGGAAGAAGACYGTAGGCTTTATAAATAAAGTGCACTTTTCCTGTAAGTGAAGAATCTGGAGTGTCATCTCATCTGCTCCCTTCAGCCCCTCAAGTCTGAATTCCTGCCTGCACAGTGCTTTTTGTATCCTGCTGCTCTCTAGGAACATCTTTAGTTTTTGCTCATGGGAGTATTGAGAAATACTGTAAGAGCAAATAGAGTATGTGCATTGGAGGACAGGTTAAAAAGCTGGGGAATTTGACCTTTTAGTCTGAAAATCTGAGATCTGAACAGCCAGCCTGTTTACATGTTGGACCAAATCATTTCAGTTTCATCGCACTTGAAATTTTGTAAACTGTTTTTATGCTTTGCAACAATATCTGCTTAAGTACCCTACAGCTTCCATATGTATGTATGGCCTTTTTGGGGGATCTTKGTGGCTTTTTACTGTCAGTGACGTCAAATGGGCTTACGTAGCTCAGAGAGGTTTGATGTCCTGTGGCCTCTCTTTTTCTTAACAAAGTGCCTGCCATTATAAACTATATTGCACATTTARTAGCACAGAACATTTCCTCTAGGCCAGTGGTCCAGTAAGGTATTTTGCATTTGTTATACCTAGGGTTATTACTGTGATAAGCAGACTAAACATTTCAAAGCATTTTTTTTGAAGGTATAAATGGGAAAACACCACATATCAACTTTTTTTATTTTGAAAAAAGACAAAATTGACCTTTTCTAAAATCTAAGACAGCAGTCCCTAATTGTCTTTGAAGTCTTTCTCTGTACTTGTTCCAGTTTGACTTGGATGTGTGTGATTTAGAACCATCTTCAGTATTACAGATGAAGGAATTTGGTGTGCTGTTTATTCTGTAGTTTCAGGGTTTTTTGTTTGTTTGGTTTTTTTTTTTTTTTTGTCATTTTGTGTGTGTGTGTAATGTATATTCTCTGGAGAATTTAACCAAAAGAATATATATTTCTTCCTACCACAAGGCCAGTTCATTTGGAGGGGGATGTTAAGCCCTACCAGAATTATAACAGAATAATCACTGTGAAAGTTACATTTATTACAGTGTATGATCATTGGAGAATGGATTTGAAAATGTGTTAACTGTGGTATGATAAATGCTTTAAAATTGGGATTCAATAAAACTTTATTCACTTATCAAGAAAGATGCCTCTAATGATCTTTTATTTTATAACAGTATTTTTTGAAGGAGTTTATACAGAACATATACAGAACATGCAGAACAACACACAAGCTCTGCTTATTGACAAAATAAATCTGGCTAGTTTGGGATAATCTTAAACCCTCACTCCTAAGCAAGGCATGGGGGAAAATGAGAAAGGTAAGGACATTATTAAATGTGRGCAATGCCTACCACTGGGAAGAAAGGCATGCTAAAGGATAAGGGGCAGAGAAGAGGAACCACTACCATGACAGTGAAAGGAGTCTCTGGGAAGGTGCAGGAAAAATTCTTCTTTTTTGAGAACAAATGGGTCTAGCCACAGTTAATGGCTAATGCAGTTTTATGTCCTAAAACTTTTGTTTTCTAAGTTGAGAAAAAATATACGTTAGACACCATGCAGAGCATTAAGTTTGCACAAAGGAGCACTTGGTGTAAGAAAGGCCATTCCTCAGTTCCTCACATTTTCCATGTGAACATATGAGATACAACACTGTACCTGTGTACCAAGGGCCTGAATTTCCAGCTAGCCACCAGTTTGACAGAGCGTGAATGAGACAGCAGTGTGCAGCTAAGCTGTACCTGTTAGATCCACCTAGCGAACCAGGAGATCCACCACCTCATCTGCTAGAAGGATGCAGAGAATTCATTCCTGCAATAGAGTCATGAATATACAATATTGACAAATCTGGGCATATTTTTGAGGAGAAACATTTTGTCTTTAGTTTTGTATCAGTGTGAGCCCTACCGTGTAAATAACAGGTAGAGATGTGCACTGACAATAAAGGCAGTGAATGAGGTGAATCTGRGTGTGCCTGTGTGTAATTCTGTACCATGACGTTTATGCACAAACAAGGTAATTCACAGATCTGTTTGCAGCCTTGAAAGCATCGTCCTTAACTGCTAACTGGTTCTGCGCTGATCACTGCCATAACTGATACCTTCCTTTTACTGTGTGAGGAAATTCTTGCTTCTGTGCCAGGGACATCTGCCCTCAGAGGGGAGCTCTGCAACCCGTGGAGYCGCTCAGCGCCTCTCAGCAGCCGTTTGCTGTAAATGAAGCAAGTGGCTCTTCCACAGGCAGCTGATGTGGTTTGTATGAGAGCCCGAGCTAGAGAGGGGAAGAGCAGCAATTTATTTGGACTTTCCTTTTGAACTTCCAAGTCTTTTAATAGCTGCACCTGCAAGACAAAATTAAAATCACTATATAAAGTGAAGAAATGCTAGAACTGAGGAGCAGATTGCTGACATAGTGGCTCCTGGTCATTCCCAACGACCACCTTCCCTTTTTTTTTTTTTTTTTTTTTTTTATCAGACCAGCAAATACCTGTGCATTGTTTACAGTGATAATTTAGCAGAGGTTTAACAGGCTGGAATTATTACAACAACCTAATTTCACAGGGAGAACCCCCATATTGGCATTACTTTTTTCCCAGAGCATTTGGTCATGTTTGTATTTCTTAGCTCTGTAAGGCCCCAATTTTATGGACACAGGGTACGTTYGTATCTTCATAGAGAATTATTTCAATGTCTGTGGAGCTATTTTTGTTAAGCAATGTTAAGAATGGGTCTGTGTTTATGTGACTGAAGCTATGCAGATACTTGGCAATCTCTTCAGACTCACTGTTCTTGTTTAACTGTGCTCAGGGCAGCAATCTTCTGCCGTCTGTTTTTATGTGGCCACCACGTGCCGTGTTTTTATATGRCACTTGTTTGGTGTTGGCAGGGTGTTTTACAGTGTTAGGCACATATAAGACCCAATCCACAACTTGATTTTAAGTTTTCTATTAAGAYATTGCTTATACCGTAGTTGCAACTCACTGCAGTCTTCCTTCTCCTTGCAGCTTGTGGTCTCCAAATGTTTTGAAGTGTCACCTCACTCTGTCGCTCCTTTTACTGATAGCGTAGGGGCAGTCATGTTTACTCAGTGATATTTCTTTCGCTAGATCCCAGGGGAGTGCAGCTTGTACTCTGCCCTGTAGCTTGTGCTCCTTCTGACCCGTGACGCYGCCTTGCAGGGCACTGGCTCCTTCTGCTACCGTGTCCCACTAGCAGTCTGCTCTCAGCTGCAGGTAGTGGCCTTGGCCAGAAGTTTCAGGCAGCCTTATGGTCATATTTCCTTGCTGTGTTTCACTCTTTTCATTCCTATCTCTGCTTCTCCTGTACGTGTACACATGGCTGTAACTGAATTGCTTGCCCATGAACTGGACAAAGTGGCTTCCTGCCTTTGGTTCTTCCCAGCTGTGCTGCCACTTGGTCACTACTCATCGTCCGTGCGCAGAGTTCCCCAGATGGTGGATACCTCAGGTGTAGTGGGGCCACCTTGGGCAGTGTGGTGACTTGTATCTCCCTTTCCTTTCCCCTGCCATCACCATCAATGAATCAATTTCCTAATTGCTAAGCTCCCTTCGCAGYGTGGGGCAAGCCCAGGCCCCTCTTCGCCAGGGTAAAATGGGCCAGTGCCTTTCAATAGCTTTTGACTTGCTTTCCTTGGAGCAGCGTAACCTTGAACCATCATGTGGGTCACTCAAACAAGGTTTGTTTGTTTSGTTTTGTTTCCTGAACAGTTGTTTATCTCCCATGTGCTCCATAYTGAGTGTAATAAAATAATAAAACACAACTGCAAAGTCACTGAACGTGCAGCCRTTTTTAAACAACAGCCTGCTGTAGTTTGTGGAGGACAAAATTAATTCCGGCCATAAGGATGATGGAAATATGTCAGTGAAATGTAAGATGTGATATGCTATTTTTTTACGCTTTTTTAAAGGTATAGGACTATGCAAAAATGTATTTTTTTWAAAAAATAAAACCTTGCTTTTAGCAAGTTACTTGATGCAAATATATTTCTATTGATCATAGCAGTTTGATGTTATTAAAAGTCACAGATTTATTTGAGGAGTGATCCCATGTTTCTGGAGTTGAGGTATTTTTTATGGGTAGGAAGTGCAGATTCTTATTCCTAGTTTTCCTGCTTCTTTTAAGTTCACTATTGTAAACATTTTAGGCATATTTAGCTAGAAAAGTATGGAAAGCAGTACCAGGTACTCCTTGTGCTTTAGAATATACTCCTGTTTTCATAGATGACAAATCCTGTTTAGTGATGATTCACATATATTCTGGCCAAGTGTCTTACTAAATCTTTCCTTTCCTTACCCCTTTTTCTGCATCTCCAAAAGTGGCTAATCTTTAGGGATTTTCGTAAACATATGCACTTTCCCAGACGATAATCCTTTATTTATGGGAAAATAAGCTTTCCAGCAGTGCCCTGGAGCATTTGGAGGATGGCAGGAATCTGGCTGGCAAGTGCCTCTAGACTTCAGTGTGACATTAAATGGGAAATAAGGTGGTGTTTCCCATAAGTTCGGGGAGTTGATATATTGGGTGCCGAGGACTGGCTTTCACCAAATCAGTAAATCTGTCCTGTTTAGTTCAGCACCATTTGTGCTGGTGTAAGCAACTGCCATGCAGCATGTGTCCATGTCGAAAGACACAACAATGTAATTGCTAAAAGTTGAGAATCCACGTGGCCTATTTTGGTGTGGTGCTGAGTGCTGTCCTTACTGCCCAGCTGCAGATGTGCTGTGTTTAAACCAAAGTCTGCTRGGCTCAGTGCACTGCTTAAAGGGTGGAGAACCACGCTATACCA
This sequence comes from Nothoprocta perdicaria, assembly GCF_003342845.1. Lineage (NCBI taxonomy): Eukaryota > Metazoa > Chordata > Aves > Tinamiformes > Tinamidae > Nothoprocta > Nothoprocta perdicaria. The sequence continues at coordinate 1,516,058 of NW_020454694.1, read as the reverse complement.
CTAATGTTAATGTTAATGTACCTCCTGTTCAATGCATCTTAGAGTTGTGGTTACGTAGGTGATTTTCCATRTTTTTCATGACAGAAAAAGCTTACATTTTGTACCTTGGTTTTTTTTTGCATGCAGAATGTACCCCAGAGAAGTTTTGGGATCGATTATGACTGCAACTGCTTTGTGAAGGACGGGAGCCCTTTCCGCTACATCTCAGGCAGCATTCACTACTCGCGGATTCCCCGCTACTACTGGAAGGACCGCCTGGTGAAGATGAAGATGGCAGGGCTTGATGCCATTCAAATGTAAGTAACTAGTGACTTTTCAAATGATCTGCAGGCCTGGGAAACCTGCACAAAGCAGTTAAGTGGGGTGCTGCCATTGCTATTTATTTATTAAAYAGCATGTGGAAATGCTCTGCAGAAATGAAGGGTGGTACCAAATGACCTCTAGCAACTTACACTGGGAGTGCTTGACAGGTTACAGCCAACAATCTACCTTTCTGCTGATAGGCAACACCTCCTGCTTCACATTTTGGTGTATAAATGTGACCTGAATCAAATAGAAGGTGAACTTTGGCAACTGAGAAACAGACTCATTCTGTGCTCTGTCTCTGCCACGGGTGTTGTAATCTCAGACTGAATGAGAGAGAACAGTAACTTCTTAATACAGTTTAGTTAGCTATTAGTTGTGTGGAGGTGGCATAGGAAAAGGCATGTGGAATTTGAACCAAACCTCTTGGGCATCTTTCTTCTCTTTCCTACCAGTTTGTGTCCTTGCTACAGTAAGTGAAGAATGCAGCCTRCTGTTATTTTTTGCCAGTTTGTTTTACAAAGAAAGATGTAGAGAGATGAATTGGCACAGTCTTTTCAAGTAATTCTTGCAATTGCCCTACATGACTTCTTTCCTAAATTGTAGCAGGGCTTAGAGCTTCTCTTTGCAACAGCTTCTTCTTACACTAGTACCTGCCAGACAGGATTGGTTCTGGRGGGTGCAGTGGACAGATAATCCTGCAGTCTGGGACTGTTTGTTCTGGTTCCTCTCTGTGTTGTGATGTTGTAGTGACTTTTTGTTCATTTTGTTTTGATTTTCTGATGAAGCAACTGAGCACATTTTGCCTTTTAATAGGAATAAAGGGATTAAGCAACACACTTGTTGAAGATGGTCAGAAAAAAAATGCTGGGAGGTGCCCATGTAATAAATTTTTGCTGAAGTAAAAATAATCTCAGACCTCAGAATTATATCTTCATGGCGTCCTTCTTGAAAATCAGTCTGGAGCCCAACACTGTCTCTGTAGCTTTCCTGTGATTCTGTAATGCCTCATACTTCACTAATGTCTCTGACTTATATTCCTTCCCTTCATCTCAGAACACACATACATATATCTTTATTGCCTTCTGTTCATATRCAACTTTTTCAAGTGGTCCCCTCTCTGTTTCTTTGAATTTGGCTGTTAATTGTTGCATTACTGGTCTGATTCAATAGGCTTTTTTYCCCTCCCATTCTCCTCCTGTCATTGTTATTTAATGGCAAAATGGCAAAATTTCTACAGGAATCTTTTTTTTTTTTTTTCCCCCTGTTGCTTTCTTTTTCCTCCCTTGGTAATTCACTGGTTCCCCTTCTACCTCCTTATGCAATTGCTTACCTTTTTTTCCCTTTCTTTTGCTTATTGTTGCCTCTTATCCTTTACTGTTCTGCATTAGTGCCCTTAGCATCAGGAAAGAGTAGAGCTTGCCTTGTGTTGCTGGTGTTGGTTGGTCTCTGCTGGCCTGAAGAGAGGTGAGTTGTGTTTGTTTACAGAAGGAAAGCTAGAGCTAGCAAAGGGTGCCCTAAGGCTGCAGCCTCAAATCACAGGGTCTGAGGTGTTGCTGGATCAGAAAGGATAGGCAACAGGTTTTTCCTGAACCTCTTTTTCTTTGTAAAGCTGCCTAGAATTGTTTAGCTTTCTCCTCCACCATTGCTTTTCTTCAGATTTCTTCTAGTATAACTCCTAAACGTGTATCTTATCAACAGAAGGTAATACAGTGAAAAAAATCTAAATCAGTGAAAAATACATTTTCTACGAGATTGAAGTATGTGCATCTTTCCATTTTAGCATCTCTCTAGATGCTAAAAACCTTTCGTATAAAGGCATTACTGCTGCTGGTTATTGAGATGAGCCAATTATTCTTCATTTTACCCAAAGTAACTGTGCTTTTTGAAAAAACGGGGATGGGGCTCTATTATTGTTTGGTTATATTTTCRTTTTCTTTGTCTTCCCCTCTCTTTTCCCTAGTATTTGCTGCATCAATAAAGTTATTAGCAAGGAATGAGGTGCTTCACACTATGTGAAGTTGTTCTAGGGTGGCCATCAGCATTGGCAGACCTGTCAGAAGAGGGCCATGGTACTCCCAGCATTGGGGACACCTTTKAAGACTGCTGTTTGTTGCTGCTTGAGGCTACTCCCACAAGACAGGAAAGGTCCTCACTGCAGTTTCATACATGGAAGCTGTTCTAGCTCTCCTCAGGGTGATCTCAGCGGGACTTACCATGGCAGAGGAAACAGGATCCTTTTATTATAGGGTTCTCCTATGGATTCTGCTTTGTCAGGACTAATCAGACCTGTTCTTTCTCTCTGCAGCCTCATTCCCCAAACACTGCCTGTGCCACCACCATTCRGCTGAGGATTGAGTCAGCAGCTGGTGTGGGCCTCCTGAATGGGAGAAGTCAGTGTATATCTGTAGCAATCTGTATTTGGAAACCCCTTAATAACAGAATATAGAAAAACAYGTCAGGGAACTCAAACCCATGTTAAGGTTTAAATTACAAAGGACTAGACTTTCTAATAACAGTTTGAAATTCGATGCTGTGCTTGGTGTGATGTCTCAAAAGGGGAGGGATGCCTAGGAACTCCCTTCCCTGCCTCTTCAGGTGGTATGCAGAGACATCTGGTCGTGCAACTGCAATTGTCCTTGTTTTCAGTTTCTCAGTTGTGTCTATCAACTACAAATAAATACTATGAAAAACATCTGTGCAAAACTGAAAGTCATTTTTTTTTCCCATGGAAGAGGTAAACAACCACTAGATGGGGCTAAATATTTTCAGGACTAGAGAAATAAACAGAACTTTAAAGTTAGAATGCTTTTCTTATAATGACCTGTGCTTCACTTAGCAGAAGTAAATACTTGCTGTAATATGGAGAGTGTTGTGATGTTCATCCCTAGGCATCTTTATTTAGCTCAAAGAAGTGTAAGGGAGGACCTGCTGTATAAACATGCCTGTTAATTCATCCTGGAAAGAGATTTGTCTCTTCCTGCAGTGTCAGATTGATAATTCATAGTTAGATGGTGCTTTTTCAGCAGAATCTGCAGATCCTTTTTTTTTTTTTTTTTCCCCCTGTTAATACCATTACCATACAAAATACAAAATCATAGAATCATCGAATACTTAAGGTTGGAAGGGACCTCCAGAGGTCACCTAGTCCAAACCACRTGCACACACAGGGTCACCTAGAGCACGTGGCAATATTGATTTGATGTCAGTTGATATTAGAGCATTAAGAATCCCAGCTATGTTCTTTAGTAGATTCACAACTACKCCCCATTTACTAAATATGCTGTGTATTACACCAGTGAAAACTGGGAGTRTAGTTAGACCTGATGTAGCCTCTTGGTTACTTCTTGAAATAGCCTATTGCTTTCCTAGCAAGTTGTGGGTTGTTACTCTGTGATTAATTTTTGTTGTATGTTTTGGTTATACCAACTGGCCTTTGTTTTTCTTAATTGCTTGTAGAAGTGCCACACAGGAGAGTACCCAAAATCTTGTTAAATTGAGAGACTTACTTTGCCCTAAATCTTTAAGCTAGTTTTTCTGCAAAAGAATGGAGTTACGTCTGTATCTTCCTGACAAACACAAATGCCTGCTTTTTATTTTTTTTTCACAACACATATGTTTTTCACCTCATGTATGTTTTTACACATTAATTGTTCAGTAGCTTTTCTACCATCTTTCTTAGGTCTGGAGTTCAACTGTTTGGCATGTAATTCTCTGGAATATCCTCTCCCATGTTTGAGTTTGATTTTTTGAGATTGACACTATCTTCAGTCACACATATATATGTATATATGTATATATGTATATATGTATATATGTATATATGTATATATGTATATATGTATATATGTATATATGTATAAATATAAAAGCTTAGGTAATAATTTTGAAAATAACTTACATACTATGGCTTAGAGCAAAATAGGATTACAGTGATCACCTGTATAATATCAGAAGGAACAGGAAAAGCAGGCACAAAACAGGTTTAATATGTTGAAAATTGTCTCAGTAAGAAGTGACTTAATTTAGAAAGTGAAAACAGTTGTTATGCTGATGTGCTAATTATAATAGAATTAATCATCTTGATATTCTTCTTTGTACCTGGGCCCTTTCAAGTTTGAGAGCAGGAGATGCATTTTTTTTTCTTCATGGTACTCTTTAGTACTGGTTTCTTTGAGGTAGTTGGTCGTTTGTTTTGTTCCAAATATTTAGGTACTATGATTGTATTGACCATTAGCTTGCTATGCCAATTGACATCTAGGCAAAGTAGCTTAGMATACTAAATAAATGTTGAATGTGTGTCTCATAACTTCATTAAGTTCACAATTTTCCAAAGAACTTCAGTAAACTCATTGTTTTTAGAACAGTTAGAGGAGTTTGATAAAGGAAAAATGTGCATTTTGACTTCTGAACGCATTGTTTAAATTCCGTCTTACCATTGACATTCTAAGCATCAACTTTTCAAACAGAGGTTTACAGTTTGGGCAGTTGGGAGGAAATAATATTAGCCTGTTATTAAAGTTGCTGAAGGATTGTCATTCTTGTATTTGATGTCGGTGCTTATTTCTGAGGGTGGCCGCTTCAGTAGTGTGCTCGTGTAAAGGTTCCTGTTTTTCTTGCCTATTGAAAACTTTTTTTTTTTTTTAACACTCCCTACCCCACCTTGGTTAGTTTTACAAAACTAACTATTGAATGTAAAAACAAAAAGTTTTGTCTGAGAGGCTCTTTGGTTGATTAATCACAGTTTTGTTTTACAAATTAGTGCAGAAGTCTGGAACAGCAGCAGCAGTTTTCTGAGAGCACAAACATTACTTGCCCCCCCCCCCAAAAAAAAAAAGTAAACGTGTAGGAAAAATGTTCTCCTTTTATTTTGAATCATTGCTCAGGCTCTACCAATCTGGAATTTTAACGTCCTACCTAATACTCTCCCAAGCCAAAACTCTCGTGCTGGCGGTACAAGGGTGTAAGCTGTAACACAGCAGGTAGAATTTCTTATACATGTTTTTTATCTTACAATCCAGTGTGATTTATATAATCTGTGAGATATTCTGTGGTCAGGTTGTGATTTCCAAAGCCCTGGAAGAAGAGGGGTACTTTCTCAAATAGTTTTGCTGGCTTGACATTTCCATGACTTGGTCGAAATGAAGCTCTAATTTATCCAGGCTTCTGCACACCACAGCATACCACAACCAGCTTCCTATGCTGTTTTTTTTCAGAACCTGTTTTGCTTCTGCTCGGGGAAGATTTTCAGGACCTATATGTAAAATCTTTGAGGCTTAGAATTTTTTAGCATCTTTGTGGTGGCTGCAACATGGACTTGCCAGCCCAGGTGGTGTGCCCTGGGCAAGCTTGGGTGGACTGTTCTGTCAGGGCATTGCTGGGAAGCTAGTTCTTGACCTTCTGTTGCATGGGTGGTTTTCAGTGTTTACATCTTCACAAACCACCCACTGGTACCTTTAAAATCATCATTGTTTTGAAATGACAAGAGCAGAACTTGTTCCTGGACTGATCAGGATTCCCACAAACATAACCTGAATACTTATTTTAGATTCCCTCTTATTTTAGAATTGATTTTTGACATTCTTTGTCATAGAAATTGTCACAGATGAAAGCCTCCAGAATTATTCTTGTATTTTACTAATCTGAATGCAAGTTCATTTTTATATATCCTTGGGAGTGAAATGCAAATACTTGTTATTTGAAATTCTGGTTTAGTCTGAATCTCCTAATGAAAGGCGATTTTCTCTCTTTATAGGTATGTGCCATGGAACTATCATGAACCACGACCAGGCGTATATGATTTCTCTGGTGACAGAGACCTTGAGTATTTCCTGCAGCTTGCTCATGAAACTGGCCTGTTGGTGATCCTGAGAGCGGGGCCTTACATCTGTGCAGAATGGGACATGGTACAGCTTTTTTTCTGAAAACTATCTCATTTCTCAATCTAATGCAGCTGTTTTCTTCTCAAAGTAGGAAAATATGCTTGGTGCTTTCTTGGAAAAGACTCCTTGTTAAGCCTCCCCAGTGACATTTTAAAGCACAAACTTACTTAATGTTTGCTTGCTTTTTATTGGGAATTACTGCTTGCCTTATTTTTTTTTGTTGAACTTTTTTTTTTTTTTTTAAATTCAGTCTCAATATGTTAGTAACTGGCTAAATTGTTCTTTATTTGCAGTAAATAGATCACTGAAGTATTTTCCTTTCTTTTCCCAGGGTGGTTTGCCTGCGTGGCTGCTGGAGAAGGAATCTATTGTTCTCAGGTCTTCTGATTTAGGTAAGGGTAGCAGAAGGGCTAGTAGTGGTTTATCTTAACAGCAGGAGGACTTGATGTGTGAGGCTATGTTCAGGTAGTTCATATCTCAGTTTAAGTTATTTCAACACTAAAACCATCAATATTCTTARTATGTTTTCATTGAAGAAGTGTGTGGAAAAAACAAAGTAGAGTAGCAAATCATGCAACTTCACTGGTTAGAGTATTGTAGGACTGAATCCTTCAGGCTGTTGTGGATGTTATCCTTAGAGCTAGGGGATCTTTTTAGCTGTTCATTTGCTAAGGAAATGATTTAAATTGTCCTTTTTTTTTTTTTAATAAAAAGTGGATAGGATGGACAAGGGGAGCAATTTATGACCCCTTCCCAGGCCTTTTCCTAATGATTTCCAAAGCAAGAACCAATTTCAACCAGATTTCAAACTCAGCATGTTTGAAAGATAATGGCAAGTTTTATGAAAATTCGTGCCAAGAGAGATAAGTTATTGGTATCATCTAGAAAAAGGAATGTAGTTTTCATCTCTGAGATTTTCTGTTTGGCAACAGCCAAGTGGCCACTCATTGTCGGAGCCTTTCTTGGCTTGTCGTTGTGCATGTAATTCCAGAACTAGTTACAGCACCGTTATATTACTTGGTCATGAACATGACACTGACAGGTGAAAGGAGACAGAAGATTAATGTAATTATTGGAAAGARGATTAGAGGACAAAGATATAATTTCATATAGTATGTTCTGCTGGTCATTGGATAAGTTATCTTTTTTTTTTTTTAAGTGCCGACAGCAACATTGAAATATGTTTTTCCAYTGAAATGCATTAGGACAACTTGTCTGAGATTTCTGGTGATTTTCAAAGTCGAACAGTGTTTGAGTATTTTTTTTTTTAGTGACTCTACCAATTTATTGAAAGATGAAAATTATGAGCATGCGTAAGAGCATGTCAGTTCATTAGATGCTATTCTTATATATGTTATGTAGTTAGAAAAAAATACTGCACATATATAACTTAAAATAAAAATCAGAAGTATAAAACAGAGAAGTTGTGAACTGTTCACAGTGTCACTTTGTGTATCACAGATTACCTGGCTGCTGTAGGGAAATGGATGAGTGTCCTTTTGCCAAAGATGACACGTTACCTCTACCAAAAGGGAGGTCCAATCATCATGGTGCAGGTAACTTTTTGGAAATCCAATAAGCCCAAGCAGCATGGATGCTTGCATTGGTTTTGCTGTCACTTCTTGTATTTGGTGGTAAATGCACACAGCCACTCCTAAGCAGTTTCTGGTAACTAAAGGATTCTGATGAGATCCCTCATCCAGGAGAGCTGTCTGCTGTCTCCAGAATTTAGAGTGCATTTGTCTGCTCTATACAAGTTGTTTCCTACTAGTGTAGAAAGCAATAAAACAAACTTGCTTTTACACAAGTTACACARACTTGTGCAACTTCTTAGATCTGAGTCTTGTGCTCTCACGTGGAGCAAAAACATTCACATTATCTGAAACGCACGCAGGCAAAAAGTTGAGTAAAGATACCTGCAAATAGAAGCAAAAGCAATGTGCAGTAAGCCTAAAACTTGAAAAAAGTTTTCAAAGCCTGGGCTTCAAGTGTGTGACTTGAGTCRTGAATATTTCAGCATATGATATTGGGCATGCATAGGGGGTATTTTCTTTCTTTCTTGAACTCCTTCTAGAGTGGTGATTATTCCTTTTTCATACTTCACATTTGACAATAACTAAAGCTTCATGCTAATTGCTGGCTTTCACAGGATGGGAGACCCTTCTTAAAGATCAGTCAAGATCGCTGTTCTTGAGCAATGTATTGATCACTGTTCTTGAGCAAAATTTGTATTCATTAAAAGCACTGGGCTAAAATATTTCTTGGCAAAACCAGGATATTTGGAACAAGTTTGTCAGAGATGCTTAGAGAAATGCTTGGCATTAGATCAGAGGCTGAGAGTTGGCCTCTTGGGAAAGGGGGAAAGGAAGTAGACATTTCAAATAGTGGGTTATCCAATCCCTTAAATGTATTGCAGACTTTACTGTTCATGTAAGCTCTCCACTGACCCTTTTTTATTCATAGGTATATCTGTTCTGGAAGTCCAACTCCACAACAATTTTGATCGTGGTGCAACCTGGTCTGTGTTTTTCACTGGTTTGCTAGGAGCTGGGCCATAGTTCTTCATTTTGAATAGAGATCATGTTTTCATTATTGTTACTGGGGTAACAGTAGCATAAGATAAGGGAAGAGACTTTTATGTGAAGTTGAAAGGATTTTGTAGGAGAATTGCTTATCCCTAGACTATGGTGCTCTACTGTAGGATACTGAAAGGAATGAGGACCTGGAAGTACCATCTTCTGCTGCTGCTGCTCAGTCTCAAATTAAATTGACTATTTCATGGTTATCACCAGAGGAATAGGAAGCCTAGATTTAGGCTACTCATTTTCAGTCTTAGATGCAGATCCAAACTGGCTGCTGCTTACATGAATTATTTTTACCACGCAGGTAGAGAATGAATATGGAAGCTACTTTGCTTGTGACTACGACTACCTGCGTTTCCTTCAGAAGCTCTTCCGCCAGTATCTTGGAGATGAGGTGGTGCTCTTCACCACTGACGGTGCAAGCAAGTCTCACTTGAGATGTGGAGCTCTTCAGGGTCTTTATGCAACAGTGGACTTCGCCCCAGGTTGGAGAAACTGTTTGCTTTTTTAAAAAAATAAATTGTATATGCGTGGGTGGCAGGAAAAATGGTCTCCTTGACCGACTACTTAAATGGAGTAATAGGCATAAATGACTACTTAACACATCATTAAACATAAAAGAATTACTCAAAAGTACCCAATTACAAAGTCATAATCACTTTCTGTTGGTTGTTTTTATTTATTTAATGGCTTATGCCTGTTTCAGAATCTAGCCCTCCTAGTTTATTTCTTCAAGCTAGTGGTTACTGGAGAGAAAAATGWTGCTGAAAACCATCACTGGAAATGTGTGTGCCACCACAATTTGTAGGAATATAGAATGGCTAAGCACAAAGCAGTGTTTTCAGGAAGAGCCTATTTGATTAAAGAGGAGAATTAATGCTCTGCATATTTTTGCTGCATAGGCCTCACAAAAGGCACAAGAAACATACTCCAAGGCAGTGTTTTCATTTTTTTTGACTTGTGGTCACTCTCCTCTAGTGTTCTCTAAGCAGTCAAAGATGTATACTTTTTAAAAAATTCTTTATGTATATCATTTCTTGAGTTGTTGTTATTTACTGTCCCTAAGGCTTAAGCCACCTCGAGTGATGAAAAGTGCAACTCCTATTTGCAGGTTGCCTGGCATCTGTTCTTTCCTATAGTTTGGTAGCAGAACTGCAGGCCTGTACTTCTCAAGGTTTGTAGTAACTCTGACACCTCYCAGACTTTATGGAGTGAGGATGTCATTCTCAGGTGGATTTTTGCTAGGTCTTGGAACAGGCGTAGACACGTGTTTCAGCACAGGGCAGGACAGGAAAAAGCCATGGATGTTACAACTCASTTACACTTTTGTCTCTTTCTAGGCGTCAATGTCACAGCAGCATTCTTAACTCAAAGAGCCAGTGAACCTACAGGCCCTTTGGTATGTCTTTTTGCTCAAATTTCTTGTATCACTCCTAAGCTTTCAGTGATTAGTAATAGACGATTTGAGAGCAGTGTGCTGAATACTTCCTTAGGGACAGGTTTATGGGGACATCATTTCCAAATCAGTCAGAGAAGCTGAATCAAGGAGCTTCTGCATGTGGTTTTTTTCTATGCCACACTTACTGGTGTTCTGCAAATATTAATTTAGTCTCAGAAGAAATTGATTTTTGTTTCAGTGTATTTCCTAGCAAAGACAAATGTTTACAAAGCAGCGGAAACAGTGAGTATGATTAGATGAGTTAGTGAGGTATGTGTGTGGGTGGAAGCTAAAAGCCAAAATTAAAAGGGCAGGTTAGAAGTTGCTTCCTGTTTTTTAGCTACCCCAGAGTTTCTGCATAAGTGGTAATGGGATGTGAGGTCGTTGGAAGCCATTTTGACAAAGAGAGAGGGTCCTTTGCTATCTCTGTGTTGTGAAATTATCTAGAACACAACTTAAGAATGAGTGATTTATTTTGCATCTAATTCACATATTATTCTGTGTATAACATATTGATATTATCGTTTATTTTGATGCCAAGTATCTGAAACATATTCAGGTTGGCAAGTTCCAGGGAAATCTGTTTATTTCAGCACTGACACAATCATTTTCAAAATGTCCATATAAAATTATTGAACCAATTCTAAAGTGCCCATATAAAATTATTGAACCAATCCTTTAATCTCTTTGACCAGTCATCTGCTGGTAAGGACTAAATTTTGTATATACCTTGCTGTATTTACAGCAGTTTAAAAATGGCTCATATGAGTCAAGGTGCCTTTTATCCTTTCCTCTTACAGTTAGTAACCTAAATTACATTGCATTCTTGCTCTCTCTTAATATTTTCCCTTCCCATTTTGCCCATCTTTCTTTCAGGTTAATTCTGAGTTTTATACTGGATGGTTGGATCAYTGGGGACACCGTCATTCTGTTGTGCCCGCACAAGCAATAGCTAAAACCCTTAATGAAATCTTGGCACGTGGTGCTAACGTGAACCTGTAAGTATGTGTTCRGTAGAGATTATTTTTTTTTTCCTGGTGTGGAGGGGTGTTTTGCTTTGTTGGCACTCAGCAAAACCTGGTTGAAGCACACTGTGTTTTGTTTTGCTTTCAGGTACATGTTTATAGGTGGGACTAACTTTGGCTATTGGAATGGTAAGAAATGATATAAGTGATTTAATAATATAGTGGAGSTACTTATGAATTAGGCAGTTATGTGCTAGTCTCTGTAAAACGATGAGCCATGTATGCTTTCAAATGGCCAGAAAGAACCGCAGTAGCTGTTCTAAGCCCACATGGTATTTGCCTTTGCAAAGGGTGGGGAATAAGTATGGYCTTTGCTTTACCCAGTTCTGTAAAACAGTTGAAAAATGAGTAAATCTGATTCTCTTCAGGATTTTTGTGAAGACTATATAATAGAGCAGTGAGAGCTTAGAAGGACTGTGTCCTCTATAGCTCTATGCGAAATAGTTTCTCTGTGCCTAATCCCAAATCCCATAKCCTGACAATCTAGCTATGATCAGAGATCTGAAAATTGCCCCCTTTGGAAGAAATGACGGCTTTACATTTTCTGTTCCTTCTCCCCACCTCTGTTACCCCCCATAGGTGCTAACATGCCCTATTTGCCACAGCCCACTAGCTATGACTACGATGCTCCACTGAGCGAAGCGGGGGATCTCACAGAAAAATACTTCGCCTTGCGGGAAGTCATTGGAATGGTGAGTATCCTTAGGACATGTTTAGGATGCAAGATCTTGCACCTCCCTTTGACTGTCTTGATGCTTCTATCCCTCCCTTTCAAAGGAGGAGTGGGTCTGACACTCTGAGATAATTCAAGTCTATTTTTTTTTAATTTTTCTTTTGTTTGTTTCTGTTTGTTGTTCTGTTTTTTTTTTTTTTTTTGATGGTTTATTTTCTTCTCTTGGATTTGTTTTCTCCCATCTTTCTCCCATCCCATCTCCCATCAGAGCTGGCGCGAGGGCAGCGGAGGGAGAGGAGGAAGGGTTTGCCTGGGAGGAAGAATGAAGGGCAAACGTGCAGGGCTTCCCCTTCAGCACTGAGAAGCCACTGAGTCAGTTCAGGCTGGTCACTTCACTTCAGCCTGATACGTGCTGCACCTTAAGAGATTTGACTGCCTGCCTGCCAAGCTCCAAGTTGTCATTCCGGGTCTCTGGAGCCTCTGTGAATGTCACTTGTGGCTATTGGTGCTGTTTTGTATTGTTTGTTTTTATTTTTTTTAAGCATTGAAGTGAGAAGCACCTCTACAAAACTGGATTGAAATACAAAATCTGTGTGATGATTTYGAAAAGCTTACATTTCAGGGCATTCAGACTGGGTTTAAGGGCAAATTTCCTGGAAAACCAAAGATTCAAGCCTGTACCTCTCTCCTGTTGCATGCAAGAAACGTTGYTCTGCACTAGAAGACACTTTTTGGTGGGAGTTGGTCTCACAGAAATTTATTATGCAGTTTCTAGGATTAAGTATGCCTTTTTTCTTCTCACCTGTCTAATAAAGCTTAGTATGGATGGGATGATTTTGATGCAGCTCTTCTCACCAAAGGAATTCCCAAACTTCCTGTTTTCGAGCTGTTTTCTTCAAGRCAAGATTCCTATCTGAACTTTAGTGTTCTGGTACAGTTGAGACAGCCTTGATAAGATCTGAAGTGTTCAGTATGAGCTAAGGTGTGTTGGGCCATGGTAGAGCTTTTATGGTGTGGTTTGCTTATCTCTTACCTCTTACCTTCCATATCCATAGGATCTCAGTGAAGATTTTTTGTCTATGCTGTGGGTTCTAAACTCATAATAATCTATCTACTCAAATGTAGTTTGAGCTGAAGCTACCATAAGAAAGTAAAGCTACCATAAGGAAACAGTCATATGTAGCTAATGACTGTTTTCGATAGGTTAATGTGTTGCAATCTTGCTTTCAGTTAATAAATATAATGAGGAAGGTTTCAGGCTAAAGCTGCTTTCAGTTACTCACAGCATTTTCTGATTTCTACTGTGAGGGCTGAAAATTTCTACTTTTGGTTTCTTCTACCAAGTGAATTTAGTTTTTCTTTTTGTTTTTTTTTTTCTGTTCTTTAAAGCCTTCTTCAAAAAATTGAGTATTTTCAAACACAGAAGTACAAATGAGCTTGTTACCCAGAAATATGAATCAGGTTTTTCTCAGCCTGTGGTTGAGAGTTGACAGAGAAGCAGTGGGAATTGCGCTGCTCTGACCTGTTTAAAAAAATAAAGACCAACCAAAGAAAAAAAGTAGAAAATTCTTCTAGTGCAGAGGCAATTTTGAGTTTGAGTTTTACGCTAGGTAAGTCCAACAAAACCCCCAAGAGAAATGGCCCTTCAGCACCTCCCCAAATTTATTATTAAAAAAAAAAAACCTTAAGAATTACCAAATTTGTCATTTGAAGTGACCAAATGTGCAGATTAAGGTAACCAGGTGGGATCACTTGTGCACTTATATCAGAAAGTAGACTTAGACTGCTTGATCACATAGGTTGCTTGCCTGCAAAACCTTTTCCTCTATAGTACATGGACAGGGCCATGTGCTGGAAATGAATGATGGATTGGGAAGTCTGAACTTAAAGCCAGGGACAAGCAATGGGAGGAAAGGGGAGAGGGTTTGGTGTGGCAAGAAGATAAGGAGGTTGGAGGCTCGGGAATGGGAAGCTTGGGGTTCAGGGAGAGTGAGCTTATGTAAACTCACCTTAAAGGTGTCCAAGAACCTTAAAGGTTTCCAAGGACAACTTAAAGGTGTCCGAGAGCTGGTGGACACCCTTCACCCCTAAGTTGTTGCCCCTGACCGGGAGGTTTTCACAGCTGCTTCCAGAAGAAGCCGGCCTAGGCAGCAAGGGGTTAGCAGGTTTTATGGAGRGGCCGCAAGCTGGAACCCTGAGCTGGGAAGGCAGGCATGAGAAGCTARTAATTCCCAAATGGAAGCGCAGCCAAGGAAGGGTAGGAGGGTCAGTGGAAGTGGTGCCCTTAGCAAGGCTGAGCTGGAGCAACAWCCCGTTGACGTGCGGGTGGCTCTGGAGGGGCCGCAATCCAAGCTGCGGCCACGGGAGGGCTCCAAGGGCCCGCAGCTGCCTGGCCTGCTCTCGGTTTTACAGCCACCTCGASTTAAGCGTTTATGAACATTTACATTTACCGTATGTGATAAAATCCGATTTCTTTCTGAAACCCTGCTTCTGAGCCCAGGCGCAGGTGTAATTCATTAACATTGGGCGAGTATCTACTTTTAGCCAAAGTTCAACTTCTGTAAATTGTGAAGCGGAAAGTGAGAATTCGCAAACATGTTTGTATTTGTTTCATGTGTTTTATTTTTTTTTCTTCCCTTTCTAGTATAACCAGTTACCAGAAGGCCTTATCCCTCCAACAACACCCAAATTTGCTTATGGGAAGATTCGCATGCAGAAGGTAAATTAGCATTTGTAATCTCGTAGGCAAATCTTTCTGTAGTGTTGCGTGTTTGATTATTGCAAGAAATATTAGAGGGTGTAGTGCCAGCCTCTAGCTGACAGGCAAAACAGAAGGGAAATGCTTGAAAGCAAACATTCATAAAGGAGGCCATAGAGTTTGAGAGCTAAGAATCATGCCTATGATGGAAAAAAAGCAAATGTTTGCTCTCTGGAAATAAAAGATAATTTTACAACATGCTGTATGTTGGCAAAGTTTTGCTAAACGGAAATGCTGTATCTTCACGATACAATAGAATTGTATAACTGAGGTAACTCGTATAAATAATGTAGGTCAGGGAACGCTAGCACAAGAGATAAGAGCAAAGAGTGTTTCTGTAGCTGGTGATGCCTCTGGAAGGGAAAAGGCGGGTAGGATATGTGTATCTTTTAAGTAAATAGTACCAGCTTCTGTTAATTTTGAATATGGATCACTGTAAATAAATTTGAAAGGCTCAGTGATGTAGCTTCTTGCAGGACTTAGGAATATGTGCAACTGATGAGAGAAATTAAATGATTTTCCTACTGAGGGAAAAGCATGCCGAATCCAGCCTGTTTGGCAGCAGTCAGGTCGCTGGCCAGCACATAAATAGCTGGGGTCTGCCCACAGCGCTGTCATTTTAGGGTCATTGACAGTTTTCTGTGATGCATGCCTGGGAACCAGATTATTGCAATGAGCAGAGAGGAAGGTTTAGGAGATGCAAGAGATAGGCTGGTATGAACTTGGCCTCATTCAYTCTGCTGCTCACAGAGAAGTTGTCTTGAGGTGGAGGATTGCTGTACGTTGTGCACTGGGTGCTCTAATTCATAATGTTTATATGTTGTGCTCTACATTTTGAGCCCGCCACCCTTTCAGTCAGTGGCATATCTGATCTATCATGCCACTACAGCCGAAGTGTTGCAAAATTTGGTAGTGATAAGGTTTTGCAGCCGTTAAGTCATCCCACTCAGYTGGTGGGCCGGAATCAGTTTTTCATAATGGTGATTCACCACTGGAGATGACAAAGATCTGTATCATTTTCATCAATCCTTGAGGACCTTCAGACATTTCAGACAAGAACTTTCTGTGTGAAATTGCACTAAATTGGTTTATATCTGGTAGTGACTAATTTTACATCTTTATCAGTACACSTGCTGTTTATGCTGCTGTCATAGGTGTGAGTTGCATCACTACAGGGACTTTGTAATCAAATTCTGAGTCTCCATTTTCTTATAGTTCATGCATCTCAGATAGGGCTGTCCCATTTCCCTGGAATGATGAACTTTCCCTTGCATCCCTGCAAAACAATGAAAGCTGAAGCATGTCTGGCCCGGAAAGCTTCTCAGAAAGGAGAGATAAGAACAGATAACTAAAGTGACTTAAACATCATGGCTTTGGAGTGGTCATCACAGTGGAAATCCTGTTCCTGTAGAGTTTCTTGCTGTAGAGTTTCTTGCTGTTTGAGAGGACACGTTTTACTCTGTACCCAGCAGTTTTCGCAAGTGAG
Source organism: Nothoprocta perdicaria (assembly GCF_003342845.1). Taxonomy (NCBI): domain Eukaryota; kingdom Metazoa; phylum Chordata; class Aves; order Tinamiformes; family Tinamidae; genus Nothoprocta; species Nothoprocta perdicaria. The sequence continues at coordinate 1,499,911 of NW_020454694.1, read as the reverse complement.
ACGGCATGTCTATACTGACAGGTGTGAGTTTCCTATCGTTGCCTGTACAGATACTGCCATCTGCACCCAAAGCCTCTAGATTATTTTCTGGGAAGAAAGCTGCTTGCTGTTCTATGAAGCCACTGTTTATTTCAGATGCTGTGCTTCAATGCTCTGTCATGGGTGCTGTGTAACCTAAAAATCAGAGAGCGTTTGTTCTCCGCAGTGTGTTTTCGTCCCTGTTCTGATAAGGTAAAGTTTGTTTCTCCTATGCACTTTGTTAGGAGAAACCTAGAGGTATCCAAATGAATATTAAGGAAGGAATATTACAAGACTTCAACTTCTGTAATCAGAATCTTCCCAGCTGTAACATTTGCAGTGACAAATGTTAGCTACAACAGCTACCATAGCACGTAGTATCCAGTAATACCAGGAAGTTTCACTGTGCAGTGAAGGGCCAGCAATCAGTCTCCTATGCAAAGCTTTGAATCTACTGCTTTGAACCAACTCCCATGGCCCTTTTGCTGAGAAGGAGGAGGAAAGGAGGCCTTGGATTGCTTTAGGTACATGTATGGTATACCTCAGAGGAACATGTAACCAGAGCAGCCTCCGCCTGTAATCTTTTCTACAAGACATTCTGTGATTAATTCAGCCTCCAAATATCTGATGAGCTGCTCAGGAGTGAAGTTTGAGAAAAGAGATGGCATCTCTTTGGCATCTTTGGTGATGTCTATGAGGTTCACTGGCTCTGGGCATTATTCATTTATTTATTTAGTGCATGTGTGGGGGAGGTATCTAGGAGGGATAATATATGAAGGGTGAAGGATTTCCTGGCAGATAGCAATAGGGAAGACGCCAGATGAAGTGATGTRGAGTGACTAGAAAGAGCACAGCACAGAAGTGCTCTCCTTCCTCTTTCTTACACCTCAGGATGGCTCTTCCAGCAGAGCCTGCTGTTATACACACATATGTGAAGTACTTACTGAGCTATAGAATTGACATAGTAATGTGATGATTCTAGGATCACGAGTCTCTTACTATTTTATTATGTTTCATCTAAATTAATTTGCTTGTACTTCTTACTATATTGTGGCACAGGGAAGAAATCTGAGAAATAAGTGTTAAGCGTTCTGCTGTTTAAAGGCTCTGCCAAAACTTCTGCAAATACTTTGCCCTAGTTGAGTATAATTGGGGAACCCAGGGGAAAACAGTCCCCTGGTCAGACAGGTCTCATTTTGAGCTATTGAATGATTTTAAAGTAAAATCTCTGGGTGATAGGGAGGAAGAGAGAGAATTCATTAAAACTTGCCTAGGCAAACTAACATTGCTCCAGCAGAGGCCAGGGAAGCAAGCCATAAGGAAACATCTTACTGCAGAGATACAAAAGAGAAGTGTTGAAGGGGCAGGCAAAGGCAGAACAGCAGTAGGTAGGATCAAGAAACGTGAACAATGGATGGGGATCAAGACCCAGAATGCAGGGAACATCTTTTCCAGAGGCAAACAAATGAGTTTTGGTGTCTGCAGGCTGTTTATGTGGCTGTGCAGGCTTGCAACCAGGTGGTAGTTTTAGCTCATCACCTAGAGGACCCTGGAGAGTGCTTGGTCATGAGTGTAACCTGTGGATCCTGGAGCTGACATCAGTTCTTGGGGTGGAGAGAGCTTGAGCAAGAGCAAGTGATGGGCTCCTCTGGCACGTGTTCATCTGTGCAACCATATGGGCAAGAAGAGGTGGAGGCAGAAATGGGCTTAAGCAAAAAGGATGCTTGACCATATCCTTTGATTTTTTCAAAAAGTGTTTTTGCAGTTTGCTAGTAGTTATCAGATTATGCTGTTTGCAGRTTGTTTTAAAAAATTCTTTACTGCATTTGTATTTTTTAAATCTACTGTTAGGTTTTTGTTGTGATAACAATTGTCCACTGAGTAATAAACAGGAAATTGCAGCAAGAGCAGATGTGTGAGATATGTGGGTGCTTTTTTTTTTTTTTTTTAAGTATGTATATGATGAAGAGAAATGGATTTAGTCAGGTCAGTCATGCTATCAAAGTTAGAGTGATAAGATGCAGAATAAAAAACGATCCATTTAAGTTGCAAAGGTATAAACTTCTATTAACCCAGTCTGCAAGCGAATTAGGTGTACCTATTTGCAGAATAAAAGCCTCTTTGATAGCAGGAGCTTAAAAAATAGTGAAATGGGCACTTGCACAAGCTRCTAATGACAATTCATAGGTTATTCAAGTGATTATGTGCAACTTAATACCACTTACATCTGTTTTTTATTTCATTATCTACCTGGGGTAAAGGCCATTAGCGCTCATAGGGCTGTTGTGTGTTTCTGTAAGGAAGCTCCCTCAGGATCTGTGCAGATCTCCAGCTTTGCAGCCTGCAGTACAGGGCCCAGCAGTTCAGTCCTACCAGCAGCCTACCAGCCCTGCATTGCAATTTAGCATTCATTGCCTGCTCYTTTGGAGGGGCGCAGCATGAGGAACAGGGCACAGCAGCAGCCCAGAGCACTTGGGGAATTTCACTCTCTGGAAGGCAATTGCAGGTATAGTTCTTAAGTTGTAGCTTGAGTTTCCTCCAAGAACTTCCTGCTGCTTCTCCAATAATCTGAATAATTTTGAGTGTGTTTGGTACCCTGCATGGGAAGGGAGGTGGATGCTGTGCCAGGTTTTGGTCTGTTGAGACCAACATGCACAAACAGTGCGACAGATRAGCCAAGTTGTGGTGAGGCAACATCAGAGCTGCTGTGGGGARGGAAGGGTGTGCTCTTCTTCATGGAAACAGGCAGGTAAGTGGATACTGTCCTGCCGTGTCCTGAACATGGAAAGGATTTGGGGACAGGCAGGCCACTAAACCAGGTGTTGCACGGTCTCCATCTACTGCTGCATTGGATGGATGGATGTCGGTATGTCAGAATACAGGGGATGTTTCCTCAAAAAGAAAGAGTGCAGATGAAGGGAGAGTGGTTTATGTGTTTCCTGAGCATGCAAGCTGTGCAAAGTAGCAGCTGGTGGATGTGCTGCAGTACCTTGCTCTCAGTTTAGAGGGGGCAGATASCAAAATACTGTCGTTGCAAGAGAAACAATGTGACTTTTGTTTGTGCATGCTGGAGGAAAAAAGAGCGTGTACATGGGTGATTGTTGATGGCTTCCGTCACCTATGGCAAGTATTTCACACGGTCTTGTCTTAGTATTTTCAGCACTTCTCATTTTGAGTATGTTGTGCGAAAATTTAATACTTCCGTTACTCAAACAATCTAAGGAAGTCTTTTTTCTTTTTTTCCTGACAATGCTGTTGGATTATGTGGCGTTATGCTATTTTTAAAAACCTGTAGTTTTCTTTATTACTCCATTTTTTTTCCTAAGAAGGCATTCAAAAGCCAGTCTGGGTTTGGGATGCTTTCAGTGTCTTCTGTGTAATTACCACTGAGCAGCGGCAGTACTTTTTGTGCAATAAGCCCAGATCTTTCATGAAAAATGTAAACACAATTGATTTTTGAGCTTGGAGGATAATGTGCATATTGTGCGCATCTTTATTAACATACAAAATTAATAGCAGAATTTGAGGAAGAATTGTAGGTGAATAAAAATTTTCTTACAGCCATATGTAAGTCGGGATTCAGCAGGATATTTAAGCCTGTGACTAGCCTAAACCATGCAGTCCATCTCACTAAAATCAGTCCAAATACTTATGTATCTAAGTAAAGTATATAAAAAAAATAGATGAAAATATAATAGATGAAAGTGTATAAGTAGTATGGAAATTTTCATTAGCTTGTTTTAAGTACCCTGAGTGAAATCTGGATAATTCAGTTGTTTTAGCTTAATTGTCCATAATATCTTCTTACAGAACTTCTGTGAAAAACTTCTGCATTTGTTCTCATTAAAAATAAAGCGATCCTTTATTATTTATGAGTCCAAAGCAAACTTAAAAGATCTAAAGATCTGTGTTTGGGRTTTTTTTTTAAGTGTTCTTCTATAGGTACCATGTTTTCTTCAGGTGTCATCAGTTCTCTGTACAGTGCTCTATTATTGCACATTACTGAGGTATCTCAATGTATATAAAGGTGACCTAAGGACTTCATTTGTCTCTGCTTTCCTTTTTGACAAATACAGCTAGCTGGYCAGGTGGCCTGATCCGAAAGCTACTTTATTTAGACTGAATTTTGCTGACCTGCCCATCTGCTTTTTCTCTGCTGTAGGTGGGTACTGTGGTGGACGTTCTTAACAAACTCTCATCTGCTGGACCAGTAAAAAGCACTTACCCCTTAACTTTTGTTCAACTAAAGCAGGTAAGGATTGTTTGGGTAGGCACTTGCAGTCCTTTTGTGAAGCTCATTTGAACAGCACTGCATGGTGTGACTCCTCTCGTGTTCGGTGTCTTWTACCATATCTCTGCACAGGTAGTGATAGTGTTGACAAGGTGTACAACACTTTTGTACTGGAGGCGTTTCCATATCTGACACTGCTCCTGTTTTASACCTGAGATTATCCTCTTTCCAAGAATGTAGGTGTATGTGCTCTCCAGACTCACTGCATCCTTTCTAAAGTACTGATTTTCAGGTTTTCAAGATAATTTGATATTTTATCCATCTATCTTTTTTTTTTTTTCATCTCTACTCTTTTTCCTTATTCTTATTTTCTCTTTTTCTTCCCACCTACTACTCTACCAGAGTGGGAGCAATGGCTGAGATGAAAGCACATTCTTATGCAGAGAGAATGGGTCATGCAACCGTGACACTTTGGTTGCTTTAAGTCCCTTCTGTTACTAAGTGTCTGGTGGACCAAGAGAAGGTTAAAAGGGAAAACTTTGGGAGTGACCTCTTGGACCTGTTGCAGCTCACTGCCCCGGGCATTCACCCCGCTGGTAGAGATGGAAAAGTGCCGAATTTYGCTCTGGCTTCTGCTGAATCCCCTTCCACCTTCTTTGCTCCTCTCTTTCTACATTAACTTGTCAGTTGTGGTGACTTTCCATAGCTTCCCTTGCAGTGCGAGGTCTTGCCTTTGTGACTGAGTGACTCTTTGCTTTAGGGGCACATGTCTGGGCTCAGCTCAGCACGGGCTGGTGCATGGGTGCTGTTTGCCTGGGGCCAAAATCAGCTGCTCGCAGGGAATGTGATGGTGGCAGTAGCTGGGGGAGGGAGATRGGGGGGAAACAGTTCAGCTTGTGCCTCGGATATTTTACAAGGTGTTATTCAAGTAGAAAACTCACTGGTTATCCTCTGGCCTTCACGTTTTATAATGTCTTGAGTAGGAAAACTCCTGAGAAAAGAGGGCAGCCAGTGGAGCTTCCAAAACCTCCGTTTTCTGTGCACTTGCTTGCAAGTGATGCTYGTAGTTACAGAGGGCAGGAACTAGTTTACTCTCACTTCTTCCTGTCAAGGCCATGCTAAAATCCAAATCTAACAGATAAATGATTTTGTGGCTACTGGGTGAAAGAGAGCATTTTTTGTTTGGTTTTTAATTTGTGTTTCACTTTTGATAAGAACAAATCTAAATTTTTTTTTTCTCTTTTTTTTTTTTTCCCTGCTGGGGAACTTGGTGAAAAATCTTCTAAAATTCTCCTGATATAAATCAGCTAGTTTGTAAAAGACATAATCCATCTGATTAATATGTCAGTTTGGGTGCAGTGAGTGACTTTTAAGTGTATTACATAAATTCAGCTATGGAGGGATTTTCCAAGTATTTCTGTCAGTGTTTTTAATGAAGAACTCAGTGTTGCGGATAATTAACTGTTTTGTTTTCGTTGTGGAAATACCTCCCTAGCTGAGAGCTTTATCTTTTAAGGTTATGTACATGTACAGATGAAAGATTTAAAAATGGAACTTTTTAAAATTTTCACTCATCTAAAGGTCAAAGTAAAATCTAATCTTAAACTGCTATCTCTGATAAACGCTATCTGAAATGAGCAAAAGGTGATGTTTCAGTCAGAATATGTAGGCAGGAATGTGGAATATTTCCAATTCATGACCTGAACTGAAGCTACAGATTAACCTTATTAATGAATCTTCTCTCTCTTTTTTTTTTTCTTCTTTATTTCTTGCCCCGTTTCCTAGTATTTTGGGTTTGTACTGTACAGAACTGTCCTTCCGAAAAACTGTACGGAGCCAACACAACTCGCTTCGCCTCTGAACGGAGTCCACGATCGAGCCTATGTCTCTGTGGATGGGGTAAACTCTGTCTTCTGGTATCCATTCCTGCTATGAATAGTCTTCACCCAATGCTTGTGGTCTGCCTTTTTTTTTTTCTGATTCTCCTCCTCTTCCCAGCTTACCAACATAGCTGTATTAAATGATCACATTATGAAAAGAAAAAGAAGGAAGGAACTCTACAACTGATTCATGTTAAGTGTGTTAATACGTWTTTTTAGAAAACAAGAGTGTGCCTCACTTCTAAGGAAAATGTAATAGTTTCCACTTTTGAAATATTTGAATATTAATATAGGCTCGTGACTTCAGTGGAAAAATACCTAGAAGAAGGGCTTACTTGCAGGCTCATAAAATACTTTTATGATACTTTCTACAGTGTTTCCACTGATTTTTTTCTTGTTCTTTTTTCCTTTGAGGGTAGGAGGAAGTGGAAGCCTGAGCTTACATCTTACCTTTTGAAACCGGCTTCTGACCACAAATTAAAGAAGAAGAAATTTTACCTTGCCTTCCTTGAGCAAGCTTTTGTTCTTGCTTAATAAAAATCAATATCAGTTCATGGATTTTGATAGCTTCTATTCTTTGATCTGTGCAGATTTGCATAACCATGTGCATAACCTTCATGTAAACTGAAAAGACAAATAAGAGAAGGTCTTTTTCAATGGTTTTCTTCCTTTTTGTATGTTTCGTTCAGGTTCCTCAGGGTGTCCTTGAAAGGGGTGTATCACTCGCCATAAATATCACTGGGAAGGCTGGAGCAAATCTGGACATCTTGGTAGAGAATATGGGCAGAGTCAACTTTGGGCGATTCAATAATGACTTCAAGGTAAGTAAAGTCATTTAAGCCATAGGCACCTTTCACCCCTRCCTCTCCCTGTGCCCCTTTTCTCGAGCAAAAGGATCAGGATTATGCAGCTGTAACTTTACTTCAAAATCTAACAACTCACTAGTTTCATTTGAGTCACTGAAATCAAAGTGGAATTAAAAATAGTTCTTTTAATTTTTTTTTTTCTGTTGGCTCACTTATGCTGCCAGTCAGAGTGTCTCCCACGAGACTTTCAGGATGAATTGAACGTGTAGCTGGCGTCTTAAGATGGGCAAAACTGTTAGGATAAACTCAAAAAGAGGCTGGAACTCCAYTTAGATCTTGGCCTTACTTTGAGGGCCAAGGTTGAATTCACCACCCTTACTTGGAGGTGAATCTTGGGGGTTATATGTACATATACACATACATATGTCCTTCTTTATCCAATTTCATTTATCAGCAGCGTACCCCTGCCAAAGTTTTAGGCTGTCTCACAGGCACTCTACCAGGCAAAGATTCCTGCTGAGACATTAGGAGTAAATAGCAGAAAGCCCCTGAATGCTTGTGACTACCCGCTGCACTTGGGAACTGTCACCCATCTTCCTAAGTGGTGATGCCAGTAAAGTAACACTGGGAAGGGCAGGAACAAAAGGGATTTTTTGCACATTTTAGACATATTGGGATTCTGAGTGCTGTATATTTYTTTTTCCAAGAGGAGGAGCAGAGAGCAGTATTGTGGCATATAAAACCAGGTGCCAACATGAGTGGCAGTGCTGCCTGTGCTGCCTTTTCCCTGAGCGTCGAGAGAGGGCAGCTAGTTGAGCGGTGTTTTGACTTCAGCTCAAATGCACGTTTCGTTGTATAAGGAGGAAGTGCCCAGGTGATCAGGAAACCTGTGTGCTGGGTGCTCAATKAGCAGGGCCAAGGATGGATTAGGCRGCTGCTGGTTGTTGCTGTGGTTGAGCTGAAATTCACACTTAKGCCAGTCGTCAGCCTTTGAAAGATTAAGAATGAAAGCAAGTTTAGTTAGGCTCGTGCACATTGAGAACAGCCCTCTAAAAGCAGGATCGTTGCAGACAGGAGAGCGAGTCTTTCTCAAGTCGCTTCTGAAGGCGTGTGTGCTTCTTTACATTGAATGTCTCGCTCTGTTCCTTAAGGCAGATGTTCTTTGTGTTGACTTTGAAACAAGGAATAACTATGCCTTGTTGTTTAGGGTTTTTACACAAATGCAACTTTGCAAGGTAGGGTAGTCCGCCCTAAAGTTATTTTTGAAATGCTGCATTTTTAAGCAAGTATGATAGCTCGTTTGGGTTTTCTTTGACTGTTTTTTTTCTCCTTACTTTTTTATTCACGTTTGAAATGGACCATCTTGCTTTGAGGAAAGAGCGTTGAAAGAGTTTTTTGGTTTTAAAACACTGCTGACCTAAGTCTTGTTGTTGAAGAACACAAAGGAAGGAAGAATGTGGGTTTTATTCTTTTCTTTTTTTTTTTCTTTTTAACATACTCACTGCCAMCTGTGTCTTTCATTTGGGTACCTTGAATTGGTACCTTTGAATATGCATTCAAATACAGACGCAAGTAAGAACAGTCATTAGGCACTTGAGATCTCTCTTGAAAATCACACYGTTCTTAAAGATGGATGTAGAGAGGGAGGTTAGCAAGTTTTAGTCCGAGTTTTGTTGCATTACTTCTGCTGATTGCCGAACAAAGTGAAGTTTAGGATCTGCAACAACGTTTTGCTGTTTAAATTCTGTGCAGATATTGCGATCTGAAGAAAGAAAAACAAATTCTTGTCTTTGAAATGGACATTTAGGTAAAAAGAAGCATTCCCGTTAACACTCACGCTGACCAGCTCGTGCTGACCAGACTTGTGAAGTCAGTGCAATTCTCATTAGATGTTAGAGGACAGATGGATGACACAACAGCAGCTCTCCAAGACAATAGAAAACATGTTGTTGCTTGTGCACTTACTTGTAGAATTACTTTTTTTTTTTTCATTTTTAGTTTATGACCTTATCTGCCTTTAACTCTCTGTGTGGGTACCCTGATGTGCTTCAAGAGTGCACACAGTTCCATAGAAATGAAACAAGACTGTGGGCTGACTGTAAGCTTACAACTGACTGTAAACTTAAAGTATTTCGGTTAATCTGAGCCACAAACTATTTGCCTTGAGAACTGATTTTTTGATACCGTGTGTTAACTGTAATAGATATTTAGGAAGTAAATGCTGCTTTCTCTGCTATTGTGAAGGTTAATGGCTTGGGTTAGTGACTCAGTATTATCAAATCTTCTGATTGTATCTCAAGACTTAGGTATTTAGTGTCTTTTCTGCCCTTTATTAAGGCTCAGCTTTTAGAGTCATGTCTTCAGGTTTAAGAGTCATGTCTTCATGTCTTCACAGCTGTGAGAAAAAAAAAAAGAGAAAGAAAAATGGACATAAACGAAAACTTAAAACTTTGAAGAGTAACAGATCTTTCACAGAGAATAAATAAAACCTTTAGTTCTTAAGTGATTTTTATACTTTAAGGAAGACCAAATACTTCGTGTTTTTCATACCSAGATGGACAGTTATTGTAACTGCTTTGTTTTAGCCGAGGTTTAATTCCCAACTTCATAGTTCATGCCAAATAAATTGAATAAAATGGAGTTAATTAGCTAATTACATTGTGCTTTTTTGTTGTTTATTTGTTTTGTCTTTTTCCTCCTCCCCCTAGGGTCTAGTTTCAAATTTAACTCTTGATCAAGATGTACTTGTCGAATGGGAAATCTATCCTCTAAACATAGATGGAGCAGTGAACCATGACATCAATGGCCAATCTGAGCAACTATCGAGATCTCTTGGTAATCCATCAAGTTATGAAGCACCCACATTTTACACTGGTAGACTTTCAATTCCTGGTGGGATTCCAGATCTGCCTCAAGATACCTACGTCAAGTTTCCTGGCTGGACAAAGGTACAACTTTTTGCAATAAAAACTTGAATTCCACTCAAAACATACATAGACTCATATGAAAGGTGGAACTCTACATCTCCCGTGTCAGCAGAAGCAGGCTGTAGTTATGAGGTGCAGCAATAGTTAAATGACTGGTGAATGGGTTACTTGTTTTAAGTAAATCTGAAGGTAATCCACTAAGAGGGAAACACACATGTGAAATGTGTATAGTGTTGATGTGAAATAAGAGGGCCACAAAAATTAGTCCTAAAAAAAAATAATTTTTATTCTGGTACAAGTGAGATGCTAAAGGCCATTTTCCTGGTTATGCAAGTTGATTAAAGGTAATTAAGAGCACATTTGTAGGGCTGGATGAGGACCTATGGATCCTGTTACAAATCATAGGAAGAATTAAGCTACAAGTGCTAGTGTGGTGTCTGTAAATGTGGGCGCAGTGTTCGGAAGATATTATTACTTCTCTTCTGGAGGTTACCTAGAAATGTACAGAAAGGATCAAAGAGGTCGTCTCGCGAAGCTTGTAGGCAGATCTCTSTCAGTAGGAACTTCTGGTAAGCTGAAGGCTAACTAGAGGTTAGTCTAACTAAGGTTAACTAGAGCAAAAGAGAGAGTGTTTTTGCAGTGCTAAACAGTGCTAGGTTTGAATCAGCTCAGCTACCTGTGGGAGGCCTTGACAGCAAGATGTGTCCATTGAAGCGTCCCAGTGAGTGACATTCAGCCTCAGGCTTCAGGGAAGTCCCTCTGTTGGACTAAGCTAGTCCTTCCTGAAGCAATTTGTTAGCTTACAGTTTTCAGAACAGAGTAGGTGAAGGAAGTGTTGGTGATCTATAAACTGTATTCTAGTTTTTAGAGCACTTCCTAGTATGCAGGAGACTCTGATTCATTGTTGGCATTTAGTGTTATCAGCAGGGAGTTTGARGAAGTGCAGCTTCTGGTCCTTGTTCCCGTATCTGTTACAGTCATTGAATAAAATCCAAAAATAGTCCTTTGCACAGACTGGAGTCTGGGACTTGTGAAATAAAGTATTTCACCCAGTGAATCCCAAATTCTTTTTTGGATAGTGAMATCCTTCAAGAGAGATTGACCATGYCTTCCTGCTGGCAAAGCCTGCTTTGAAAGGGGAAATGAATCCAATAAGTCTTATAGATAAAGGGGTATCTCTTTCTTTTATCTCTATTTTACCTATTATCTGACCCTCTGAAGATTCCTAGGTGAAGAGATTCCAGGTATACTGTAGATAGGACTGCTGAGTTGATCCCTCAGGACTTAATAGGTCACGGAGGTGTGGACTGGGCCATAGCTTTGAGTAACAAGATATCCAACAGCAGTAAGACCGACACGATGCTGGGAACAGGGCAGGGAGGCAAGCAGAAACTGAGACTTCCAGATAACTTTCCCAATGCATAAATACCTGTAGACCAGAGGGCAGTAAGAGTTTAAATCTCCCTCAGATCCCATTGGATCTAGGCCCTAATTCCTTGAATGGCACTGTATAWATTTTTCACATGAAGGTGAGAAGGGGAGCTTTTAACTGGAGTTAAAACTGAGAATTTGGAGAACTAAAAGAATGGCACTTATTAGAAGAAAAACATGCACTTCTAATGTTGATCCTACCTCAGCATGTTAAGGAAAAGATGATATGCTGGTAAGCCAAGCTCATGGGTGAAGCGTTCATAGTCATGCATTGCTCTGGGTAAGATGTGCTTTGCTGGATTTTGGACATGTGATTTTGTACATCCTTTAGGTGCAGTCTTCAGAAATTGCAGTAAGGAGAGGGGGCAGTTTGGATTGGATAATTTAAGTTCATAGCTTTCTTAGAAAAATGAGCCAGTGACTGATTAAGATCAGAAGTAGACACTTACCTGATCTTAGCTCCTGTGTTACAACTCTAACACAAGCAATTGTGTCCTACACTGAACTCCTGCTTTATATAGGGCTGGGACTTAACGGTAGACTCACTTGTTCATTTTGTTTGTTGGAGGGAGCTGGGATTAATGTCATCTTTTCTCCTAAAACTAGTGCAGAAGCATGGTAGTGAGGTTGAATAAACAGTTCTTTTTCTTTTTAATCCTGCAAAACAAGCCACAAAGCAAGATAAAGTGGATTTAAAAAAAATGTTTGAGGTTGAAGTTTATTAACACCTTGGTGTAACTGTGCAAGATAGGATCTTACAGCACGGAAGTGGATAGAGAGCTGTAATAACTCACCTGCACTTGTAAATTTAGCAACTCTTTATAAAATTATCTTGCAAATTCCCTAAAAATCGGTATTTAGAAAGACTCAAAAAGGATAAGGCAAGAAAAAATCCCTTCATACATCTTAAAAGGTTATACTCAGTGTGCTACAAGTGCACTTCTCTAAGTCCTTAAAAATATTATTGCAGTTTTAGCTATCCTAGGCATACTTAGAAGGCATCAAGAATACAGTGAGAGTTCTTCCTTTCCAGTGACTCAAACACTTTATTATCCATACCAGTGTGTGTCAGTGCCGCTAATTTGTTTATTTTTCTTCTATATTGAATTACTAAACAACAAAGCAAGAGRAAAACAGAGATGAACTTCCTTGTTCCCATCCCTTTACTTGTCTAATGAAATCTTAATTTTCTGGCTTGTGGTAGAAATGAAGCTTGTGAGGAGCACGAGCAGATTATTTGTTCAAACCAGTCATATATCCTCCCTTAAGTCTTCTTTAATGAACCAAGGATCAGCTAGACTCAGCATGAATTTTTTTATAACTTTCTTCCAAACTTTCTGCAGTTTTCAGTTTAAAGACTGTTGGCRAAGTATATGCTTGTGACACTTCGGTGTATCCACTTTCTGGTATATAAATGACTTTTATTTGCCTGATTTTGCTTTATTTTTAAACTACGGCGTTACAGTGTTAGATAGGTGTTTTGAACTAAGGGATTCTGGCTACCTCCATTATAAAAAGACATTTTAAAAAGTTTGTATCTCAAGTTGTAAGCAATGMTATTGAAATGCATGACAGAAAAGGTCAGGATTTTAATGGCCCAAAGTAGATAAAACAAAATTCAGTAGCCTCTTGTAGTGCAATTTCGCAGGTTCTTTTGTTGTCCAAGTAATCTGATTACAATAAGCACTTGAAATTTCACATTTCTAAACAAGCAGTGCATCTTTTTCATGAAATTGTAATACAGGAAGGGGCTACCAAGGTAGTGAGGTCTTATAATTTTACAAGAAAAAACACAACACAGATTTAAGATTTGCCCACGTTTTTGTGTTTACCTTCTTCTTGTAGCAACCAGCTTCAAGTTGCCAYGGTATTCAGGTTTGTTTGGTCTGAAACTTTATGTAAAATTCAGTGACAGGATCCTACCATTTTATTTTCCTAAATATTGCCATATTTGAAATGACTGCTTTATTTGACCATGCAAGTTTTAAATATTAATAATGATTTTCACTTATAAAAAAAGTAGATTTGTTTCATCGTTTGTGCTATTTTCTTGAACGTATTTTTGATCTTGGTGTTTATTTCTGCCAAACTGACACATCAAGAAAATTCAGTTGCTTTGCAAGGAGTGTTATGTACTTAATAAAGCTGTATAGTCAAATGATCGCTGTCAAATTATTAAAACTTAATTAAGTCTTTTTTTTTTTCTTTTTTCTTCTCTTTTAACAGGGGCAGATTTGGATCAATGGCTTTAACCTGGGTCGCTACTGGCCTGCCCGTGGTCCTCAGTTAACCCTCTTTGTGCCAAGCAATATCCTTGTTTCCTCGGTGCCGAACAACGTGACGGTGCTGGAGCTGGAGCGGTCGCCCTGCAGCACGCGGGGCTGCGAGATAGAGTTTGTAGACACGCCTGTTATCAATGCAACCACGCAGCACACTAGGGATGCCCCTCGGCTCTTCGTGAGAGACACGGAGCAGAACCCGCTGTGATGGCTCGAGCCTTTCCTTGCTCTTTCGCCAACKTGGCTTCCCTTTTCCCTCAAGCCAAACTTCCCTTTTTTAAAAAAGTCAKTGTTGGTCAGTAGGTCGTAGAGCTGAGGAAGGTTTTAGAATTCGTAAAAGACTTCCCTTTTCTCCTTGTTTTTAAACTAGCAAGAGTCAAATACAGAAATTCTCTTTAAGAATGAAAAAGAAAGAAGAAGCTGTAGATTTAAAGTTGACCTTGGATTGTGAAACAGAACCCAGGTGAAAGATAATGTTGGTGTCATAAAAATGTAGCCCCACATACTGTGCTTGAACTCTTAATTTATCATTTTTTGGCACTGGAGAGCAGTGTATTAAGAGGTGCACAATCCCTCGAGCCTGCAGCCTGTTCCTGCCTGCATCAGAGGGGCTGGTGCTTCAGAGCAGCCAATATTTTCTGGTATCTGGTTAGTGTCAGTGTCGTCTTAGCCTGCACTCATTTGCTGCTCATGTTGAGTGGATCTCATCTCTTGTTGCGCTGCCATGTGAGTGACCACGGAAAGTCTTGAGCTCGTTTCCTCTGAGGGGGAGAGCACCCAAGTGCAGGCTGGTCTAAACAGCAGCCGGGGGGTTATTGGGGCCCGTGGTCACAGTYCTGCAGCCACCCCTGCGATGCTGCTGGGTGATGCTCACATTTCTGAGCCCATTTACTGCTTCTCTTCTGTGATCTCTGAAGTCTTAAGAGTCGACTAATAGGTTCAAGGACTTAGGTAAAACTTAGGCTCGCTCTGTTGGACCATAGACTGGCTAACTTGCCTGCTGTATATGGTCTTAAAGTGAGCCATTTTAAAATTACATTTGTAAACTTATTGTGTGTGCGTTACTTTTAATAATGGACTTGTATGCCTGTTTTTCATAGGCCGGAGCCTTGAAAGCTGAAGGTTTTAAGTCAAAGCATTACATTCTTTTTTTAGTCACTATTTGACATTTTATGGTTTTTTTTTTTTTTTTATTTCCAGTAAATTAATGATCTTTGTAAGTGGCTGATACTTGCAAAGATGCAGCATCACTGTCGGGAAAGCTGGCTTTCTGTATTGGTCTGGAGCTCTTTTGTTTCAATTCTCATAGTTTTTTTGCCAATCATGAAGACTCCTTGGTGAGATTTAAAGGAAAAAACATTGAGATGATGCATTAAATTAAATATTCTAACAATCTGTCAAGTTGCTCCTCTTGAATTTGTATGGCGTCATTAAAATGGCTCTTGAAAGATGAAATCCCTCTGTGTTCATTTGAGAGGGAAAAACGGGAGAAGGAAGTTTAAGAGGAATTACTGGGGAGCCCCATTCCCTTCAGCACCTGCATCTCTCCAGGTGTGTGGCTTGTTTGACTCGTGTTTGTTGGGCTGCCGGCCTTGTTGGCTTCCCAGCTTGGGCAGCTGTGGTTCACCTGAGCTAAACAGAAAGTGTCCACTGTGAAATTCACTCCTCAAATACAAAGTCTCAGGGCCAAGGACTGTGTGCACAGTAGCAGGACCCAAAACRCTCTGTTTTGGACTCGAGATACACACATTTTTTTTTCCTGAGCCTCATCTTTGTGCAGGCCCTGGAAAATGCTCTGCAATTAGTTTAGTAAAAAATATTAATCACCTCCAAGCCAGATCTTGAAAGTAAGGAATGGAACAGAATTAGTTTCATACCGGTTGTGGGTTTTGTGGCTTTAAGTGTGCAGAATGATAGCCCTATATAGATATTATTCCAACAGCAGTTCAGTGTTTTAACAGCCAGGAATATTTTTTTTTTCCCTAGCAGTTAGTGCTACAAGAGGAGTGGAAAAGATCAACTCATAGCTCTTCTTCTCACTTCGTTTGCTTTTACATTTTACTCCCTGAAAAGAACCTCATGCAGTCTGTGACATCTTAAAAGCACCAGGACTTTGCATCGAGCATTACAAACATCCTGCCGCGTGGAAACGACGCTAACAAGAACAACAGGGAACAATTTCCACTTTGCTCCCAAGCCTGCCTTTGCTCCTAAGACCTGCTCCTGGGAGTCAGGATTGGTTTGTGAGGAGAAATGGAGTAACTCTGCAGAGCGTGGAGTTAGGGGGCTGGGTTTAGCACAGAGACTCTTTCAGTCCTTGAGCGGTTTGTCATCTTCAACTGTAATCACAACCATGTGGCAACGAAGGGCTTTAAAATGTCACTGCTTGGGCTTGGGATGAACGGGCACGTGGGGGAATCGGAGCTGATGAGCAGTGTGCCCTGTACGGTTGTATTCCCTTTCTAAGAGTAGGGGTGAGACTGCTGTCTTTCCCTTTTGTTCATCTTTATCTTCTTGGGTGACAAGTAGAACATGATAGCCCCTGCATCATGGGGATGAGACTTGGCCTTGTCCGCATCCGCTCCAGCCTCTCTGTAATTCCATGCAAGGTGCCTTCCCCAGCTCCCTGTCTCCATCTCTTCACGTGTCCTGTTTAGGGGGCAAGGGAAGGCAGCTCCCCTCCACCTTGGGCAGGCTCGGTCGCTTTGATGGGGTCAGCAACCAGCTACACGATCTCCTTGCATTTYGTAACAAAGTCACTGGGGACAACTTGCATTCCAGCGCTTGTCTCACACTTACCAGCAAAACTTCCTCTCACTTCTTCCCAGTAATGGGCAGATACGGACCTCTGACCACAGCCTGGTCCTTTACTGGGCATGACTATCACCTTGCCAACAGGAAACTGTAATTAAAAGGTATTTGTTTGCATGGCTGTGCAATCACTCCTCATTTTCTTTCCTTTTGTGCTTGTCAATGCTGTAGCATAGCTTCCCAGAGGAAGCACTGATGACAGATGCACACTCCCCACATTTTTTCTTTAGTCTGTTCTTGTATGCATCTTAATCTGCAAACACCACTTTAACAAGAACATTTTTAGAGATGATCTAGTTGTAAGCCTCTCTGCCCTAATTCGGTATCACCTGAACCTAGACTATACCCATCATTTTTGTTCTTCCAATCATGCTGTGAAGGGAATCCCAGCCGAGCTCTTCTATCTAGTATTCTGTGGTTAGAACATTTGTCAACAGATCACTGAAATCTTTGTTGCTATATATAAGCCCATTATTGCCTTTATAACCCGCAGTCAACGTGAAGTATCTCTTTTCTGTGAGACTCTTCTAGGCCTTCTGTCTTCTTATCTCCATGAAGGACTGTATACAAGTATTGTGTATACACCTGGGTATACAAGTATTAGGTGATGCAGAGCAGCAGAAAGAAGCTTCAGCGAGGATGTGAAAGTCAGGGATATCCTCCTGAATGAGCTGGTCCAGGCGTCACAGCTGTATTTTCTGGAAAGAATGACCAAGTTGCAAAAAAGCTGTTTTGCAGGTGCGGGCTTAAAAGTGTAGTAGCCAGCCTCAAGATCCTGGTAGGATCCCATGGTGAAGGGAACTGGAAGCTACTGGAGAATGGGGCCTGCTTTAATGTAAGTAAGACATATCCAGGCAGGAAGAGATGATCTGGGAATTCAGTGCAAAGGACCGAGTAGAAGAACATGTTGAAAAAGGAATCACGGGGATTGTCGTTCTACTTTTTTTTTTTTTTGCACAAAACAAAAAAAAACCCCTTTTCAGAAAAATGTTGGTGCTTTTGTTATTACCAAAAGGGAGGGGAGTAGCAGACCTGAACCTCCAGCTTTAGGGGGAATCTGGAAGAGCAGGGAGGTGTTACCTGCTGGGAAGCTTTGCAGAACCAGTGATAGTGTCAGGTCTTTGGTAGTGAAATCTCCTCATAGGATACATGTCTGTGCAGGCAAGGAATCAGGATTTTATTTAAGAATTCCCATCTTGGCCTTTCCTGCATACACCTGCCCTTCAGCAGCCAAGTGTGTAGAGCAGCCAAAAGTCCAGGTCCTAGTAAAGYCCCGCTTTAAACCATACTCTATAATGTTGCAAGGTGAAACGCGATCTTGATCATAAACCTCCTGAGCATGCATTGGTAGCAGACTGTGTGCAAGCAGCTTGATACGATCTTGCACCTCAGTAAATGTTTGCAGTTGCATATCAATCATTTAGCCTACTTTTCTAAAAAGAGTCTTTCTAAAAGACAAGAGCAAGAAAAACCACCCTCAAGGGGAACAGGTTAAGTTACTCCAGTTTCGTTTGCGAGACTCTACTACAAACCTGGCCTTTGTGAAGTGGAGTGGGCCTGGTGGATCCCGGTACAAAAGCCAGTAGGAAAACACAGGCAGTAGCCGTGATTCCAAAGGGTTTTTCARTTGATTTCCTTTATTTATTTATTTCTTAACACAAGTCTTTCTGCATGGCTCACACTTTAACTAATTATATATGTGTGTGCACATATATGAAAGGTTCTGTAGGGCTCACACCCCYGCTATATGTTAAGGGAGAGTTTTCACAGTGCTGCCTGGTGCTGTGGGCCAGAGCACAGAGCACGCAGCAGGGAAGTGTCTAGCAAATGGATGTGGGACATCCCTGTGATGCTGCAGATAAGAAATGCTTCTTCTGCTTCATTCTTCCTGGAGTCTCTGGTTGTTCCTCTTGTATTAGGGAAGTCTTATTTGGAGAGAAACCCAAAGAATTTTCTTCGGTCTATTCTCTGAAGTGAAAATGGTCTCCACCCCTTCCTCCTATCCACTATTAGTCTGCAAGTTGGGCAAAAATACCTTTGTATGCAGCTTGTTTATACTTCTTTCCTCCAAATCCCATTTGCAGATSCCTTTTCATGCGTACCACAAAGCCTGATAGAGTGTAGGTAGTGAATACTCTTTCCTGGTGTGTAGTCTAAATGGAGGCAAAAGTCGTCCCTAGCTGTGGAGTTCTGCTCTCGAAAGCATTTGCCTTTCAAAAGGTGATGGGTTATGTTGAGGATCCTGCGCTGTGGGTGAAGGGACCTTCTTGGGTATAGGCAGAATGGTTGGGTTGAAAGAGAAGCAGCAGGTGGAGCTTATTTTAACCCACCTCATGCCCTGTGCTTTGTGGCTGGGACACTGAGTTTTGGACAGCAGTTGTCTTCTTTCAGTTCCTTGAAAATGCAGTTGCTGTTTGCACTGCAGGCGTTTGTGAGATAGGAAGTTTTGCAGAAGKAAAAATTTCATTTATACTTCTCTGTTGCCCCATTCATCTTCTTCTGGTTCAATATTATTTCTGGACATTGAAAATACTCTGCTTTACTAGTGAGGTTTTCCAGAAGACTTTTAGCTCTGAGAGATGGGTCTGGAACCTGCACACCCTCTGCAAATCTTTTTTTTTTCTTCAAAATTTCTGACTTTTTATTATCTTCTCAGGTTTAGGATGTGGTTTGCCTTAATCATGAATAGGTGGATCCGGTGTTCTGAAAAGCCTGAGAACCTATGCTGAGCTTAGGAGAGGTTAGTATTATTTTCTGCACTTTTTTCCCCCTAGCAATGAATGTACCTATGAAGATTTCTACTACAGTGCATTCCTATGCCGCTCTTCCTGTCTTTTTGATCCAGAGCAGGATTTACCTCAAAAATTTAAGTTAGTCTGAGTTTGTGGACTATGACCAAACATAGACACCTGCAGAGGTGACCTTTTTTTTTTAAAGCACTGACTCTGGTTGCCATCTGCTGAAGAGCTCTTTGTTTACTTGTTCAAGCCCAACATCTCTGGTTCTTTTGGTTTGTCTCCATGGCTTCGGAGCTGTGCTGAAGAAAGCCTGCTGCCTCTGTGCCTCCTTTCTGACTTCAGCTCTCTGACACTAGTTGCCCTCAGCTTCCATATTAGGCAAACTTTGGGCTCCTGTTARGCTCTTTTTACAGAAAAAAAAAGGAGAAAAGCCAACAAACAAAAGTAAACTTGATCACCCAGTCAAGGAAGTGGCAGTGACTTGGATAGAAAGCGCCAGTAGTACAAATATAAGAATGCAAGCTTGCATTCTCACTTACCTAAATGGCTTCTTTATTTCTCTCCAATTCCAAAAAAAAAAAAAAAAAAAAAAAAAACCCAACAAACCAACCAAGCAAACAAAAAAAGAAGAAAAAAAACCCCCACACAACTGGTTGTGCTAAAATAAGTGAAGTGAGACCACTGCACGTTTGAATTACATGTGGCTTATTTCCAGTTTGTATCATATAGGAACCTACAGGAATGGTGTTGATGGGGATGCTTAGACTCTGTGGGGATACAAAAGTGTTTAAGGTGTCAAAATAGGATCCGGACAAGAAGCCTTGTGGAAGGCAGAAGGGAAAGCGCAGCAGTTTATGGGGTGGCGCCTTGCAGCAGCGCCAGCCAAGTGCAGWGTGCGACCTCATGGCTCACTGCAGTGAGGACAGGGCCTCATGCTGAGCTCTGCAGCTTTCACATTTTCATAGCTGCAAGTGGAAGATTTAATATGAAGAAAAGGAGTTGAGCTGATATGAGGGGGAAGTTTTCCAGGCAAGATGTGCTGAGGGAGGAAAATACACCCAAATCTTAAGAAAAATGATCCTGACCTGGGCAGGCTGTGAATACTCCTGCTTGCTCCCCAACTGCTTGCTATTGTCCTGGCTTGCATTTTGCTGTGGCAATTTCAGAGCAAGAACTGTGCTTATTTTTTTTTTTAATGTTCTTGAAATGCATCACCTATTTTCAGTTGTTCATAAAATAGCAAGGGTAGGTGATGGCAGGTTTAGTTTCCCTCCGGTTTCTAGTGAGTAAGTGTCTTCTTCAGAACTACAACCACATTGCTGTACTCGTCTGGCTGAAACTGTTTCCCCAGTGACTCCGTGATGGACTGGTAGGGGTCTGCACCGGGAGCACAGCAGACCATCAATACTTTTTGTGCTTCAGTCATAATCTGAAAATTAAATAAATGCATAAAGCATCAATTGCTCAGGGAGCTCACTTTGTTGTTGTTTTCTATTTCACCTTCAYTGAAAGTGTATTTTTTTAGAAAGGAGCGATGGTGCTGAGTTTGACTACGGTCCACTTAGCCAGATATTGTTTGAAGGAGAGCATAGCAAATCATCCCTTTCTAAGTTTTGAGCCTGTTACTGAGTTGAGGTGGAATTTCAGAGCCTTTAGCCTCTCCTCAGCGGAAGAGACTCAGCTTTGACTGCTGATTCAACGGCGAACCCATCTASTGCAGTGACTCAGTCTATAAAACAAAGCAAACAAACAAAAAAGAAAACTAATGGTCTGCAGCACTCGGGATGATATAAAAATATCCAGTCTCTTTTAACACSCTAGTTGCTCCTTATTTTGATTTTTGGGCCTTTTTGCTCCTTGTCAGTCTTAATGGCGTTTGATAGTGAAAATTTGGTTCTAGTTTGACTTGGAAAGAATGTTCCTGTTCTTATGAAGTACTTAACTTTTTTTCCTGCTACTTGTTTTAGTGTGTTCATGCAAATCTGTGAAACCCCCTCCTGATTATAAATGTCAAAATGTGAACTAAAGCTTGTAAGCGAATTTAATGGGAGTGAGCATTTTCTGTGAAAACCTTCATAAGTGAGGAGAGCAATCACCTATTGACCGAGAAACATTATGAAAAAATTGCTCAACCCTCCTCCCCCACCATCTCCCCAGCTATTTTAGTAAAATGATGAAGTTGTTTTCATCTTCTCTGGAGATGTCTCATGGGAGATGAAATTTCTTGGGCTGTGAGTAACGGTATGTGTGGTTCTTGGCAATTTGAGATAAGACGTCTAGCAATGAATATACAGATTTCTGCCTCTGTAATGGCAAGCACTTAGCTTTTGTGTAGTATGTTTCACCTGCAAAAGGCTGTTTTGCAAAGAAGKACACAGTCTTGCCCGTGTAACAGACACGAGAGGTGAATTGACTCAAAGTCCTGGCAGGTCCTGGTATCTGACATGCTTAAAAAGCAATTTTTAAGGGTGGTGCAATCTCTTTTGCGCATACTGACKCTTAGGTAGTGACTGGCTTGCCTGCAGTTCACGCTTGCACGTGAGGAAGCCAGTGCAGAGCGAGTCTAAGTGCCTAACTGGGGCTACCAAGAAAGCTTTTTTATTATTTTTCCTCACAAGCCCTGTGGACAGGAGCACAGCTCAGGGTCCGCCTGCTTGGGTCTCTGCCGGGACGACAGAGCAGCGCCCTTCCTTTCGGAGCAGCAGCCCTCTCGAGGGGGTGTCAGGGCTGCGGGAGCTCTCGCGTGCCGGGGACACAAGCGCGGCTCCTGCTGCAGTGAACAGGTCTCGCCGTGTCACTCCCTGAGGAGGGAGACGGGGCTTTTGCCTTGAAGAATCTCACCGATTTTTGAGTGTTTTGTTCTAGGCCAGTCTCCTTCCTGCAGAGCAGTAACTTTGTGGGGTCTTGTGGCCTTACGCCTGCAAAAATTAGGTGCCGTTAACTAAAATAAACATGGGTACAAGCTACCTCTGCTCCACTGTGAGCGAGTGTCAGCTTTTCTACAGCTAATTCAGTAGAAATAGTTGTCATTTCTAGAGTTCTTTTTTACCCCAGGAACCAGGAATGCTGCACATAGCGATATGTATTGGCATAGATATTGTCATGGATATTTAATGGGCGAAGATATTGTCATGTGCCTTCTTGAAAATACAGACCACATTCAGTCATAACACGTGATTGAGCTTTCTATCGTAAATTACTTTACCAAAAAAAAAAAAAGTTTGTTTTTATCTTGTTTATGATGTAGTGAGCAGCTGCCATCAATCTGTACAAACCCTTTTCTGGAATAAAAATAAAAATTAAAAATGTCAGTGTCTCAGATATCTAGTGCTGAAACACCTCTTGCCTTGCTCTTTAAGGTGGTGAGATAAATGGTTAAATGTTTATTCCTTAATGCTTGACCTTACATAGATRCTAATTTGAGGCTTGATTGTTTTACTTTCTCTAAACCAGTGTGCTTTTCTACAGCATAGAGGCAAGAAGAGTTCATTTGTTAGATATATCCTCTTGAATGGAGCTGATGATAGTGTTTGGTTAAAACACACACAAATACCACAAACACACACACATGCACACCACACACACATAGGCAGCCCGGCCCCTCTGCCCCATAAAACCTTCATGGATAATTTTTTCTTAATGTGTTTTTTTTTTTTTTTTTGGGGGGGGCATTCCTGTGGGTGTACGGAACAACTCCTGACTGAGCCATGCTACAGGTGTGCACTGCAGTTGTTAACAAATACTGTTATGTTAAACAAGACAATAGCTGTAACCTGAAGCTGAAACAAAACCAAAACATCGATCATAGAATCATAGAATCATAGAATCATAGAATTGTTATGGTTGGAAGGGACCTTTAGAGATCACATGCTGGATTAAAAGGTGTTGATCACTGGCTCATGCGGCTGTCATCAAAAAAATCTGTCCTTTCTGGTCTTCAGATAGTCATGAAACTGCCCTTTCCAAAACACGGTATTTGGTTAGTATGGACACAGTATTGACATCCCGTGCCTGCTTGCAGTGAAAGCCTCTTAGGCTGGCGAGGAAGTGAGCAGATTTGCCCCTAGCTGGGGGCAACTGCGGCAGAGGAGGCCTGTGGTATAAGGATTCCTTTGAAAATCAAGAGGAGGGCAAGAGGGGAGCCAGTTCCCCCATGGGGAATTTGGGTGGTTCCCTAACGTTTCTGCTGAAAAGAAGTGAGTACTGACCTGTGCTGTATAAGGGGAGCTCGAGGAAACCAGCCCACATCCACTCTTCCTGTTCCTCTCGCTTTGTGAACTCCTCTGCCCCGGCCTGAATTGTCACAACCTTCTTGTCCACTTGTCTTCTTCTATGATGAACTCCAYTCTTCTAGAAGCCCGGGCAAGCTCTGTCGATCTGTTGTGGGCAGGTCTGTGTTCTGCAGTGATGCTGYGGGGCCAGGAGGCAGCTTYGCTGGTCCTTCCRACCTACCAGCCTTGTTTCGTTGCCATTCCCAGTCCTCTTCAAAAAACAACAAGGAACTGAAGTTCCCAAGCAAAAAAAGAAAACTGCTCCCTATCCCTCTTTCTTCTCTACATGATATTTATTCATTTCATGTGTATTTGGGTAGCAGAAAAAAGAAGTCACTCCGTCTGCGGTCATGGTCTTACTTGTGGTCAAATTTCAGTTTACCAGTTATGAGCAAGTACAGAGATCTGTTGTGGTCTTTTTTTCACTTTGATTAAGGTATTTCTGCACCTTAATCTGGTACTGCTCTCTCTATGTATGCGTGACTGAGACTAGTTAAAATGGAGGAGAAACCCTCTCCTCAACCTTCCCGCTCCAAACCACGGTATTTCTGTGGAGGTAGTTTGAGGAGTGACAAGTCTACATGTCGAAGGGGCACATATGCTTTCRTAAAGAGATGTGCCACTGGGCTTGCTCCCAATTCAGGTGTTTTCAGAAGAGCAGATGGGATCAGGGCAACCTTCGTTCAGTTCTTGCTGCCTTGTGAGGTGCGGTAGCCCTGAGGGTGCCTTTCATGGGAGCTCCAGATGTGTGGAAACACCTCAGCTTCTTGCTGATCAGATTCTTGGCTACTTACTGTAGTCACTGAAAGTAAAAGCAAGGAAACAAATGTCTTTCTTGTTGGATTTTTATTATTATTATCATTGTCAGTTCTATGGAAATTTCCATTTTGTATCATCTAGAATTATGGAAAGCTTTAAGGATGCTGTTACTGAACTACATGTCCTGAATGCACGCTGTTAATCAGAAGCAAGAAGCTAAAGTTCAGAAATATTCCAAGATGCCTTGAAAAAAAATCCAAAAATAAGAAGGGAGTGTATTATCAGTACAGAGAGATCTGGGGTGTGCTTGCACAGAGAATGAAATGCTTTCTCTTTCAGTTATCCATAAGCAAATATCTCAACTGTCCGACATCTGAAAGCAGATAAGAGTGATGGCACGGCCGAAGAGCAGCTTTTATTGGAAGATGGCATTAGCAAAGCACCATCATCCATTTATTACCAGATACACTTCATGTTAGTGATGTAGCCYTATCTGCAGAGTCTGGATCTGGATTAGGACCTTCCTGTCTGGGCATCAAAGGCTTGGTCAGAAAGGATGCAGCATGGGTAGTTCAGATCTAGGGTCCCTGTTTGCAGGATAAAATGTGAACTTTTCCCAAGGAGATCTGGACAGGCCCTGAATTTCTCTTGAAAACATATATCATTTTCATAACATCAGGCTCTTGCTCTATGCCTCAAGCCCTCTACTTTTAAAATAGGGACTTTTTTTTTTTAGAAAAAAAAGGTCCTGGATCTAGTGATGCATAAAGAAGGCAATACTCTTTTCAGCACAGAGATCACATTGTATGCATGTTGTTATTTCTGTTTAAAGCTTAATGAGTTTAATATAATGTAATTTATATAATATATTTATATAAATATCTTTATATATATTTATATATTTATATATTTATATATTTATATATTTATATATTTATATATTTATATATAAATATATTTATATATTTATATATTTAATTTAATTAATTAAAGTTAATTAAATAAATTAATTAAAGTTAATGAGTTTAAAGAAGGCTCAGAAATAAATGAGGAGAAAATCTTTCGATCAGTGACCCTGATCAGGGCCAATGAGTGATCTTGCTTTGCATAAGGCATGCGAGGGATGTGTGAAGAGATAATGTTAAGGGAAAGAAAGCAGTACCTTCCTTCCATCGTACCAGAAGTGGGTAAAGGAGCTGTCAGGGGACACTGGATTTTCCTGGTATGAAACAGGCAGGAGACTTTTCCACTTTTGCCCCTCGTTCCTGTGCAAATTGTCTTCAGGTCACTCACTGACCCATAAGACAAGGCTTGGTTTGTTTTTTGGTTTTGATGGAGTTTGCTGTCGAATGACTGAAAAAAAGTCATCGCGAAAGTATCTGATGTGGTGTCTACTCATCAACGGTGCCTGCTCCTTCAGAAGTGATTTTTCCGTTTCATCCTGTGACTCCCGGTATGTCATTGCTGTGCTGGAGTAAGATTGCTGCGGGAATGATTTACACTGAATGCTCTTATCAGTCCTGGGAGTGTAGAAATCCCACCATCGTCATCCTGAGCACTCCCAGTCTCCAACTTAAAAGCTTCTTCCGTACCTGCTTTACTGAAAAGCTCTCCAAAGGCATTTCTTTAAGCATCATTTTAGTGATCGTTTTGACCAACATTACTGAACAGTCTTTTATTTCTAGCTGTAAATCGAGCTAAATTGAGCTATTTGTGTAAGAGACAGGTGTTGATGAGCAGGTATCTGGCAATATTGAGAGAGATGCTAATAAAATAGGGAAAATTTCCTAGAGGAACAGGCATGACAGTGGGTTCCTGCTGGCAGTTAAAGACTCACAGCTTCCTGGCAATACACGAGCACTGAGGTGCCCGCTGAATTGTGGTCTCCATCAGGCCAGGGGTTTAGACCTGCTGCTGGGGTCGTGGCAACTAGCAGTAGTGTAGAAAGGAGAACAGCGATTCCCTCAGTCTCTCTTTCCAGGGCTGGCTGTCAACCTGAGGGAGGGACAGGCTCATGGTGCCTCCTCTGCGCAGTGAAAGGGAGGAAGCTACACTCTGGAGTAGAGGGCAGGTAGGTGTGTAAAACAGCCTCACTCTGAGGGAGGGACTTTAGTGACCTATGTGCCTTGTGGAAATAAACCAATGAACTTCTTTTCCTTCACTTTTTCACTTTATTTCACTTTATTTTTGACATCACTGAACTGGTTTTCTGTCCCCCATCTTTCTGTGGTGGTTTAGAGCAACCGGAGAACACTGACTGGCCTTCATTGGAAACCTGATGTAAAAATGTGGGTTTAAGAATGACTCAACTTTGCTTCACTCAGGTGTCTGTCTACCCTCTTTCGTCGTGCAATAGGTCTGCACATATTCGTTGCTTGGAAACACTCGTTCAGCTAAACTGACGCCTCTGATCAAGTGACATTTTGAAAAATCTCTGTGTTATTTTTATCTGTCTTTCATAATATTCTCTCACCTTGCCATTTTTCAKCATCAGATTTCCAAGCTTTCAAATGAGTGGCATTGTCCACTCGAGGTTGGTGTCTGGAGGACGAGGGATTTGTTTGRGGTGACAGAAAAGAGAAAATCATTCAGGCTTGGTGAGCCCCAGTCGCAGAGTGCGGATTCCTGAGCCCCCGGAACGGAGAGCTCCCTCTTGCTCCAGATGGAGCCGACCTGTTCCGAGCACATCCTTCTGCTTGCTTGCCCCGCACACACGTTGAGCAGCTGTGAGTACTGCTAGGAGGACTGGGAGCGGCTCTCCGCACAGAGAGATCAGGACGTTGTGCTCCCAAAGGAGATCTCTGGCTGCACCAGCCGCTCTGCTCCAGGCACACCCAGGCACACGGCGCGAGCAGAGCGAGGGCTACAAGTGCCTGTTCATTTCGTCAGGAAAGGGRCTTTAGGCCAGCTCTATCTAAAGCAAAGCTGCAGGGCCTGCTGGCTGCAGCCTGTTAATTCCACACAGGAGAGGATCCACGTCCTCCCCTGCAGCAAGGTGCGTGCCCGGAGCTGCTCCTCTCCGTGTTGCTGAGTGCCTTGGGGCATTCCTTAGGGCTGCTCCTGGCCCTAAGGAATGCCACCAAGGAATGCCACCTAASGTCCTCGCCTCAGACCTTTCTTGCCAAGCAGTTATGAGGAGCCTACAGGCTGCCTTTTGCTTGCTGGCCCGCAWCTCTGCTAGTTGCACTCACGCGAGCACCAGCAGCCCTTTCCCAGGAAATAAGCATTCACCACTTCCAGCTCTTTCGAAAGTATTTGCAAATGAAGAGCATTCACTTAAAATGTAACACTAAGACACTTCAAATTTATTCATACAAACTGGAAGATAGGTTTTTACAACATTTTATTTAAAAAAAAAAGCTTTTTTTTTTTTTTAAATGCTAATTAAAACACAAAATGGTCATCCTGAAATACAGCAGTGAGGTCATTCAAAATGTTTACACACATACSTTATGCACAGGTACCTATGGTAACTTGGCTACCTAAGAGAATCTATTTATAACAAAGTGTAAGGCATTGGCTTTGGGTCTTTGTTCACCTAAGAGCAGGCTTTGTTTCGTATTCTTAAGAACAGAAGGTGTCATCTCCCTGAGATCAGCATTCAACAGTGCCAGGTACGGCAACAAGCTACTAAGAGCTCGAATGAACAAGCTCAGCGCACATCAGCTGCAGAACAAARCCAAAAACTCAACCAAACAACAACAACCATAACAAAAGGTAATAACCATCCTTCTCCTTCAATAAATAAGGTGTTTTCCACTTGTCAGCGACAAGAAGCTCTCTCTTCTCTGTCCCTCCCTGCAGGTCAAGACAAGCAGCACAGCACAGTGCTCTGCAGCAAGCTGAGGCTGCTCTTCCCTCTGAGCAGTGGCTGGCAATTGTGGCAGGTAAAAACTGCGTGTCCATCTCCCCGGTTTCACATCTAGGACATCTTCTGTCACTCTGTTCAGAAAATCTAGAGGCAGGAATCAAAGCTGAAGTAAGTTATTACAAGGCACTAATTTGTCACAAAACGCATGTGCACGTGCTTAACTTCTTCAAATTTCAGCTTTTGTCAGTTCGCTTTCTGGAGGGTTCGACAGTGAGCCCGTAACGCGCTACAGAGCATCTTGGTCGCCAGTGGACTGCGTGTGGAACGAACYGGTGGATTCAGTGTGGTAGGTCATGTGAATGCCACACCACTTGCAAATATTTCCAGGTAATGGCCAGGTCTTAAAAAGCATCTTTACGTACTTCTTGAATTTCTCTCCCATGAAGAAATAAATGACGGGATTGAGGCAACAGTGAAAAAGGCCTAGRATTTCTGTTACCTGGAAAGCGTAGTCCAGATTTCTGCTCACTTGACAGTCTCTAATGATTCCTGTCATTTCCAGGGATTGCAAGAAAATCACAATGTTGTAAGGGGTCCAAAAGAAGAAAAACACAATCATGACAGCAAAGATCATCCTCACAGCCTTATTCTTTTTCTCATTTCTGCAGTGAACTAATGTTTTAATGATCATGGAGTAGCAAAATGCCATAACAATAAAAGGGATTATGAGCCCTAAAATGTTGATTTCCAAAGTGGAAAAGAGTTTCCATGTTGTGAAATTGCCTGGATATCTTGACTTGCAGGTAGTATAATTTTGTTCATTGAAAGATTCTCTAAATATAAGTTCGGGAATCGAGGCTGAAAGGGCTACTAACCACACAATAAGGCTAGTAATCAGGCCGTAGAAGGCAGTTCTTGCTTTCAAGGAAAACACTGCACGAACAATTGCCAAGTATCTGTCTATGCTCATAAGCATAATGAAAAATATGCCGCTGTAGAAGCCAACCAGATAGATCCACGAAATGATTTTACACCAGGGCGTGCCAAAAACCCATTGGTCTATTGTGAAATAAGACCAGAATGGCAGGGATAGAACAAAGAGCAAATCTGAGATGGCAAGGTTGAGCAGGTACACATCAGTCATGCTCTTCAGTCTCTTGTATTTGAACAGGACCACAATGACCAGAATGTTTCCCATTAGCCCAACCAGGAATACCAGGGTATACAGAATAGGTAGAAAGGAGGCTGCAAACCTCTTGACGCTTTCCTTGCTGCACGGTTTTGGAGCATCGTTGTAATTCTCATAATAGTCATAAAAAGTTGAGATTTCAACTTTAAGGGACTCTGTACTCGAGGAACTCATTTTCCCACAGTTCCTGAGAATGAAAGAATATGAAAACATCCATGACTTTCAGTTCATGTAGACTAGATGTTTACTCCACAAGCTTGTAACACACCGAAAGGAAGGTAACTAGCAATGACTGCCTTGTTGTTCTAGCTGTGTAGGTTCTTAAATGATATCTAAGCATTATGGAATACATATAATCACACTTGCAAAAATACAGTCCCAACATGTGTGCTCTGTCCTTGCAGCACTATGCAAGTGTGCCAAGTTAATTAACACCGTTCAAGGAAATAAATATGGGAATGAAAGATCCAGGCCATATATATATATAATTAGAAAGGGGTGAATCCTGCGTGGAATAAAGTGAAAAGCAGAACTGCTATTCATAATGGTTGAGGGTTTCACCCATCTTTCCTGTCAGGCAAGCATCACTGAGAGCRACAGTCACACCGATGCATCGACCCTTCCTTCTCGTGAAATGAGGCTTGCTGAAGGGTGACATCAGTTTGCARGAAGTGCTGGCCTCAGGGGTTACATGAATAATAAGAAGTGGTCATTTTCACGGGCATGCTTTTCCCTAATGGACWGAGAGAGCTTTAACTGACATTATTTTGACGCAGCCCAGCTCAAACAATAGACACAATGCAAATAGATTGCTCATGTTTGTTCTTCACATCGGAGCAAGTGTTGGTGTTTAACCTCACAYACCAGAATCTCGGCAAGTGTGAGTTATGTCCTTGCCCTTTTGTTTGTATTTTTCTGAATGAGGAAAGCAGAGGGAAGGYGAATATCATTGCTTTATGTGTCTTTCCACTGTATCCTGCTGCTATGTAACAGCAAGCACTGGCAACCATTAACCTGACCCTTCCTGTGTTTAATCACAGGCATGGGATCTTTCCAAACTATAGGTTTGTTGCCTTRCACACAGAGAGGATTTTAATCTGAATTATGAACTACTGAGACCATGCAGGGACCAAACCGCTCTACATCAGTGATTTAGAGATGGCAGCTCTACAATAACTTCATTTAAACATATTTGAAGCTAATTTAGATTCAGAATGGCTTATTTTAAGTATTTTAAGCTGCATACATACACATGAACACACGTACACCCACTTTTAGCTATGCATAAGTTTTGAAAACTGCTTTAAAATTATCTAAGCAACAAAAGGTAAATGAAACAGCACGTGGGTCTTTGCAGTCACACACACAATGAACATACATGCTACACAACTGTCTCTGCAACTGCATAAATTAAAAATTTCATAAATGTTACCTTTCYCCTCCTTTTGTCTCAACTGATGCCAAGAAGCTTCTTTGTTCTGATGAGGAAGGGTTGGTTGCTTCTCACCTGGTAGCTTGGTCAAGGAGGTGCTGCTGACAATGATATCCAACGGGTGCAAAAAGCAGATGTCACCAAGGTAGCTCCGTCTCTCAACGGAAACTTTGTACTTCCTTGCAGATTGTATCACAAGCGCTTCTCTCCTCAGTGCTCACCCAAGAAGGTCCTTTAAATTCAGACAAAATGCTAACTGCATCTTACTGAGGTCTTAAAAAAAAAAAAAAGAAAAGCTTCTTCTTACCCTAAAATCATTAAAAGATGTCATTAGGCAGCTCTGATTCACCAGAGGTTTTATTTTTCTTTATGGGTTTTATGAGACATCCTAAACCGAGAAAAGGAAAAAAAAAGACCACATCCTAAGCCCAGAAAAGGAAAATAAAAAGACCATTTCTACTGAGCAGAAGAACTTGGTTTGTAGGAAATATGTACTAGTCTGTCCAGATAAAGGCMATTAATTTTGCAAGTTACTCTATGCAATTGCAGAAGAAAAGAACTGAATAGAGAGAAGATAGGGTGGTCTCCGTTCGTTCTTCGGTGACCTTCCTAAGCCCTGCTTATCTTGCAAAGAAACCAGGTAAAGGCATGTGAATTCCCACGGCCTCTTTGCTCGGGGGAGGATGTCTCTTACAGCGAGGATGTCTCTCACATGCAGCAAAGCATGCTGACCACCACTGACCCAGCTCCAATGTGATAGCGGTCATGCTCAAGACCAACAAATCATGAGTAATATGGCGGGGGAGGACGGGCAGCTCAGCACTTTCTGTGAGTTTCCTGGAGAGTGCATTTGGTCCTGCTCGTCTCCTTTTGCATCTTGGGAGGAGGGGGAAAGGGATTACTTTTGGAAGAGCACTGAGGGCGTGCTGTTCAAATGGGGTATTTTTGAGTCCCTACTGCAGGTCAGTGGTGCCAGCAGCTGGGAAAGAGTCCCCGACAGGCCAGCCAGATGGGAGGCTGCTTGCTTGTTATCCACAGAAACTGAAGAGTCACTATGAGAAGTAAAAAGAAAAGCAAAAAATGATAAACAAAACACAAAGCTATCGRAGGTGGTTGGAAGGGTAGAAAGTCACAGATTTTTCAGCCCAGAGGAGATGATCTACCTCCTAGGCTGACATCTTCTGTTTTTCTGGACACAAGTACAGGTTTTCATTCGCTTGCACTRTTTATTGGCATCTTTTGTGCCTTTGACATTGTTGCTATGTACAGTAACTTACGTTTGGCTACAGCGTTTCTTCCAGAAAAGCATTCAGAGTTGACATGAAGACAACATGAGATGTGAGATCCACTGATTTCATGTTTTTCCAGAAGAAAATATTTGCATGGGAAGTAGCTTCTCAGTCATCTCCCATAAGCTGCACAGATGGGGATTTTTTAAACGGAAGCCGTTCTTTTGGCGCAGTCATTTTTCTGCAAATCATGCATGTCTTCTCTTCAGTTTGCTAACAGACCTTCCAAGATGTGGATGTCAGATGAGTGGGCAACACCGTGGGACCAGTTCCATCAGTTCTAATCACAGAAATTAGAAGCTCTTCCTCTTGCTGCTCTTCTGCCCATCTAAGTTTTTCACTAGGGGCACAAATCCAATTCTTCACCCACAACAGTATAAAACATTTCTTAATCGCCTGCTTTTTGGGGGAATGCCTCCCGTGCAGGTCTCACTGTTTCCTAGTTTTGACTGTAACGCTTTGTCCTCAATACACAGCCAAGCATTTGCATGCCTGTCTTATCCCATTGACTTCCTACCCCACTTACCCGGATGGCTCCTTTGAATTCTATCCGTGGTGATTTTTGTTGATTTCCAGATGAAGTACTGAACAGAATTGGATGCAGATATGATCCCTCTCCTACTCCATAAGACGTTTTCTTGGTTAAAGAACGATTAGTCACCAGCAACTTTTAAATGTTTGTCCATCAGTCCTAAACATATATGCCATGCTTCTCAGGTATGCTTCTGCTTTTTCACTCAGAGCATTACCAGAGGCCAAATCTACAGCACTATGAATGCCAGGACAGCAAGGTTTGTATGACACGAGGAAAGGCCCTGTCTGGCATTTGTCCTTTGCTGCCTTGCCTGGAAAGCTGTGTCATGCTGCCGTAGGGGTAGGGTGGGAAAGGCTCCTTGTGATAAGAGAGAGGCAGCTGTGATAAGAGAGGAGTGGCAGGCCTGCAGCAGTGGCATTGCAGAAGCCTGCTAGATCAACACGTTTTGTGTTTCGTCAGCAAATGAGAAGTGCTCTCTTCATGAGAAGACTTTGAGCAAGAGCGTCTCTTCAGAAAGAAGAATGCTCAGCTATAAAAAGAGAAGAGACATGAAAGCTAGAAATTATGAAAAAGTTTCAGAACATTAGAAGTATCTGCCAGCTCATGAAAATCAAAAGGATAAAGATGAACCCTAAGGTACGTTCTGATGGCCAGTCAAGGAAAAACGGCCCTGGGAGAGCCTGTAGGGAAAATGGAGGAGAAGAAGTAAAGCCTTAAAAAAAGGAAAGAAGCCTCTGAGCAAATGAGAGAATACTCAGAATAGATGAAGAGAGCTGTGAGTGAAGGTTCTTCAATGGCTTAGAAAGAAGGAAGAGTAGAGAGACTGTGTATAACTATAATGGGGGAACTCTGAGGTCCCCTTGTAACGCAGCAAGGTGTAACAGCCCAGTTCCTACCCAGAGAAGAAGAATCTGTCAGAGATTACCAAAAGGGTTGTTTTGCCATTAACCCATAGCACATGTCTCTCATGAGGCAGTGACACTAAAAGGAAAGGGGGAGGCAAAGTCAATGAGATGTAGAGATGTAAAACTACAGAGTGACAAGGGAGGAGGAGCAAGAATGCAAGAGCAATACCTCTTCTTTATAGAAGAAGAGGTATCTAGCTGGTATCAGGTATGTGGCATTGACCAAATGATCAGAGCATCACAGCCCTGCAGAGATGTAGACCAAAACTGATTAGCTTGACTGGGAGAAGGCTAAGTCTCTACATAGCAGTAGCATAGTAGTATATAGTACAGTAGTATATAGTATAGTAGTAGTAGTATATAGTAGAGACTTAGCCTCCTCTGTAGAGGCTACACTAAAACTAGCAGAAGGGAACTCAATAAAAACAAAGAGCAGAACAGCCTGGATGAAGAAAACCTTGTTTCTCGCCAAGAGAAGCTGGCAGCCACTTCCCCTTGTTATGGAAAGCCCTGTCCAAAGGAATGAGTGGAGAGGCATGCTTACCTAGTCCGCTAGCTGGACCTGCCGCTGAGATAGATACACCACTGAACTGCCATGCACCATCTGTCCTCTGCAATAGCAGCACTGGCTGGCGCCGGGTCGCTCAGAGGCGTTGCCAGAGAATCCCTTGTCTCAAAGAGGCGATTGATGKAGAGAGGCAGTAATAGAAGGAAAAGAAAAACAGTGTTTTGACAAATACACGGGTCAGACAGCCAGAGTTGCAGTCATGCAGCAGTTTGCCTTATTCAACAGTCTCCTCTATCAGATGGCCAACCCCTTCTTGCATAATCAGGCCTCATGCAGTTCCCTTGCAATGGAGTTGAATTTGAATCCCTCGGTTTCTGTTGTTGTAGTGCCAGTCCTTATTTCTTACCAAGGTACTCGTGCCACCTAGTGACTGTGTAGTTCCCTTCCTGGTAGCTTTCAGCTTATGTCAAACTTACCACTCATTACTAAAACTGCAGCAGTATGATCACAGAACTAAAAAAGGAAGTGAATCCTATTTGTAAAGGCAACCACCATCTACACTGTTTTCCCAGTGCATTCATAATTTCCCTGCAAACTTCTGGGACATGAAATTTCCTGTTCCTAAGATGGCTGTTTGTGCTGGCAACCRTAAGATTTATAAGATTTATGTCTAAAATGATCACGTGTCAAGTTGAAATTCCATTTATCTTTTCCTTTCCTACTTAGTTTTTCTTTAAGTTGTCCGTTCCTACTCATTTTGTCTTTTGTATCCACTGGCAATTTTGTCTAGTAGTACTGGCTAGTACTGGCTAGTACTGCCTGCCTGGCCGTCATTTTTCTCAGTCTAATTTGCTTTCTTTCCTCATGCTATGCTTGAAAAGCTGCTATGTCCAGAACTCCTCATAAAACAAAACAAAACAAAACAAAACAAAACAAAACAAAACAAAACAAAACAAAACAAAACTTTAAATTTTAAGCATGACAGAAGCAGTTTTTGTTTATGATTAATTTTATTTAAAACAAAATTCAAATGCAAAAAAAACATGACTTGTATTCTTAAATGTGAACTGACACTATAAGGAACATCCTTTGTATCATGCAGTGGCGTAACAAATATTCCCAAACTGTTTGTTGTGGAAGATGATTTTGCGCTGTTCCTACTCCAAGGAGCTGCTGTCATCTGAGTTACTTTTGTTTGTTTTTTTGCTTTACAGCCATCACCTAACTGCCATCATGATGTCTCTCTTACAGTCTGGTCACCCCAAAGATAAAAAGGACAAGGCAACAGTGAATAGCAGAGTGTCTGCAGGCCATTTTGTAAAGTTTCATAACAATACCAATAGTAATAGTTCCATAAATACGTAATAGTTCCATAAATGGAAATAGTTCCATTACATAAAAATGTGATAGTTCCATAAATAGTTTCASTCTGCTTTGTGGAAGTCCCCAGAGACCCTCAATGCTGACTGTTCTCAGTCTCCTCATGCCTCTGGGAGCATCGATATCCACGACCTTGGCTAGACTACAACA
Source organism: Nothoprocta perdicaria (assembly GCF_003342845.1). NCBI lineage: Eukaryota > Metazoa > Chordata > Aves > Tinamiformes > Tinamidae > Nothoprocta > Nothoprocta perdicaria. The sequence continues at coordinate 1,464,561 of NW_020454694.1, read as the reverse complement.
TCTGCAGGCTGCCATGCTCTCAGCAGGCACCCATGCCTCTCAGCCTCAGCAGTCTCTTCCCAGTCCCGCAGTCTCTTCCAGGATGACTCTGCTAAATGGGGCAGGAGGTGAAGGAGCAGTGGYAGGAAGTGCAGCTCACTATCAGTGCACTCGCTATAAAAGACTAACAAGGCTGCAATGCTATCAGCAAAACTGGAGGGCCCAGCGTCTCCTGCACTGGCCCTGGCCAGTGTCACAAATGCAACGCCCCAAAGGAGCGTAAAAAGGGGTCCCCTCCTGAGTATTTTATTTATTCAATCTTTCATTACAAGGACAGCATCCTAGGTCCTTGTAATAAAGGGTCCTAGAGCCATGCCCCCTTAGCACAGTCTGCTTCCCATTAGATCACAGGACAGCACCATGTTGTAGCAATAGAAGAGGAGATTCCAGCAAGCTCTCCCTCAGCCTCACAGTGGAGAACGATGTGCCAGACACAATTTCTGCCCTGCTACACAGATCAGACTGCCTCAATAGCAGAGAGCCACTGGGCAAGAGACTCAAGAGAATTTGCCTCCTGAGAGGGCTCAAAAACTCCCTGGCCGGACSGCTGCTCTTTCAATAGCTGGTGCTGAGATTCAAATGCCGTCTGTCTTGTGTCACACAACACACAGACAGAGGAAGCCCTGGGAAAACTCCCCACTCCTATGGGAAATGCCACTTAGGCAAAGCACATTCAGGTTGTACTTGTGCTACCACAGCCTCAGTGCTGCCCTCATCCAACAGCTGTGTCTTCTCGGCCAGCTTCCTGTGCTTTCCTTAGGGAAATTCTTCCCTCCCAGCTCCCTCCTTTCTTCCTTTTTTTTTTTTTTAATTATTACTATTATGTAAGAAACACTGATGACAGTTCAATTTGGCAAATACAATAGCTTTTAACAGAAATATAAAATACAATCTTCCCTCAGGAATATTTTATATATAGAAAGAAGCAGAAGTGTCAGAAGCATAGCAGAGGTGAAGACAAGGAATCCCAAACGGGAGTGAGTGCTGGGGCCAACATCAGTGAGTGCAGGACCTAAGGGCCGGGTCATTGGCACCAAGTGGACTATCCATTTGGTTGTGCTCAGTTAGTGTAAGATGACAGTGCACAGTAGAGAAAAAAGAAATATTTTGCTCTTCTTCGGTCTTATTAACCAGAAGACACACCTTTGAGAGCATTTTAATTTAAAAGCAATCTTCCATGCAGCAGAAAAAAAGAAAATGACCACTTATATTTCTGGGAGCCTAAATGACTACCAACACCTTCAAGGTAGCTGGGACTGCACTCTGTGGGACTGCCATTTCCTTGAATATTTTTTTTTTTTATTTTTATTTTTATTTTTATTTTTTTTTTTGATTTATGGCTTCTCCTGATGTTGCCTAGTCCACCTGCAGGCAAAGCAGTGGCCAGGCAGGCAGTGCACTGGCAACTCCACCACTGAGACACTCCCCCTCCTTCTCYGGATCCGGGAYGCTGTCAAATGCAACACGCAGAGGCAAAAGGGAAGGCTCCGCGGATCTTGTGAAAGGGGCCATCTCTTGGGAACGCGGAATGAGCCCAGGTCCCTTCGCTGCCCTCCTGGGACATGTGCTGCAGCACTTCTGAGCACCTCTCAGCACCTTCTAGACTCCTGACAGGAAAACCCATGTCCGGGCTGCCAATGACCCCGTCAACCTCCTGCCAGGCTCCCTGTCGCCGCCGCACAGCAGCCCAAGGGCAGCCAGGCCTCGTCATCTGTCACCTCTCCCTCGGGATTGGGGACAGACACCACCTGGGCAGTGTGGC
>NW_020454694.1:1449037-1462303 GCF_003342845.1 Nothoprocta perdicaria | reverse complement strand
GGTGCAGCTGGACGGCCGTACGGCCCCCAGGCTCTTCTGGGATGACTATGCCTAGATCTTCTCCAGCAGGCCATCCCAGGCGTCCAGGGGTCACGCAGGCCACCTTGCCGGGGGATGGATCCACTTCCATCGGCCCTTCCTCATAGACAGGTGCATCCACCTCCATGGCTTCAGGAGAACCCTCCAGAGGATCAACTTCCTCATCGGAAACACTGATGAGATGACAGGTCAATTTGGCAAAAACAGTAGCTTTTAACAGAAATATAAAATACAATCTTCCCTCAGAAGTATTTTACATAGACCCTTGAACATCCACATCATTCAAACCTGGACAATGTTAAAAGTTTCATTTGTGTTTCAGCAGTGCAAGATGAAAAACAAGTTCTCATGCATGGGACGAATACAAACAGTTTCTAAAATGAAACAAACTGGACTAGAAGCCAGTGTTTCTCCAAAGACAAAGCTACTAACAAAACCCAGGTCTCTTCAAGACATTCTGTCATGGCGGGACTCAGTCTTTCTTTGTCACTTGACCAGGCAAGGGTACCTCACATAAAGGCTGCTSAAGTGCTCCTGCATTTCATGTGCCTGAAGTAGATCCACATGTTCCTCGTGTCAGAGGCAGCGTGGGGGATCTGGCAGCCTCTCAGCCACAAACTGACTTGGACTGAACTGCTCTGAGGCAGTGCTCTACCCTTAAGACGCYGACACACGTATGTGGGGCCCAGCGGCCGCCCTGGGAGGCTCTTGTGCTGTGCAGTGCAGCCTCCTGCCACACTTGGCCTAAGGCTGAACACAGGCAGCACCTTCCAAGCCTCCAGCCTGYACCTTAGATGGCTATATATACACTAGAGTAGTCCTGATGCATCAGGAGGAAAAATGCTTTGTGGGGAATTAATGCAACCTTGGTAGCAACCAACTCTCCCACTGGTTTTACATTAAAGTGCAAATATCCTCCTTCCAAAAATAAAGTTCCCAAAGTGCTGGAACCATGGAGGGCAACTTGTCTCCAGCAAAGCTGCCACGTGCAAACATCTCTGTGCCTGGCATGGCCTGCTGAGACACCAAGCAAAGGYGCCCACGTCCTGTCATGGTCATCAGTCTGGGTCCAGTTATCCAGAGATAGTTCAGCTCCCTGTGAGCAGAGGTGAAGAGAAGTATTCCCAAATCTGGGATATCACAGTGATGCACCTCCTGATTACTGCCCTTGTTCTTACAAAAGCACGAGTGCTGGCAGTGGCCCAGAGCTACCTGAGGCTCTTGCTCCTGGAGTTCCAAAGACACTTGAGAGCCAAAGGGTCCAAAAGGTCTCAGTGAGCTGAGGTACCTACATGGTAGGACAGGTGCCTAAAGGAACCAAAAGGAGGAAACCAAAAAGACAGGTATTCCAAAATAACATCTTGATGATGAAGTCATCAGGTTCCCTGCAAGGAATGCTACAGAGCCGATGGAAGTAGATCCTCTCAAGGAAACACTCAAGGCGATGGAACTGGATCCACCACCAGCCAAGGTGGCCTGTCCGAAAGCCCCAGTACCTGAGAGGTTCTGCCAAAAAAGATCAAGGCAGAGTCCTTGCAGAACAGCCAGGGGCTGCATGACCACTGAGCTGCACCCAGCCACCTTCCCTAGTCAAAAAGTCCAGATAAGRGACTATATGGTAGATGATAAGGGGACTATATGGTAGATGAACAACTCCCTTCCCTGTCCCTTCCCTTTCCCTCYCGTTCCCTTCTCTTTCCCTTCCCTTTGCTTTTGCCCTTTCAGGAACTTGGGGTCTAAGGCTTACAATGCTCTTTACATTAGTGGTAGGCTTAGGGTTAAGGATATGGGTCGGGTTTGGATCATTAGCAAGTGTACATGAGCAGGTGGGAGTGTTGCTCCCTGGGGAATGCGCGGCTGCACTACCCATTCTCCCAGGACCTSTGTCTTCTGTGCCACTCGTGGCCCCAGGTTTATACTGCCCTTCACCTTAGTGCTAGCCTTAGGTTTAGTTGTTTCTTCTTCTGCTTGTTTGTATCACTTCTTTACTTTCAACACATAAACAGTAGTCCACAGTATTTAATAAGGAACCCCACTCAAATACATTTTTTTTCTCCCACTTTTTTTTCTAATACAAAATTCCTGGCAAACTATCAGATACTCTATGCTATGTCCTAATACAAATTCAATGRTAACTACACAGCCCATGTCAGAGGTAGAGCTGGAGCGGCAGAGCTACATGATGCTGCAGCTGGTTTCCACACTGGGCAGGGATCTCAGTTCACCATAGKTCACCAGGAGTCCTGGGTGTCACCAAAGGACCCAAAGGTGCTCACGCTTCGCAGCTGAAGGACACAGCTGGAGTCGCGGCTTTTGTCTCCAACCTCCAGCTCCTCCGAGGCCAGGGAGCTGTAGTAGCTGGTACACGCCAGCCTCCCACCTGCCCAGGGAGGTCGTGTCGCTCCCTGTTTAGAAGATTACGCAGGGGGCCRCAGTGTCCTCAGGGTCCTGGCAGGCCACGCTGTCCCCAGCACCCAGCAGCCCCCTCCCCGCCCCAGAACTCTCTTGCTGTGCAGGGAGGTTGTTTTGCTGCTGATATAAAACTGAATGTGAGGGCCGCAGTGACGTCTGGCTGCTCGTAGCTCAGGCAGCTTCTTCCCGCTCAGAGGCACTCAGGAGGGCTTCCCTGCCCCAGGAGCTGCTCTCTCCGGCCCTTGGGTCTCCACCATCTGCAAGGCCAGAAACCAGCGAGAGGAGGAGAGAGGTTGGGGGCTCACAAGCTGCCCCGCTTGCCCCTTGGGGGGCTCTTGAGGCAATCGCTGAGTTCCCAGCCCCTCCCAGATGTGTTTAGGCCCCACCAGCCACCCCGGGGATATCACTGGCCATTSCCTCCTCCTCTGCAGGCTGAACAGCAGCCCCCTTGCAGCGTGTGCACTTTGCACAGGCATCCAAATGTTTCCTGTTCCCTTCCCTTTCCTTTCCCTCCCTTTGTTTTCTCTCCCATTCATTCCCTTTGCTTCCCTTTCCCTCCCATTCCCTTCCCTCCCTTCTCCTCCCCTTTCCCTTCTCCTTCTTTCCCTTCTCCTCCTTTCCCTCCTCTCCCTTCTCATCCCTTTCCCTTCCTTCCCCTTCCATTCTCTTTCCCTTTCCTTTTCCTCCTTGCCCTTCCCTTCCTCTCCCTTCCCTTTCCCTCACATTCCCTTTCCTTTCCCTTCCCTTCCCTTCCCTTCCCATCCCTTTCCCTCCCTTCCCCTCCTCTTTCCTTTCCCTTCCCCCCTTTCTTTTTCCCTCCCCTTTCCCCCTTCCATTTCTCTTCCTTTTCCCTCCCCTTCTCTCTCCTCCCCTCCCCTGGCCTTCTCCTCCCCTTCCCTTCCATATCCCTCCCCTGGCCATCCCTTCCCCTTCCCTTCTTTTCCCTTCCTTCCATATCCCTCCCTTTCCCTTCCCCCCTCTCTTCCCTCCCCTTCCCATCCTTTTCCCTCCCTTCTCCTCTGCTCCCCTCCCCTGGCCTCCCCTTCTCTTCCCTTCCCCTCTCCTTCTCCTCCCCTCCCCTTCCATTTCCCTCCCCTGGCCTTCCCTTCCCCTTCCCTTCTTTTCCCTCCCTTCCCTTCCCTCCGTTCTCTTCCCTTCCCTTTCCCATCCTTTGTTTCACTTCGCTTTCCCTCCATTCCCTGTACTTCACTTTCCCTCCGTTTTGCTTCGCTTTCCCTCCCTTTGCTTCCCTTTTCCTCCCTCCGCTTTGCTGTCCCTCCCTTCGCTTTCCTTCCCTTTGCTTTGCTTCACTTTCCCTCCCTTCCCTTGTTTTCCCTCCCTTCCCTTTGCTTTCCTTTCCCCTCCCTTGGCTTCGCTTTCCCTCCCTTCCCTTTCCCTACCTTTGCTTTGCTTCCCCTCCCTTCCCTTTCCCTCCCTTTGCTTCGCTTTCTCTCCCTTTGTTTTCCCTCTCCCTCCCCTTTCCTTCGCTTCGCTTTCCTTTTGCTTTGCTTTCCCTCCCTTCCCTTTCCCTCCCTTTGCTTCATTTCACCTTCCCTCCCTTTGCTTTCCCTCCCTCCCCCTCCCTTTGCTTCGCTTTCTCCTCCCTTTGCTTCGCTCACTTTCCCTCCCTTTACTTCACTTTCCCTTCCTTCACTGTGCTTTCCCTCCCTTCCCTTTGCTTCGTTTGCCTTCCCGCTTTCCCTCCTTTCGCTTCGCTTCGCTTCCCCTCCCTTCCCTTTGCTTTCTCTTCCTCTTTTTCCTCCCATTCCCTTCCTTTCCCTTTGCTTTCCCTTCCCTTCCCATCCTTTCCCTTTCCCTTCCTCTTCCGCCTACCCTTGCGTTTTGAAGGAAGGCAAGAAACTCCTGGGACACGTGTTCCAGGCGCAGGACATGGCCCATGGGGGAGGAACCTCTGCAGCTSCCTGGTCCCACCTGGAACAAGTCGTCCTCAAGGAGGAGACACCAGCCAGGTGAAGGGCAACCAAGGCCTTTTGCCCAGGTGTTTCTGCACAGAGCCCGAGCCCTACTCCCCATGGGGGGAGAAAACCCTTCCCACTCTCACAGGCCACTCAGGGATGTCCCCTGCCCTCTCAAGCTGGGATTTCTTCTCCACCCGAGAAAGGGCATCTCCTCTGCATCTCCCTAGATGGATAGGGCATGTGGAGTGCTGGCAGGCCCCAGTCTGGCTCCCTGCAGCCTCCCTGGGAGTGTGGGCAGAGCAGGAAGGACGTGGCTCTTTCATCCTGCAGCTTGCAGGCTCCCACTGCRTCCCGGTGCTCACACCACCAACATACACATGCTGCTGGGCCAGTGCCAGCGGCATAGCCCCTGCGCGGGCAATGCCACCACCACCAGTGACCACCACCAGTGCCCAGAGGYTCCCTCTTGTGCACAGGTCCCCACCAAACTTGCGGGTTGTGAATGAGGAATAAGCAAGAAGGAAAAGTACTGGGCAAAGTTATGGAGCAGAAGATCTTGAGGGCCATCACACAGCATGTGATCAAGCACAGCCAACATGAGCTCATGAAAGGTAGGTCCTGGCTCAGCAAGCTCATCTCCGTCTATGACCACCTAGTGGCTGAGGGAGAGGCTGTGCACATGGTCTGCTTAGACTTCTGTGAGGCCTTTGACCCAGCCTCCCAGTGCCTTYTCCTGGAGAAGCGGGCAGCTACTGGCTTAGGCAGGTGGACTCTTCACTAGGTGAAGAAGTGGTTGGATGTTTGGGTCCTCAGAGTGGTGTTGAACGTAGCTAAATCCAGTTGGCAACTGGTCAGGAGCAGTGTTCYCCTGGGGTCAGTGYTGCGGCCGCTCCTCTTTAACATCTTTATTGATGATCTGGATGAGGTGATTGAGGGCACCCTCAACCAATTTSCAGATGACACCAAACAGGGAGGAGSAGTAGATCTGCCTGAGGGYGGGAAGGCTCTGCAGAGGGATCTGAACAGAGCGGCTGGATGGGCTGAGACCAACCAGATGAGGATCAACAGGGCCAAGTGTTGGGTCCCATGTGCATGGTGCTGATGGCTTTACAGCTGGATGCAATGACCTGGAAGGTCTTTTCCAAGTGATTCCAGTGATTCTATGATTCTGGGTGCTGCAGCAGGTGGCCCTGAAGGAAGGGGCAGCGAAAGGATCTGGGCTCATTCAGCATTCCTAAGAGACAGCTCCTTTAACACCATCTGCAGAGCCTTCTCGTTGGCCTCTGTGCGTTGCATTTGACAGTGCCCTGAGGGTTTCTTTTCCTTCGGACACATGAAAAACTTTCACTTTTCCTTCCGGGTAATRGGACCAAAGAAGAGCTAAAATACAGATTTTCTTTGTGCAATGTGCCAGGTCATGCCACCCTGCGAGCAACACGAGCAGCAACAGGATGAATCAGGCGATCAGGAGACAGATGGGGAAATTATGTCAAGAGACCAAGTTGAAGTGGGTAGAAGTCCTGCCTTCAGCATCTCTGAGGATGAGATTAACTTCTAAGATTAGGGAAAAGGTTAGTCCATTCRACATGTTGCATGGATTCTGCCTCATCATAGGGACTCAGCGCCAGACCACTGCGTTCATGCCACACCACCTATCACTGTGGTGCACCTGCTCTCCACTGCCCTTGCCCCTATAAAGACGGGAGCGCTGACAGGGTCCAGAGCTCACTGAGGCTCATCATCCTTCTGAAGTCCCAAGTAGACTTGGGAGCCAACAAGCAGAAGAAGGCTTGGTGAGCGTATTTCCACCTCAGGGTAGTGCTTCCTCATTATTCCCTTTGTCCCAAATATGGAACTGGTGCCACACTCAGGGGAATCCAAAGGAGGAAAGTAAGAAGACAGGAGTGGCCAGAAGAAATATTAATGGAGCCATCAGGTTGAGGAGAAAAGATGAGATGGAGAGAAAGCAAGTTGATCCTCTAGAGGATTCCCCTGAAGCCATGGAGATGGATGCACCTATCTGTGAGCAACAGCCGATGGCGGTTGATCCACCTCCCACAAGGGCAGCCTGTGTGATGCCCAGTGCCTGGGATGACCTGCCAAAGAACATCTAGRCAGAGGTGTCCCAGAAGAGCCTGGGATGACCTGCCAAAGAAAATYTAGGAAGAGCTGTCCCAGAAGCGCYTGGGATGGCCTGCCAAAGAACATCTAGGCAGAGGTGTCCCAGAAGAGCCTGGGGGTCGTAAGGCCGCCCAACTGCGCCCAGCCACCAGACCTTCCCCAGATCTACGTGAGGCGCTGCATGGCAGAAGATCATCTATGGGAGCAGCACTCAGCCACCGATTCCCCCCCTTCCCATTTCCCTTGCCTTCTACAGGATGAAATGGCTACACAAAGGGCCATGTGCAGAGCGCACACAAAGAGCAACCAACCACCACGGGCCAATAAATAAAAGAGTTCCTGAGTTTCATGAGTTGTCTGAGTCATTCTTTCCTGTCCCGCAAATCCTGGAACACCAAGACATGTCCTCTCTGTGACCCTAAGCCCCAGAGACAACAAGAGGRCCTGGCTCCCCTTGGGCTACTGAGATGGTGCGGCCACGGACAGCCTGCTGAAGGGGTGCCGGGGACACCGGGAGCCCAGACATGCTTATTTTTTGTGTCAATGGTTAAGAAGGTGAATGGGGGTAGCTGTCTTCAGCTTTAGCCTTCAGCTTCCTAATGTAGCGCCAATAATGGAGCAAGGCCCTCTCTGGAGGTGCCCAGATAAGAGCACTGTATGGATCGAAGGAGTTGGGCTCCCTTGGGAGAAGCAAAGGACTTGAATTCCAGCATGAAGGTGGCCTGGATTCCAGCAGGGAGAGCCTCCCATGCTAATGGCTTCATTAGGGCTAGTTTGTACAAAGTGCCAAAATCTTTATTTGCCTGCCCCATGGGCACTTGTGAGGGTTCCCCTGRACTGCAGTGTTGGGTTTGGGCTCTCCCTGTTGCCAAGATGCCTGACAGACTAGTGGAGCCTGCCAATATTCATCTTCCATGCAGTCCATGCAGTCTTCCATGCAGTCCCTCATGTGGATCTTTTGAYGAGGGACTAGTGGCTGGGCACAGCTCGGTGGTGACACAGGCCCCTGCTCTTCTGGGATGACTCTGCCTTCATCTTTTTCGGCAGGCCATCCCCTGTGCCAGGGGGTTTGGGAAGGCCACACTGGCTGGGGGTGCATCCACCTCCATAGACTCATCCTCAGACACTAGTGGATCCACCTCCATTGCCTCAGTGGCMTCCACGGGAGGACTGAATTCCTTCAATTCCATCTTATCTCTTGGATGGTATATGACAGAACCCATCATTAAGATATTCTGCAATTCCTTTCTTCTTATTTTCCTCCTTTTGGTTCCCCTGTGCACCACCTGGTTCATTCTTGGAAGTAGCCTGGAAAGGCTCACAAGGCTCCATTCTGAGGCTCTGTTGCCTCCTTTCGTTCCAAGTGTCCTTGGGACTCCTGAAACACAAACCTCAGTGGAGTCTGGGCCACTGCCAATGCTAGCACTTTYACAGGTGCCAGGGCAGTGCAAAGTAGGTTCATCACTGCGATATCCCAGATTTGGGATTCCTTCTCTTCACCCCTGCTCATCTCAACTTGTGTGGCTGGGCCCTGATGGCCAAGACAGCACGCAGCCCCCTTTGCCTTCTGTTTGAGTGAGCCATGCCAGGCACAGAGGTGTTCACTTGTGCCAGTTTTGCTGCAGGTATTGTCCTCTATTGTTTCAGTGCCATCTTTTTGGGGGGGGTCCTGCTCCACAGGAGGCAAGAACTTGAAAACYTCTTCATGCGTCAGAAAGAAACGTTTATATTCTAGGTAGCTCTAATGAGGACCAACACCAACTCTTTTAGAGCATGGATACTGAAGAGCAGCAGCTGCACCGTGCCCAGCGCCTGYGACCGCTTCTGAGCAGCGCTGACCGGTTCTGACCGGTGCTAACGGCCGCGCGCCYCACCCCACCCCCTGCAAGCCACGCATTGAGGCGAGTGCGCAGGCGCGTCTCCACCGCTCGGCTCTGCCTCCTCTTCCCGCCTCCCGCCGACACTCCGGATTGGCTCGCGGCGGACAGCTCTGATTGGCCAGCGCCACGAGCATTACTCTGTCCGGCTTCGCTTATTGGCTGCACTGCGGAGGTGGTTGGGAGGCAGCAGTAGTAACTGTTTGGTCTGTTTGTTCGGTCAGGGCTGCTGTAAAGCTAAGCGGGATCTCTTTTGGTCAACAAGTGGATGGGAGACTAGTGGCGTCTGTTTTACTYCTCTCCCACCTCCTCTGTGTGCTGGGTGGCCCTGAGGGACCCTGTAGAGGCTCTGTTATGCTGGCCACTTTATTGTCAGCATGCCTTTTGTCTCAGTCACACATCTCTTTTCACAAGGACACCTCTTTCTGCGACCCAGGCCACATTGGATCTGTTTTTTTTTTCGAAGGGGAAAGGTGTTCGCACTTCAATGGTGAAATAGTGGTACAGTTGGTTCTACCAAAGTTGTATTAGTTCCCTGCAAAGCATTTTTCGTTCTGGTCTTACGCATCAGGAATACTGCAGTATCTTTTTTATGTATTTCTACTAGACTTCTCCAGGTCTACTAGACTTCTCCAGGTCTACTAGATGTCTCCAGGTGAGGAGCAACTTCTTTACTGTTAGGGTAACAGAGCAGTGGAACAGGCTGCCCAGGGAGGTTGTGGAGTCTCCTACTCTGGAGGTCTTCAAAACCCGCCTGGATGCCACCCTGTGCCACATGCTCTAGGTGTGCCAGCTTTAGCAGGAAGGTTGGACTAGATGATCTGTAGAGGTCCCTTCCAACCTTAAATATTCTGAAATATTCTGAAATATTCTGAAATAGACTTGCTTGCTTCATAGCACTCATCCACTGTCAGTGCAAGCTAGTCCCTACATGCAGTTTTGGGAATGAGAGCTCATAATGCATAGATGCATATATCACCTGGAAACTGACCCTTCTGTCTGCTGCTCACTGCATGAGGCATATATTTTGGCAAGAGGAACCTGCCCTTTCCTGTAAACTTTCTCCAAACCTTTGAGGCTTCAGGGTGTTGGGCAGGAAACCCTCATTYTCCTTGAGCTCCACATGAAACCTGGGCAGTTTCCCAGATGAACATTCATGCTTAGAGCGTCCCCCGCCCGTATCTCAGTATCCCTGGTGTTAGACCTGGAGTCAAACTTGTGTTTGTGAGTGGACCTGCTGATAGAAAAAACCTTTACCCCCTTTCCTGTTTCRTTACAGACATGATAGTCTGAACTTTCCAAAGTGAGATGCAGCCTGATTGCAAAGCTGGACAGGGAAGTCTGTCTCSYGCYTTGYGRTGTGCCTTGCAGACAAYAGAGTTTTCTTTTTRTGTTCCAGATGCCAAGGAATTTTAACATTCACTTGAAAATGAGCAGAAGCCTCCAAATATGATGGCGAAACATAATACACAGCAACAGTTACTACCTACCAYTATACCTGAATTGTAAGTATAGTTTGTACATGCAGTGCTTGCCCTTGACATCTCCAGAGCTGGAGATTAGACATAATGTCTAAGGGACAGGCTGGATGCTTGGAAGGTGCTGCCCGTGCTCAGCCTTAGCCCCTGCGTGGCAGGAGGCTGGCACTGCACAGCACAGAGCCTCCCAAGGCGGCCGCTGGGCCCGCATACATGTGTTGGCGTGTTAAGAGTAGAGTCCAGCCGAGGTCAGTTTGTGGCTGGGAGGGTGCTAGATCCCCCACGCTGCCTCTAACATGAGAAACATGCTCCTTTACCTCAGAAACGTGAAATGCAGYGGCACTGGAGCAGCCTTTATATGAGGTACTCTTGCTTGGTCAAGTGAAAAAGAAAGACTATGGGAATCTGTCTTGAAGTGTTCTGGGTTTTGTTAGTAGCTTTGTCTTCAGAGAAAGACTTCTAGTCCAGTTTGTTTCATTTTATAAACTGTTTGTATKCTTCGCATGCATGAGAACTTGTTTTTAATCTTGCATTGCTTAAACACAAATGAAGSTTTYAACATTGTCCAGGTTTGAATGATGTGGATGTTCATGGGTCTATATAAAATATTTCTGAGAGATGATTGGATTATATCTTGCTGTTAAAAGCTATTGTTTTTACCAAAATGAGCTGTCATCTCATCAGTATTTCTTACATAATAATAATATTAAAAAAAAAAAAGGAAGGAGCTGGGAGGGAAGAACTTCACTAAGGAAACCACAGGAAGCTGGCTGAGAAGACACAACTGTCTCAGCACCAGCTATTGAAGTAGCAGCTGTCTGGACAGGAGTTTYTGAGCCCTCTCAGGAGGCAAATTCTCTTGAGTCTCTTGCCCAGCAGCTCTCTGCTATTGAGGCAGTCTGATCTGTGTAGCAGGGCAGAAATTGTGTCTGGGACATCGTTCTCCACTGTGAGGCTGAGGGAGAGCTTGCTGGAATCTCCTATTACTACAGCATGGCCCTGTCCTGTGATCTAATCTGAGGCAGGCCATGCTAAACAGAATGATTCTAGGACTCTTTATTACAAGGACTTAGGATGCTGTCCTTCTAATAAAAGATCGAATAAATAAAATATTTACTTCCATTYAAAGCCAGGAAAATGCTTTTTCACTTATTTATTCTTTTATTTATGAAGCCTATTATGTGCTTAAAAGCAGTTMTTAAGTTTCATTTGATGCATGAGAATGTAAGCAAGTTTTGGGGACCAAGGAATTAAAGACTTTTCAAAGAAGAAAGATTCAAGCAACTTGTGCTGCTTGCACAGATGTTTCTTATAGGTGCTAATAGATGTTTCAAAGTAAGGCTCCAGAGCAGAGCCTTCTGGTTATTTTTGCTAGATAGCTTCTCTTTAGGGGGTAGGGAGACCCAAGTGACAGTCAGCAGGGACTGAGGCCATCTACCTGGTGCATTACATGGCCGACATACAATTTGCCATGGCTGYGGTTAGAGCTGCTCCCTGTGTTTGCCCCTTGTGGCGTCTGCAGCCATTCTGGGCTCTGCTCCGTGTGGGGCTGGGAGTTGCTGCTGCTGCCTTTGCAGCATGGCTGCTGGTCGGGAAGGCTGACTCCTTGTTCAGGAGGGTTGAGCACAGAGAGAGCACCAGGAACAGGAACCTACGGAGAAGGACTCACAGATGGAAGGCAGGTGCAGGTGGGTCCTCCACAAAATGGTGTGGAACCCATAGTGGGTGACCTTCCTTCTCCCAAGCTGGCATGGGGTAGTAGCATCACTACGACTGGGATTTCTGGCAAAGAAGTGGCAAAGTCATCCCCAGAGGGCCAGGGCCCCTCATGCCCTTCAGCCATGCCMYCACTTAAGGGGAAGCTGGTTCCCTTCTCCTTGAGAAGGCAGCTGAGTGGTGGTGAAGAAGGCAGCCATTCCAGTGGTGGGAARTGGAGGCTTGAGCCCCCCTGACCTGTGTGTGGTCTTCAACATTCAACAGAAGAGATGATGATTCGTGTTGGGCAAGAGCTCTTTCTTCTGATCCCACATTACACTGATGGTCATCGTTCAACACACAGGGAACTTGTGGGGATGGACGCTCTRAAAGATGGCATGAAACCATGGAGGCCAATCTRCCTCCAGCAAAGCTGCCAYGTGTAGACACCGCTGTGCCTGGCATGGCGCTCTGAGACACAAGGCAGAGGGGGCCACATCCTGATGTGGCCATGAGCCTCGGCCCAGGCAGAGAAGGTGCTACAGCTCCGTGTCAGAAGAGAGAGCAGAAGTGAAGACAAGGAATCCCAAATTGGAGTGAATGCTGAGGTCAACATTGGTGAGTGCGGGAACTAAGGGCCGGGTCATTGTCAAAAATAAGGAGAGAAGGAGYTGGRGGTGTCCTGRTGGACAACAGGGTTGGACRTGAGGCRGGGMCATATTGCTGTGGTGAGSAAGGTGAAGAGTGCGGGGTCCAGTGCTGGGCTGCCCAGTACAGGGGAGACGTGGGGCTCTCAGAGCAAGTGCAGGGAAGTCTCCTGAAGAACCATAAGGGGTTGGAGCACCTATGAGCACCCCAGCTTCTGAGGCTGACAGAGCAGGGATGGTTCAGGCAGCAGAAGAGAAGGCTTGGGGCAATCTTCTCAGTGTGTATAAACACCTGAAGGGGAARGAGTGAAAACGGTGGAGTCAGGCTCTTCTCAGTGTGACACCAACAGCAGTGGGCAGCAGGTGGGTCCCTGTGATGCCACATCACATCACTGTGATGCTCCTGCTCTCCACTGCCCCTATAAAAGTGGGAGCACTAGCAGGGTCCAGAGCTCCCTGAGGCTCTTCCTTCTGGAGTCCCAAGAAGACTTGGGAGCCAACAAGAGGAAGAAGCCTCAATGAGTATATTACTAGCTCAGCGTGGTGCTTCCTAATTATTTCCTTTGTCCTTAAATGGAACAGGTGGTCACACTCAGGGGAATCCAAAAGAGGAAACTAAGACGACAAGAATGGCCAGAGAAAATATTAAGGAGTCCATCAGAGTCATCCTTGAGAAAGGATGAGACAGAGCACGTGAACGTTGATCCTCTGGAGGGTTCCCCTGAAGCCATGGAGGTGGATGCACCTGTCTGTGAGGAAGACCCGATGGAGGTGGACCCATCCCCCRGCAAGGTGGCCTGCGTGACCCCTGGACGCCTGGGATGGCCTTTTGGAGAAGATCTAGGCATAGTCATCCCAGAAGAGCCTGGGGGCCGTACGGCCGTCCAGCTGCACTCGGCCACCAGTCCTTCCCCAGGAGAACTACATGAGGGGCTGCGTAGCAGAAGGACATCTACAGGGGCAGCGCTCAGCCACCGATTTCCTCCTTTCCTTTCCTTTCCTTTCCTTTCCTTTCCTTTCCTTTCCTTTCCTTTCCTTTCCTTTCCTTTCCTTTCCTTTCCTTTCCTTTCCTTTCCTT
>NW_020454694.1:1392087-1448237 GCF_003342845.1 Nothoprocta perdicaria | reverse complement strand
GGAGCCTGGCAGGAGGTTGACGGGGTCATTGGCAGCCCGGACATGGGTTTTCCTGTCAGGAGTCTAGAAGGGCAATGGAGGTAGCTGTCATCAGCTCCTTTGCTCCTCAGCGGGGCTGAAAATGGAGCAAGGCCTCCTTGGAGGTGCGCAGGTAGGAACACTGTATGGATCGAAGGAGCTGTGCTCCCCTGGAGAAGTAAAGGGCTTTAATTGCAGTGTGAAGATGAGCTGGATTCCAGCAGGGAGAGCCTCCCATGCTAATGGCTTCATTAGGGCTAGTTTGTACAAAGTGCCAAATCTTTATTTGCCTCCCCCGTGGGCACTTGTGAGGGTTCCCCTGGACTGCAGTGTTGGGTTTGGGCTCTCCCTGTTGCCAAGATGTCTAGCACAGGGCCACAGAGGTGCTCAGAGGTGCTGCAGCACATGTCCCAGGAGGGCAGCAAAGGGACCTGGGCTCATTCCGCGTTCCCAAGAGATGGCCCCTTTCACAAGATCYGCGGAGCCTTCCCTTTTGCCTCTGCGTGTTGTATTTGACAGTGTCCCGGATCCGGAGAAGGAGGGGAAGTGTCTCAATGTTGGAGTTGGCAGTGCACTGCCTGCCTGGCCACTGCTTTGCCTGCAGGTGGACTAGGCAACATAAAGAGAAGCCATAAATTAAAAAAAATAAAAAAATAAAATAATAATAAAAAAAAAAAGTAGTCATTAAGGCTACCAGAAATATAAGTGATCATTTTCTTTCTGCTGCATGGAAGATTGCTTTAAATTAAAATGCTTTCAAAGGAGTGTCTTCTGGTTTATAAGACCGAAGAAGAGCAAAGTATTTCTTTTTTCTCTACCGTGCTCTGTCGTGTGACACTAACTGAGCGCGACTCCAGCATTACGTTGCTTGCATTTATCAGGTGTCTGCCGACACCGACCGTTCTTTGTGTGTGTAGAGACATGCTGGGTCTGTGCTGAGCYGAGAGCTGGGTGTGCACACAAATTCATCAAGTTGTGAGCTCTGTCCTTGCCTGCTTTCTCACACTGCCACCTGTACTGTTGCAGTTGGTTGTATTAGATGTGGGAAGCAACAAGGCTTCACTGAGATTGTGTGTGCACACTTTCTTGCACACATTAGACTAATGTATACTCTAGGAAAAGGAAAGCCTAATATACAGTTAATGCAAGGGTGCCAAACCAGGTTGGTCTTGGTTGTGCACCTGTTGCCAGGCTCCACTGTAGCTACAGCAGAGCCCAAGCACCTGGCAGGTTGCATKGAAGTCTGCCCAAGGGCTGCACCCGGTGCAAATGCTGAACGATCCCGTTSAGCTTTGTGGCAGCGCATAGAAAAACTCCTGTAAGGAATGCAGAGAAATCGGCACCTCAGTAAGAAGGCTCAACAGCTCCAATGTCCTTTCCCAGACAGCCTTTTTTAGGAACCTTGTCACTTCTAGGTCTTGATCTAGTTTGGAAAGCCAGCAAAATTTACTGCTTGGGCTGGTGAAATATTTACAGAAGCATGAGTATATCTACTGCTATTTATCCARTCACTACAGTTCTGCTGTTGAGCTTGTGCTAGGGCTTGTGCAAGTCTTGGCACGAGCACTGGATTGCCTTTGCTTTACTCTGAGCAGTCATTCACAAAGCAGCTATCTACTACTATTGGGTATGGGCCCTATATGAATTTAGATAAATATGGAGGTGTTTCAACCCATTATCTGTCTTAGGGAGCCYTCCCTGGACTCGCTCTGGGAGCCCCACGTCTCCCCTGTACTAGGCAGGCCAGTACTGGACCCCACACTCTTCACCTTCTTGACCACAGCAGCATATCCCTGCCTCRTGTCCAACCCTGTTGTCCATCAGGACACCTCCAGCTCCTTCTCTGCAACATCCTTCCTGCTTTGCCAAGTGGGAGGCACCCGCAGGCTTATGGATAGTCCATTTGGTGACAACATTTCAGCCCTTAGGTCCCGCACTCACCAATGTCAGCCCTAGCACTTACTCCCATTTGGAATTCCTTTTCTTCACTTCTGCTCTATCTTCTGACACGGAGCTGAAACACCTTCTCTGTCTGGGCCCAGGCTCATGGCCATGTCAGGATGTGGCCCCCTCTGCCTTGTGTCTCAGYGCACCATGCCAGGCACAGCSGTGTCTACATGTGGCAGCTTTGCTGGAGGCAGATTGGCCTCCATGGTTTCCATGCCATCTTTTGGAGGGTCCATCCCCATGGGTTCCCTGTGTGTTGAACGATGACCATCAGTGTAATGTGGGATCAGAAGAAAGAGCTCTCGCCCAACGTGAATCATCATCTCTTCTGTTGAATGTTGAAGACCACACACAGGTCAGGGGGGTTCAGGCCTTCATTTCTCACCACTGGAATGGCTGCCTTCTTCACYRCCACTCAGCTAGTTTCTCAAGGAGAAGAGAACCAGCTTCCCCTTAAGTGGTGGCATGGCTGAAGGGCATGAGGGGCCCTGGCCCTCTGGGGATGACTTTGCCACTTCTTTGCCAGAAATCCTAATTATAGTGATGCTACCCCATGCCGGCTTTGCAGGAGGAAGATCAACTGCTATGGGTTCCACATCATTTTGCAGAGGATCCACCTGCACCTGCCTTCTCTCTGAGTCCTTCTCCATAGGTTCCACATCATCTCTCTAGAGAAAAACTGTTGCATCTTTCAGGCCAATGACTTTGTTCCACATATCTTAACCCCATACTTTGTTCCAAACAGCACCATCTAGTTCATTCTTCACAGTATGCCCTCTAAAAAGCAGAAGGGACCTATACAGCAGCCTGGCTGTCTCTCTACTTACACCTCCCCCAAACCTTGGACTGTTGAAGAGATGCTTGTTCCACTGAGCACCATAAGAACCTGCTTGAGGCTTTTAATGCACCCTTCAACATTTGGCATTAACTCCCTAGGAAACAATTCCTATTTAACCTTCTTCAACTGCTTGCACACTGCTTATTGCATTGCAGAGTTCATTTTTTGAGGTATAATATAGGAAAGTTTTCTACAGCTATAAAGGAAGAGATTTTTTTTAAGAAATTTCTCAACTTGTCTACTGCCATGCCATCATTCAAATACCGTGAATCCTCTGTTCTTGAACTTACTGGAATATTTACTTTGGAAGAAATCAAAAGTGCCTTTTCCACCATGTGTGGTAAAGAAGGGATAAACGAGCAGTATACCTAAGAACACATATGAGCAACTGCAAATCAACTGCTGCAGAGCCAAGCTGCAATTCTTGACGCCTGATGTGAATGCAAACCTGCAGTAGATTCATGTGCACCACCTTTTTTTCTTAGTTATGTTTTCAATGAATATTGTGGCTATGTATTTGAGAGATCCATCCTTTTACTTATAGCTTTGWCTTCTGTATGAAAATTAAAACAGTATTTCTAACACAGCTTACATTTTATTCCAGTATCAAGTATACAGATTTACATGGAGGACAACAAAAATGACATACTGTACCAGCTTAGCTGAATGCCTGGATGATATCAGTAGAACATCAGCTGTAAACCCATAATAAATCTCATAATCTACTGTTGGAACAATGCTTTCTTTTTCCCTTAAAAACTCCCACTATTAAAAAAGGGGAAAATAGCTTGACAGTTCTGAAACATGATTTTTTTTTTTTTGAGAAGAAGTGCTTATATTTAATTTCAGAGAACATTAGGGAAAGTTCTCATTACTATGAAGAATTTCTGAAAGATAACTCCTTTGCATCATAGAACACTGACCAAACTAAGAATAAATGTGTTTTTGTTCTGTTTGTTTGTTTTGTGTTGTTAATAACCAATTCCTAACATCTGAAGAGACTCTTGGAGAACTTACTTTTCAAAGCCCAGATGTTTAATTGATACTTAAGTGGAGTTGTATACTATGCCTAGGAGTATAAAGACCTAGTGCCATCACTGAAACGTAAAGCTTCAAGATAGGTTTAACATAAGATGATCTGTTTAATGCTGCTCTATGAAGATGAAGTGACAAAATAATCAGTTTCTAACAAATGATGAAGGTGTAACCAATAGAGCCAAGGCAACATTTCCCATGTGTGGAATTAGCAGTTAGTGAACTTGCTAATTAAGGAGATTACAGGTAGCTTCAAGTCTGGAGGCAGTTCACCTGAAAGCAGTCAGACTCCACATGGGTCTCAAGTTAAATGGTCCAGCAACAGACAAACAAGACTGTAGTTTGGTGAGCTGAATTCACATCAATTCATCCTTGCCTACAGTATTTAACCATTCTCCAGATAAGGGCTCCACATTTGTGATATCAATCACAAATTTCCACACTGTTTTTTTCCCCCCGTTTTATTTACCTTTTCTGTTGTTTAACAAATAACCTGAGCTGAGGAACAGCAAAACATGAACTGTGTAGCAYGACATTCCAGGGATCTCGACATTTTCTCTTTCTGCAAAATGCTTGGTAAGTGGGAGATGATAACTTGAACAGACCACTTTTAAATCACGCTCAGAATTACGTACAGCAGCGACAGTGAGCAGCAGAAGACACAGAGGCCCACGTGACCCTTACAGTGGTGGTGGTGGAGGCTGGTGGGGACGGTTGCAGAGCTGCTATTTCTTCATCTCCAGGATTGCGCTTCCTGGCCCTCTGTGTTTGGCGCTGCAGATGTTGCAGAACTGAACAGGAGAGATCTGGATATTTAAAAGAAAACAAGAAACTCTTAGGGAAATGTAGTCAAGTTAGAATCAAGAACAACAAATGAAAGTTGCTAACACCTTTCGCAGCCACAGCTCTGACTTTGGGTTTTGCTGCACTCATTTTCAACAGCTGTGGATTTGGCCTGAAAGGCACATATGAGCCTATGTGTTTATTATTACCTCCTGTGCTTAGCCCTGCCTGATGCTATGTGCAGGCATTACATTCCTGCCAATACATTTTAATAATTTTAGATTATTCTCAGATAACCATATTTTTGGTAATGTATTTGAGTATGCATCCTATAGCATGTGGCTGTAAACACTTTGCTTAATTTGCTACTTGCTCATTCCAACTGATTCACTAGATTTATTTTTTACTAAATATTCATTTCCAGTCAAGGAGACAGAATCAGAAAGTTTTAATTCCATTTTCTTTGTACTCTTGTTACCATTCCAAAGCTTCCATTTCTAAAATCAAATCTGCTTATACCTAATTTTTTTTTCATTGAAATAATTGATTCCCTGAAGAAGATATAAAAAAAAAATTACAAAGCTGTTTAAGTATCCACTCTCTGAAACATGGGCATTTTTTCTTCCATGTCAAAATCATGCACTTGAGAAAATATCTTCATTTTTGCTTTTAATTAACATGCTTTTAGAGATTCAGTGGAAGAAAATTAATACAAAATTCAGACAGTTCATATCCCTTGTAGCTCTTGAAGCCGCATTTCATATTTAGATTGCAGAAGGGGCTAAAAGACTTCTCAAACAGCAGCAATTCATTTCCAAAGTCATGTAGTTTGGTTGCARTGGAGCTAGCCACCCTTTCCCTAATCACATACTGCAGGATCTCACTGCAAAGAACTGCCACAATCACAGTATCCTCACAAACAGACCCAATGCTTTCTCCACTGATTGCCAAAGGAAATTATTTGCCCTTTTGCCCTTGACAGAGACACTCAGGTAGTTCCTTACTGTGTTAGACACCGGGAGGCACTCTTTGTGAAACATGTGCCTGCAGTGGAACACTACCACGCTGAAGGACTTGGCTGCATCTGGGAAAAGAAAAGGCAAAACCATTGCGAGGGGACAGCGGGAGAGAGAATTCACTAGAACATGCAGCAGAACATGCCTGCCTTCTRCTATGCAAGGAGAAACAYAMGGCAGTATMTTTCAGCCTGTTTTATTTTCATATTATTCTAGATCATTTATTTTCATATTATTCTARGTCATTTGTAGAGTGATGTTTTCCRTTCATGGGACTGCCAGCATTGATAGTATGTGCTACATAGTGAATTTTGGGAGAGACAGGGTAATCTAAACCCATATAATTCAGTCATTCTGAAGAGAGGTTAGCAAGAAACTTGCATTTATGAGAGGAATGGGCCTTTTGTTTTGCAAATATTTATCCCAACTAGAAGCCTACTTAGAACAACCACCTTTTCCAAGAATTACCATCTCACTCATCATTACATATCCATCATCCACGTTCGAGTCCTTGGCTCCCAATCGCTCTACAGAGGCAACCAAGGCACTGGCGCAGTCAGTTCTGCCAGGTTTCCCATCACTCAGGCTCTGCTCTGGTCTTCATGTGTGATAAAAGCATAGTTATCTTTTAATATTGCCTCGAAGGGAGGCTTGGGGTTTTTTGGTGGTGTGCATGTAGGTTTACTTCAACACAAAAGTTGTAATTAGACTCCACTTCCATGTTAGGGATCATACACAAACTGTGCACAACAGACTGAAATTTATAAGGCAATTCTATGGCATTAACCAATGGCATTTCCATGAATAATAATAAATGGCATTTCCTCTAAAAACAAGGACAAATCTCTYTCTCTTCTGGAAGAACATCCTACCTGAAGGAAGTATTGGAGAAAGGCATGATTCACAGATATTCTCCTCTGGGAAAAACAAAAGCAAAAAAACCTCATAACTATTTTGTGAACAAAGTATATGTTTCATTTATATGAGGCATCAACATATTGCTATTAAAGAAATGGATTTTGGTCTCAAAGTATTTACTTAAAATATCTGATGTGGGAGACTAAAATTAAAGAGCAACGTGAGAGGGAGCAATTAGACTCCCTTACTGTGGTAAGGGCAGAACCTCAGCAGCTGGACTGCCAAAGCTGAGAGCTGCACAGGCACTTRGCAAACACATTAGAAAGCAAGAAAGTGTAAGCAGCTGATTTCTGGTATGTCTTTCCATCAACTCTTGCCTTTTAGTACTAACACATACCTCTTGTGAATTATGTAACTGCTCATGTGCATCATTAGGGCTTTGGAAAATACTTCAGTTRTTTCTAAAAACTATCTTTTAGCTTTTGCTTTGGTCGCAGATGATTATCATCTGAGTATCTTTGTTAGCACTTAGCATTTTTCACCTTTATAGGCAACTTGCAATATGCAAAACTGGCAAAATTAATGGCTGAGGAGGGGCAGGTCAAGATGAAGAGCTGCAGCTTGGGACTGGCCCTTGAGAGACCCAAGTGCTTCCTCTGCAAGGGGGAATACTCAGGATTTTGAGCAACTTCCAAAGTGGACCTGCACATGGCCCAGGTCTCCAAATCAAGGAGACAGCTTCAAAACCTTGAAGGTTACCACATTTCCTCAGTACCCACCATCCACCAGAACGCCCTTCATCTGGGTTCGGTGCATTTTCTTCAGTAAGGAGAGAGAGTCAGCAACAAGGATCTTCTTGCAACCTTCCCGCAGCAGGATCTGTCGTGCAAAGACCACAAACAGAGAAGACTTGGGATAGATGGACATATCAACTACACAGGCAAGTCCCTCCGGGCTGGGGTTAACATGAGGAAATAAGGAATGTTTTAGCCTTTTGGAGCTATTCTACTTTCATGCTGGGAACAAAAAAGGAGGGACAGAGGAATCATTTTCACCACTATGTCCAGCACTAAGTTATCACTTGCCATCCTTGCTATGAGCTTTTCTTAACAAAATACAAGTGAGGCATTTTTTACAGTGTCTCTCACCATTAGTTTCCAATCCAGAAGAGACCATAAAAGTACCACTCCAAGGTATGCTTGTTTACCTCTTTGGGCTAAATATATTACAGGCTTACTGAGAGYAATAAAAAGACACACAGTACATGAAGGTAATTCTGTGAATTCAAAGGCCTTTAATGGGTAATGGGGATTTCCCTCTCCCCCAAGTAAATTGGTGTAAAGAGTATAAACAATAAACAAGACAAAGTTACCCATATCAGATACTTAAAATTTTTTGAAGGGAAATATGTGGAAGGTACCAGCTAAGCTCAACTGAAAGATGCAATAGTTGTGTGAGACGGGCAAAAAGAACTGGAGAAAAACATTCTTTTCCTCATGGCTTTTTGTCGACTTACAGACTTAGCCCATAGTTTTSTTCTAACATAAATTTTTCCTTTTATGGGCATTATGTGCATTWACCAAAGGTCCATCATTTGTTCTTTCTTGACAAAAATCTCCTCTCTCTTTCTACTTATTTAATATTTTTCATTAGACAATGACATGCCAATGTTGTGAAACACTAGCCTGAAGCCTAGGGCATCAAATTATACAGAACACTGGTTGATTAAGCCTAAGGAGGCAGAACTGCAAAAACATCTCCATTTCAGTAACACAGGGCAAGTTTATCAAAATATAGAAAGAAGAAGAAGAAGAAACCGCATGCAGCTCTAAATGTTTTCTAAAAACGGTAGCAAATTTATCATTTTCATCTGCAATAATCTTAGGAGCTGAATGGTTGTGGGTTTCTTTTTTTTCTTTCAACTTTATCTAAGGACAAAAGAGAAAGACAAAAAAAATCTGATTAGATTTTTTTTTTTCCTGAGTATAGAAAAATGCCAGTTGCTTTTTGCCAGGACAGTTGCACGGCCTCATCTTTCTGAATCTGCCTGATTCAGAAAAACCTAAATGGCAAATTTTATGAAAAAGATACATAATGACTTGGGCACAGACGACCTCATCCCATCTAGGGAGGAAGTTCTCAGCTAATTGCATTTAACATAAGTTCATGAATAATTCCATGTTTAGGTAAAAGGTGCTTTGTTTAAAGAGTATATCCCAAAGAAGTGAGAATAAATTCAGGCCTTGATGCTGCTTCACACTCAAATGAGCGCAAATATCTCAAGGGCAGTTAACAAAATGCTTCCAAGTGCACAACCACAATTAAAGGCCCTTGATCTTTAGCCATTACACCCAGCTCCCGGATGGCCACAAGCCCCGCACTGCTTCTCAGGGGTCTGAACAGCAGCTTGTTCATATTCAGCACAAAAAATTAAAAATCCACTCTTTTTCCACTGGCTGTTTTAAACAGTGTTCAGCACCTCAGCAGTGGGATTGTCCCCCTCATAACCTCTGCTCAYTATACACCAGAGAGCTACTGCAGGTTCACATCAAGTTCAATTTAATATGTCAGTATCTGAGCAGAATAGCTATCCATAAAACCTAGACATATGACGGCCAAACAGATTGCTTTTTTATGCAAAAACTAGGAAAAAGACTTGAAAGAATTAAATCTTATAATTGAAATAATAACCCTGAGTTCTTCTAATTTGAAGAATGGTTCCTAATTGTCATAAAAAAGAGTGAAAAATTCAACATTTCTTTCTGAAATGAGCGAGGTATCTACATAACTTCTCATTATTCGAGTGATTATACAAGGATACCCCAAAGTTGAAAAGACTTCTACTTTAAAAATTCGTAAAATGCAACAGATTCAAAACTGAAAAAGGTGCGTGCAAATAAAGTGATTTTCTTGTTAGCCTTTTCTGCTAGATATATATGTGCTGTAATTCTTTAAAAACTACAGACCTGTAGGACAATTAAAAATCTTGCACTCAGCACAGCTCCTCCATCCTTTATTCACAAGTTAAGGCTACTTGCTTAATCAGGTATCGGAGACTTAGACGTGTGTGACTCATTTCCTATTCTTTTCAACTTCACTTCCAGGGAATGTAAAAGGAAAACACAAAGACTGAGGGCACATTTCACAAAGTAGGTCTTAATTCTTAGTTCATATCAAACAGTTGCAAAAATGAGGAATTCCAGTCCAAAAGAGGTTACAGAAAAACAATGTTTCATTGCAAAATGTTTCATTGCAAAACAGTAGGTTTTATTTATACATTGGATAGAAACACTGGTAAATACTGATGGTGCTATAATGTTCAAATAAGAGTATTACTGTCATTATTGTGCTAAGGTAGAAATTTTCTAAGCCAACTGCACTGGTGAAGCCCCAATGGAAACGGAGGCTCTGCCCAAGTGGCATCGTCTCCAACGGGGCCACCAGAAGCACATCTGAATTACACTGCTCTGGTGCCTATCAAGCCTGCACGGTTTGTATTTGCTTCATTCAAAAAGCTCAAAACAGGTCAGTGTTGCTAATCTAAACACACTATACTCACTAACAAAAAACAWATCTACACTTTTATAGTGCTTTACTATTGCAAAAGTATGCTTGGGCTTCATGGCCTTTTTTTATTTTATTTTTTTCCCAKCAGAAAAATACACTTGCAGAATAAAAGCATTCAAGGACTGCTACCARACTGTTAAAAGACAAGATAGCTGCCTGGTGCTCTCAGGCAAATAAATATGAAAACCAGTTTTATGGTCACACTGGCAACATATTTTCAAGTGCACATAGATGAAGCTGAGTTTGATTTTGTGTCTTTGAAAACACTTTTAAAGGCAAGTGTTAAAGATGAAAATTATGGAACTTTTGTCAGGATATCAATATGGGTTGATGCAGTTTGCTTAGTGTGTCAGTGATTTGCTTAGTGTGTCAGTGATTAAATTTGGTATTTAATTATGTTGAAAATGTTCTTGCTGTTAAATAAGCAATGCTCCAGGAATATGTCATTCCTAATAAGCAAGCACATCCCTCCTTAAGACAACACATCTTTGCAAGTTTATAAATCAAAGGAAGTAGTCTGGAACCCATTTTAGCTATAATTACATGGCACTGAAGAGCTAGATTTTGTGAGTCAGATGCAACGTGATTTAAAAGGTTTAGTCTACACTTCACTTGATAAACAATCCTGATAAAATGTAGACACCTGGAACTTGGTCTTTGCAACTTTCTTGCCTATGGGTGTTACTGCATACAGACACTGAAGTCAGTATTACTTCAGCAGTAATTAAAATTCTTTATCAAATTTGTAATAAGCAAGTGTTGCTCAGTTATCCATTGTGGTTCTAATTACTTAGATGATAGCAAAGGACGTGGGGAAGAAAGTATTACAAAAACCATGATCCTTGAGGGAAAGAAAAACCATTCTGAACCTCTTAACTCAGAGCTTTGAAGCCAATATTTTAAAGCAGTCCAGCCAGTGCTTAAATCTTTYTCTGTTTATAAAATATTAAGCCAAGCCCATGCTCGGCTCTAGGTTCATGCAAAACTGCATTTCCTGAAGTGGGAAAATAAGAGTGGGTATCAACAGGCAACTTACTAGACTGTGCTTGTAAAGCCATGGCAGGATCAGATTTGAAGCATATTTGAAAAGATGGACTAGGAGCAAAGAAGAAGCACTCACATAATCCAAATTTTATTTTTACCCAACAGAATATTTAAYTGTCAGTTACGGCTATGCCTGCTGGTGCACAGGGATTCACCTACACTTCTGTACAGGAGTTAATCCCATTCCCTGGGAGCTGAGGTAAGCTCAGAGGTGCCGAGGCTACAGCCGGGGCAGTGCAATGGACAGGCCGTAACTGCTGCACTGAATCAGCCTGCCCCACGCCAGCACCAAGAGACACTTGCATTACCCACCCCAGAGACAAAGCAGTTGCAAGGGATTGTTACATTAGCAGAAGCCCCTCTGGCATTCCCTCATGCCGCGTGGTAAGCCACACCTGGCATATCCTGGCAGTCGTTCAATTTGGTTCAGTTGATTCTGCTGGGATATAAAGCTTTGTTTAAAAGGGGATAAAGGAAGTCAAAGGGTGTCAAAGATGTGCTTTTAATTCCCAACTGTTATATAAAATCACATTTAATGCAATGCTTATTGCTAAGGAAAGATAGGATTAGAATGGAAATTTTGCATTTGCCTACTTATATCAGCATAAAAATCTTATTCATTTTATCAGGGCTTGCAAGAGGAGGCTGCAATTAAACAGCATTGCTGCAGACAGAGTGTGCTTTTAGAGCTGATGATGTGAAAAGATCAGCACAGATTTTACCTTAAGCAGACCAAGGAATAAGTTCTGCCTTAACCTGCASTCCTGGCTCATGCACCTCTGCACAGTGTTTTCTTTTTTGCCTTTGTGCATAGCTGCTGTGACCTTAAGGACAACTATCAAGCCTATCTGCTTGCTGCAATGTCCAAAAGTAAGAGCAAATGAAAAAAAATGTTTATGAGATTCAGCAAATTGCAGTTTTAKCTACTTACAGGACTATGTTTACTTGGATTCTACATCATTGCACTGGGATCATTTAAACTGCTCTATGTCCTTTCTCACAGAGCAGTGCTTTGGAGAACTCAAGTGTGGATCCTCTTAGACAGCACAGAGATTATAGGTAGGCAGTGCAACTCTCTCCACTGCTACCTTCAAGGTGGGTAAACCTCTTGCAAAATCTTAAAACATGCAACAAAACCAGTCACTTAGGGAACTGCATGGATCTGTGCAATGAGAGTGGAGTAAGAACTGCCATAAGCCAGTAAGCAACCCCTTTAAAAAATATGCATAAATGTCACTAGAGTCTGCACAACAGTCACACATAAGAAATTCAGCTTACAAGTTTATAATCTTTTGTTTAATATATGACACCTAACTATGGCTCTAAAACCTGGTGCTTGGCTTTGCATGTGCACCTTTATGTTCTGCTTCCTCATCTATGAAACTTGGAATAAAAAAAGCAGTCARAGAAGCTTTCTGATGTAGAACAGGCCGACAGTGTAAGATAAGTCAAATCACCCAAGGTCATTCGAGTTCCACTTATCCACCAAGTTCATGACAGCATGGAAGAAATTTAGAGGTTCTTGAAACTATCAAGAGAAGAGACTCCTAGAGTCTTGATGTATTTCTACTCCTCTTGTCAAAGTCTTGTATCTACTAACACTGACAGAATCACAGAAGACCTAGCAAAATGAACCAACCTTCATGATGGCTGGGTGTTGTGTTTTTCAGAGGCAAAGCAGTTTTGCTGTCTCCCTGAAAATCCTATCATAGAAAGAATGTGAATTTACCTGCAAGTTGTAGTCCTGAAGAATTTTCACTAGGGAGTCTCTCAAATTAGGAATCTCCATGCCTTCCTTAATTCGGTGGATCAAAAGGATGGGATCAACATGCGTTCCAATATTGTTCAACAAACCAGTAATAAAAGCTGCAAAAAACAAAGGATAAAAAAATAAGAAAAAAATATCCAGGAAAACACCAGGTGAAAGGATGTTTTACTGACAACTCGGAAAATGGCTCATTCTGTAGCAGTCAGCACTAAAAGAGAACWCTGACAAACCCTTTATAAGTTTCTTGAAATTATATTACTTGAATATAAGCTTTTAGGGAAGGAAGAAGGATGCAATTCACACAATTTCTGAGGTATCCTGAAAAAGGATGCCAGAATATGCAGAGTAAGTTATGAAAAACCCAAGGAAATAATGCATTTCAATTCAGTACAAAGGAGTACTCAAGCAAACAGAGCCATCAGATGAACTTTGCTACATGAACATCCTTTTTTTATTCCAGGTTTTAAAAGTAAAATTTCAAGAAGCCTTTTAAAAGTAAAAATTCAAGAAGCCTGAAATATTAGGAGGAGGAACCTTAAAATTATATTTATTCGTCATCTCCCAAAACTGAGGAAGATCACTTGAATTTCTTTGCATAAGGCAAACAGGGCTGACAGAAATGTACAGGTGTTGATTCTCTTTGGCTCTAAAGATACATCACTAATTGCACTAATCAGACTCATTCTTAGTGACGAATTGCTTTCATGTAGGAGTTTCTGTTGGTCAGGTAAACATCATGCTTACAATGCAGTAATGGATCCTGGTTACCTCTTCTTGATAGAATTAGTGGTCTAGTGATGAAAAGATATACATCCTCATGCTAATTAYAGAAGATATTCAATCCTCCAGAAAGGAGGACTTGATTTTAAAGCCTCAAAACAGGGCAAAAAGCTTCCAAGTAGAAAGCTAAACTATTTCTCTTCTTTTTCTTAGTCGTATGAGCTCTGAATCTGACTCCTGAACAAAGTGGATGTTGCTTAAGAGATTCTGTCAGTATTTGTCTGAATTTTAGTAGATGTTTGTATCTAGAGTGAAGGGCAAAACACAACAACAATTACAGATTTTCTCTTTGTTCCATAGAGAGGAAACTGCACAGTCACTTTACTTCATSGGAGAAGGGCAAAACAAGAAAATAGCTGCAGTAAACAGAATACACATCTTCATCAAGCCTGCAGACTGAGTTCTGGGGGTATCTGAAATGTAACTGTGTATTCTGTCAACCTAAAAGCATGGTTTTCTCATTAATTTTAGAGACATAATTGTATACAACTTAATCAAATATTAAATGCCTAAGGACTTATTCTGTAGCAAGCCCAAATGTTGCCTTACTGAAAGATCTTAAGCCCAGCAGGACAGCTATGTTGTGCTCCACAAATCAGAACACATCCCAGCCCCTCCATAAGGGCCTTCTCTAGCAGACAAGCAGATAATTCAAYCCTGCATCTGCATTCCCCCCAAAAATACACACACAAGACTGCTGGGAAACTATCCTGCTTACGTGGTTTGTCAATAGAATATAAGATGAGGTCCTCCCAAAGTTCCCCGTCATCTTGCTCCTTGGCAAACTCAATAGCCTTATCCACATCATGCAGTTCTTCCATTATCATCTTCAAGGCACTGCGGCTGTTCCCCATTCTGCCTAGAAGGACAAGAAGTCAGTTAAGTGATTAGGAACCCTAAAGCACTGAGCACTGATACCTATGGAGAAAGTTTGCATTTTCCTTTCCACAGGAGAATTAAAAGTGTGAAGTTGCCTCAAAGTAACGACCGGACACAAATCTAATCTCATTTACTTGTGAGCAAAGCCTGAACACAGGCTTGCAGAACATCACTGAACTGGGWCCTGAAGTCTTTCTTAACTATGTGTTAGCCATATGAAGGGGGCAAGCAGAACTGCAGCAACATCTCGGGTAACAACAGAACGTGTGCATATGYATGTGCACATGCAAAGTGTGCCCAGACACTTAGCTCCATGGAAAATGAAAGGGTGGAAGAGGAAGGAATAGTGGAAGCTGTGTGCAATTTTTTAAGTAGAGTMATGCCAAACTCCTTTTTTTCCTCTCTCTCCTCTAGCAGATTGTGGTCTCCCCCCGTCTCAAACAAATAAGATCAAATAAGACCAAAATCCCAACTCTCCTGCCAACAAAACCAACCAGCCCTTCTCCCATCAAAACAAACAAACAAACCTCACAAAACAAACAAACAAGCAAACAGAAGCACAAAAGCCCAATAACTTTTGTTATTTGAGTTAAAAGACATTATAAACAGCCCAATGCTTTGTTCTATTTTCTAAATCATGTTATTTGGTTAGGTAATAGCAGACAATGCATCCCATTTTTCCCAGACTAAACTTTATGACAAGATTAAAAGTTGAAGTTCAACACAGGCATAGTTACTCACTCAGGAGATACACAGTCTCTTCTACGAAGTTCCTCTGTTGACAGATCTCAAGAGCCTGGAATTTAAGAGGAGTGAGGWGGGAAAGAGCATACAGGTAGCACACGTTGTGACAAATGCTACAAAAGGCTAAAAGTTACTTCTTCATGAGGAYGCATTACTCATTTTGATGGGATCACAGCTGCCTTGATATGCACTGTCAGGTCCTCTGACATTCATTAAAAGGAGAAATGCAAAGGCTTTTATTATTTTTTTCTCTCCAGGCTTTAATGTATCTAGGGACAGTCCGAATGTTTCAGTCCAAATTATGCCAATCTCTAATCTGCTGACAATTTTTCTTCTATTTCCAAAAGTTGGTTAATCCCAAAGCATTAAGACTTTCTGCTGTCAAAACCTTCTTCCTCTAGAAGGGCTCTCTGGAGACCTCTAGGGATGCAGGGCACCTTGACATTCACTCACTTGTGACACGAGGTTGGCTATAAACCTCTGAGGACAACCCAGAACACGAGGGAATGAACAACCTTGCCCAGGTATGAAAGAATAAACAGGAAGCTTCTCTCCCAAATTTGGTTTAAAGACTTCAGATACCACAGGCATTTTCAAAGTCTGTACAAAGCTGACAAACACATAACACAATAAATAAAAGAATAGATGAGCACAGGTGACAGTCAACTTTTTACCTCCACTGAGAAATTAAAGAACAAATGACTGGGTTTTCAGTCTATCTCAAGTGTTACATGTTACTGAACTTCATGCTCCCTCTAGAGGAAAACAGGGAA
The DNA here is from genome assembly GCF_003342845.1 of Nothoprocta perdicaria. Classification (NCBI taxonomy): domain Eukaryota; kingdom Metazoa; phylum Chordata; class Aves; order Tinamiformes; family Tinamidae; genus Nothoprocta; species Nothoprocta perdicaria. The sequence continues at coordinate 1,432,187 of NW_020454694.1, read as the reverse complement.
TATACATACACTTCTCTCAATTTATTTGATAAAATATTTGTTACACTATATTTGAATAACACTGCATTATAATCATCAGAAAACTTTTAAAGGATGTTTTCTGTTAGACATTGTACTGGAATCTGCCTAATACAAATGAAAAAAATGGTACCTTGTACATTATGTTTCTGTTTTTACTTCCTTAGAACAAAGATTGTTGCAAAAAATGCACATTACTGTATATGCATGGTAAAAAAGATTATCCACAAAATGACTAGTGATGGGAAATTCAGTAAGTCTGTTATGTACAGATAGTGSTGATGTCCTTCCTGCCTTCCTTAGCTTCTTTCTTATGGAAAGATATTTAACCACACTAACTGTGGTTAAAATGGCTCTCTCTCTAACATCAGTTTCTTTTTTCTCACCTCAGTCACTGTGGCATCACCCACTCCAAAAGTTCATTGGCATCATTTACACACTGCACTTTTCCGTACTACTCACCATAAGCAGGTGAGCTACTTGCACCATCATTATAGTTTTTACATGTGAAACAACTGTGATCACTCTAATAATACAGAAACCTAGATGGAGAAGTACAGAGCTAAAAATGAAGTAAGCAAACATRGGCAGAAGTCTGTGGCTGAAAACTTTTCAGGCTTAAAGCCTAAAAAGAACACRGAGACCATCTTGTTTTGTGCAGCAGTTGCACAAAGAACAAGACTGCAGCCCTGACAAAGTATTTTCCAGGGTCTCCTGCTGCTGCACAAAAAAGAAGAAGGTTGACAATTGACAGGAGCAAGCAAAGGGTGGCACTAGGAATGGCACCAGCTGCTTAGAATGTCAGCTAGGTGAACTGAAGCATTTGATGTTACTCTGAAAAATATTCCATCGGTGTCATCATTGAACCTGCACACTGAGAGGACGGCTTCCAGAAAGGCACAGCAGAGCAGATGTTAACAGCACCAAATACACAGAATAAGATAGTGATGAAGTTGAAGGGGAAAACTTAAATTTCCAATGAATTCATTGAAGTTCAAATAAGAGAAGGAAAAAAAAACCCCAGACCTTTTAATTTTTTTTTTTTTTGTTTGTTTCGAAGAAGCAGAAGGTGTGCAAGGTAGAAATGTTAAAGAAGGTGGAGACATGGCACTCTAGAATATTTTGTCTACTTGAAAGTACAATAAAAAGATATTTTCAGCTCTGCTGGCTTAGAGAGTGTTACATGGCTTAATCCCTTGAAATTTAGGACTTTAAGATCCAAAGATAAAAACACTCACTCGCCTTCAGTTACAGCTATTCAGTTTTTGACAGCTAACTCTAGCTACCAGTACATTTGGTGAAATGATTCTTGATTTTTTTGCAAGCAAAACCCAGTGCCCAATCTGAACTGGTGCTAGACTGAAGGTGTGCATCCAACATCAGTTCAGCTTGTCTGTGTTACAACATCCTCATGTTCTTCAACCCTGTGAGCTCAGGGAAGACTGTATCACGTCAGTCTGCAAAACAAACCTGTGTGTCCATCACAAACTCAAAATATTCCTTCTTTTGGCAGCAGAGGGCAGTAGCAGACCCAAAAGTTTATAGTTAATACAAGGCGCAGACTTAAAAATTGTGGGAAGTGTGTTTAGATCGTGGGTCTTACCTTTTCTAGCGGGCAGTGTGTGCTGTCCCTGAGAAAGGGCAATAGATTTGGACGATCATATTCAGCATAAAGGCTGATCTGCTTCTCATGATATCGCTGTCCTTTATGGTGGTCTCTTTTGAAAAGCTTGTGCAAATACTAGGAATTAGAAAAGAGAGAGGGAGAACTCAAAACATTGATATAATGCTATCTGGCCAATGCAGCAGTCCTGCTCAGGAACCTTCTTACGAGCATGGCAGGCACAGATATTAAATGCTAATTCCGAAGATTAATTTTACATTTTTTTTCTGAAGTATCCTCATCACAGCAGCCTCCAAAACCAGCTCTGTAAGACTCTGCAAAGCTCTGGGGCTACAGACTGCGCTTCCTAGGGCTGCTTGCTAAAATCAATGCTCTTTTACATAACCCCACTGGCTCCATGAGATCGATGCCCTGAGCCCCACTTGTACACAGCACCAAACTGCCCTTCCTCCCCCATATGCAGCCTGACACCATGGCTGCATATTACATATTCCACAGGCAACACTTTCAAACTAGAGGTGCTCTCACAAATAGCAACAGGGAACCACAGTCTTACATCAATACCGTAATTATGCACAAACAAGAACAATCCTATGGAAGCTGCAGCTCCAGAAACCCAAGGAATTCACTGCCTTGGTGAAGCAGAAAAATGTGCTTCAGAGTTGTACTCACTGTCCAGACCTATTTTCGGGTAGGAAAAAMGAGCTACGAGCAAGCAAAAGTAGCTGCCCAGGGAAGACCTGCACCTGTAACACCATGAGGGAGAGCTCATCGTATGTTACCCAATAAAGAGCAACATTACCCACACATACATTTAAAAGCTGTTTTACTGTTTTATAAATGCTAATGCCATGTTAAAACTGGATTAGCAAAAGCAGCCACCTTGGCTTATGGCGATCAATGAGATTTCTGTGTCACGTGCACACTGACAAGATAACCACATCTATAAAAGATGCGTCAGGAGAGTGCCCCAGGAAAGAATTTATTCATCTCAAAGAGAAACCAAAAGAATATAGAAATGCTTACCACATGCTGTAGCTCAGGCCTGTTTTCTAATTCTTCAACAACTCTGTCAATCTGAAAGAAAAACAAATTAAAAGCAACAGCTTAGCAAGCTGTGTTGAACATCAGATTCACAAAACTCAAAGCATGGGTAACATGGGCAAGAACATGGAAAACTACTCCAATAACTTTTTATACTCACAGAAATTTTATCTTCATTATCCAAAAGCATGTCTACTGCTTTCTAAAGTGAAGAAAAGGACATTGTTGAGAAACAAGTATGTGCATTGTCTCACTCTATACAGTATTACACTTGTTTGCTTATGCATATTTCAGATATACTATTTCCAGCAACATTAACTCAGAGAGCAGTTTGCATAACGTCAGCACTCTGCAGCAACACAGCATCATGTATTCTTCCAAAATACATCTCCTAAGTTTCCATACTAATAGCAATTACTACTGGGCACTTATCAATTATTACATATCAGTTATTACTGGGCACAGATCAAGCATCCCCTTTGAATCATGGGTCCCAGAAGGCCACTGCCAAATGCAGTAGAAATAATATTTGCCCCTTTCCAAAAGGGAACTGCAAAATGATGGCTATTGTATAGGAAACGTGATACAGCTTGCCTTGCAACTGGATTCTTCCTGGCTCTCTACACACAGATATCATTAACACAAGCAAAGGAGATCACATAAGGAGAGTGGCCACAGGAGTTCCTCTTCTGCTTCCTCTTCACGAAACTTTGTTTCACATCAAAACACAGTTTCCCGACTAAACCTACCCTATTTGTTAAACAAGAATTATACATTCCTTCTCTTATGCAGTTCAGAACTGCCGTATATCATCAAAAAATATCATCTTTGGTACAGATGGCCTCATATTTTAGCTCCACTGCTGAAATGGCTGCACAGATGGACATCTACTTGGCTTTTCACCCAAGATCACAAAGATTCTTTCCCCAAAGCTCTCAGCAARGCACATTTCCTAAGGTTTTAGCCAGCTTGGAAGAAGGAAGATTGAATTCAGCATAATAGGCACACTTCCTTGTTTTAAAAAATTCTGTTAATAACTCTGCAAACTTTCAGAAGCAGACTGACTGCAATAAAAGTAGCAACTATATTCAACATACTTTTCACAATAAATTCACTGCCTCTCTTCTTTTCTTTTGGCAGCAGTACTGAGCAGAAACTCAGAAAGGGGTAACATCATTGAAGACTACTTGAGAATCACAAGGATGATCTTGGAGCTGCCATTCCTCTCATTATGAATGATACTCAGATTAAAATACAAAGGAAAAGTTAAAATCTTAGGTCAATTATTCTGCAAACTGTGCAAATTGTTCCTCTACTTTAGAATGCATCTAGACATAATAGATACATTTTTTCTCTCAAAATTGTCTAGAGCTCATTCATTTTTAACCAATTTGAACACCTCTAGTGAAAGTGAATACAAGAATAATTAAACGCCACCATACCTCTGCATCAAAGTCCATGAGCAGAACAATTTTGTCTCTGATAGAACTGAAAAGATTGTGCTTGTGGATCAACTGGAAGACATCTTTGTGCCTCAGAGTTAGGTAAATCTCCAAGGCTCTTCCATAGCGCTGGTCATAGGTATACCTGATCAGAAAAGATGTGGTGATACATATGATTCCACATTCCTGAATATAGGAAAATCTACCATAAAAGAATAAATAAATTTACCCCAGGATATAAACGTTCTGAAAATACTACTTGATTTGATGAGTATCTGAAGAGTTGACGCAATTCGCTTTTGCTGGGAGAAAGAACACTGGACAATAATATTTTCAACTGCGTTTATACAGCAATCACAACATTTGTGTTCTGACTTCCATTCTCTGCATTTTCTATGAGCTTGCTATTTTTTGGAACTAACTGGAATTTACTTCAGATCTAAACTGCGTCTCTCAAGACTTTGGGACAGGCTTTAGCAGAGCAATAGGCAATGCACCTACTCCCTTCAGAGAAGCAGAATGAGGAGACCATGGAGATGAGGCTGAGAGATCTGAAATGCAAACTTCACAGAAGAGTCTTCCTCTGACAATGAAACATGGACAGTAATGCCAGTTATTTGCTTTCGAATAAAAAATAGCAAATCTAGTCTTGCACCAAACTCCTCGCCTTCACACTCCATGTAAATTCCCTAAGAAAGGGAAAAGGATTGCTAAGCTGTGCAATCAGAGGAGTGGAGAGATGGCTGGTATTCTGTAGACTGCAGCAAAGCAAATGTTTCTATCAATCAAGAGAGCTAGTCAAATATTCATAAGCAACAGAATATTATTGTGAATTATTGTGATTTTTTTTTTTTTGTATTAGTGTAAAATTGTACTCACAACTCTGCAAGTGTTCTCAGCAAAGTCCTATTCTGTGGATCTTTCTTCAGGTGGTCCACTACAGCTTGAACTATGATTGTGTTGTTGTAGAGATCTCCAGGCCACTCTTTTATCAGGGTTGCAAACCCCTAAAAGTATAAAGGATAGTAAAGAAATAGAAAGAACTGCCTAAGGAACATTTCAAACATCAAAGTCTCATCTTAGCCTCTGAGATGGTACCTGCTGYGCTTCACCTCTAAGCCATTTTTACGTGCCCACAGACATAAACAGTGCAGAACACAGATGTTCCTTCTTCAGGCAACGTTATTAAGATTTATGAAGCTGAATCTTTTTCAGGAGCTGCATGCTTTGTGAAGCATTTACCACTTTTGCTGCATTAAACTAATTAAAAATAAAAATGTTCATAACAAGCAACCAATTCCACATGTGCACGTCAGGCAGCCATACCTCATAGTCACTTTCCAAAAATTCATGCAGGACCATTTCATAGATAAGAGGTTTCAAAACTGGATCCCGTCTGGGCAAGTAACGACTAATTGCCTAGAAGAGCAAAGAAAATCAGAATGGGAATTACAATAGGTCAACTACAGGGAAAAAAAAAGACTATTGTGAAACAAAGATAATAATCCCACCTAAACATGCTTTGTGAAAAACACTATATACGCATATTTTAAGCAGTATTCTAATGTGATTTGCTTTAACATGGCACATATTGAAACTATTGTATTTACCTGGGAGCTTTCATTAAAAAAACAGTGATAAAGTATTCACTAAAATGGGAAAATCAGCTGTGGGACTTACAGAAGTATTCACTGCCWGTTGTTGGAAAAATAATACCACATAACGCCCTTTTGAAGAGGCAAGTTTCCCAAATCTATTTTGATCAATATTGCTATTTTATCTCATAGAACAACAGAAGCATTCATTAGCTGAGTGCATACATATAATTAATGTCATGTGAAGCCACTACATTTAATAAAGAGTTTTGCTTCACCAGCTATTCCTACTTACCCAAATGAAAATTAATTTGAGAATACATCTCTCTGTGGGAAGGCTGAATGAGCGCGGGCTGCTGCTCAACAGGAGATGCTAAGGAGCTGCCTTCGGGCAGGCAAGAAATGAGAACCCAGGCAGGACCAAATCGGTCCGAACCAGGGAACTGGAGCACAGGGCCTCGTTGTCACTATTACCATGCAACTAGAGGCTATCACCACCTGCCAAACAAACCCTGCCATGACCAGCAGTGTTGGCACTTTGGGGATTGTACTTGCAGGTCCAACACTGGTGAAGGTTTCCCAAATATATGTAGGGATTGCTTACTGCCTACGAGTGACGCGGCAGCATTCGTTTAYTAGATTTAAGTTGCTGAATTGAACRCAGCAGGAAAAACAGCATCTCGCTAGGATGTAGTTTGTGTTGCAGCTTTACAAGCGGCAGTGACTGTTCACAATAAATTCTCCTAATATTCAAATCAAAACAATTGCCTAGAGTTGCATGTTTCATGAAAGTCAGCCATTTGTAGGTGAAAAAGGACATGAAAACAAAAGACCAAAAAAAAAAAAAAAAAAGGCTTTAAAAAATTAACTGTTCCTCCCTCATAGGTCACCTCTTCTCTCCCTGCTGTTTGAGCGTGGCCAGCCTTCCAAAACACAGCATGAAGCCAGCATCAGCTCCCACTGCCTGTTACTGAATTTAATAACTATCTTGGGGCGCTGTCTCCCCAGCTGCCATGGGGAATCAAATGACCAAGCCCCAATAAAAAGTTGTCTTCATCCACAGAGGAACAAAATATTAACACTGGMTATCAATCGAAGACTCCAAGAAGGGGGACAGGCTTAAACTGCTGTTTTCATATCTGCTTTCCACCTCCTGCCACATCTGGTGCGCTGGGCTCTCCCAGGGCGGAAATCTCTCCTGCTGCAATCCTGCTGCTCCAAAGGAAAACTGCCTCCTCCAATTCAGCTTCCATTCTCAAAGGCAGAGAAGCATCCGGGTTATTTTTAAGACTAGGCACGTAACTGAGCTGAGACCTGTGCCGAAGGTTACACACTCTTCCTATTTTACTGTTAAGCAGTAGTTCAGGAGTGAGGCCGTCGAGCGGGAAAAGCAGCTCCAGATTCAGGATATGTTTGTATCAATTCCTGAACCACACACTTCACCACAGAAAGTGACTTTATTAAAAAGAGGATACTTTTAGGGMACAATAAAGGGAAYCGTTTTCTTCCCTCATTTCTTCTCWATTCATGCTTTTAGACTTCTGATGTTCTGGTGTTACATGGAAGCGACTCCAGCACCAGCACGTTATTCTATTGAGGAAAGGGCTGGAGGGACTGCTACCAGGCTCTAAAATCTCACAGTCACCACAGCAAGGCTTGCTACGGGAAATCCACTGAAAACACGAGAGACGCCTCGTACCTCTGTATGCAAACCATTCTGGCACAGACACCCAAAAAATAAAAAGGTAAAATACCTCTGAGCAAACACAAAATTCCCAAACTCAAAGGGCAGTGACACCGTTGGGGTGTCACTGGTAAATCCTTCTGGAGGAAAAGAAAGTGTTAACGTTTAGTTTCAATACCACCCTGGCTGCTGGCATGCCATGTACTGCTGCAAACACCACCTCTCGGGACCTACCTTATACACCTGAGGAAAACTCTTCRAGAGAACTTCCTTTCAAAATACAAAAGTAACTGCTGGGATAATAGTGTAAATAAAATAAATATCCCAAAGTGAAGGATGCACCCCCTAAAGTTAATTTCACTTATTGGTGCCAAAATACATATTATCTGCAAATCTCAGATATACTCTCCTGATCTGCACCAGAAGTCAGTATAGGCTACTTTTATTCTTGTACTTACTACCCGCTTGGTTGGATAGAGAGGCACAAATTCCAAGCAACACATAAGGGAATGCAATCATTTTTAGTAACCATTTTATTTAGATCTGACTTTAGTTAGTTAATTTTCAGTGTTTTAGTTAGTTAACTTTTTCAGGGGCCTTTAGTAACTAGGGAATAGTTTTATGGATTGCAATAGAAAAAGATGAAAGGGTAATTCTAGAATTGCAGATTCAGACTGAACAATGTCACATATCTACAGTCAGCTTTCAGAGGGCTGAAAGCAACTAACTGTTTAGAAAGGCAGTAATTTAACTGAGACATTTTTGCAACAAACCTGCAAATATTTTTTGCATTTTACAGTCTGCTGGATGACATAAGTGGGGATAAGAAAAACATCCGTTCCAGACACTTGCAGCAGAAAACAAAATAAAACCAAAGGGACTAAAAAGCAGTGTATCAAAATTTCACCTGTCCCTGCACTCAGGTTCATTATTGGATTGAAATAAAAGATGGAAACATGAGATTTCACCTTCCAGTGTGGCAAGGAGTGCACCAAACCACTAAGAACTCATACACAATTCAGAGCTGTTCCTGCACTGGCACTACTCTAAAACAAAAGCCAGGCATTTCTAAAAACTATGATGATGAAACACTTGCACTCTTGGAACAGAATTAAACAGCTCAAAACCAGCAAGGGACTGCATGCTGTGAGATCTTAATAATATGTCCTTTTTGGCTCATTGACTTTGAATAGGAAGACATAAAATTCAGAAATAAAAGTACTTGCATTACCAAAGGGAGTGAGTATAATGTTTTCTACTGTTTGGCAGTGACAGCACTCTAGCCTTAATGTCCCAGGCAATTTATTAACTGAGAATCTCACATAAAACGTGCATCCTTATGGCAGCTGGCTTGTGACCAGGGAAAACATAAGACAGGGCAGCCTGCTCCTCTTGACAACATTTCTAGCAAACAGCATAGGATTCCCCTGTTGCTTTGCAATTTAACTCTTCTTTGGCATGTGATATAACTATTCTTTGATAAATAAGGCTGTGGCTCTCTTGTCAAAGGACTTGAATTTTCAGGGAAGGCCCTCATCCACAGAGCCTCTGTTGCTTAAAAGATTTGGGACGGGACTTTACAGGACRTACTCAAAGGCAGCATGAAATAATACAAAATAAAAAGAAAGATCAGTGGGAATAGCATATCTAACTGTAAGCATCTTTGAAAGTAAAAGCCTTAGGGGTTTGTCTCTTCTTGTGGGATGTCAAAAAGTTAAAAATAGGCAGGGAAGTACTTGTATGTGCTATGTTTTCTGACCTCTTTTGAGCCTTATTAACATACATGTACCAAGCTAAAGAACTGTGTAACTAGAGGTCTTGACCAGGAATTTCCAGAACAGCGCCATATACATAAAACTTTCATCTATTAGATATCTGATGAAAACAAGCAGAAAATATAACAAGCCAGTTTCATGAGTTCCAAAAATGCAAGCTAACTTACCTTAAGTYGCCCTATTTCTTTAAACTTGTAAACTTCAAATTCCCACAGGTCTGTGTTTTTGCCAAGAATTTTCTGGCACTTTCTGGAAGGAAGACGAAAGAGGAGAGAACAGAGGTATGTACACAGGATACTACAAATGTGACAGCTTAGTGCAAGGCATCCTTTCCCCTTTCTTCTCCCCGTCAGGACACTCTCAAAGGTCACATATTTTGGCAACCATTGCTTCAGGCAGGGTATGCCAGCTACTCCTCCTTTCAGATCTTATCTGCTCAATTTCGTTGCATCTAAGAGGACTTGACTGCCTGCTCTGCATTCGTCCTTACTGGTTTGAGCCATGGTATTACAATTAGCTGAATTTTCAAATCCCATGAATGAAATTAAGCACTTAGAAAGATAAACATATACATACATACATACGTACATATACATGCACATGAAGGCACAAATCTTATGTAGTTTCTGATCCTTACTCGGGATACCCAAAATTGCCATTTTTATTTACACTCATGTAACCACAGTTTGCTTTCTGTATTACATGTCTTGACACTCGTAAGCTTAAACTTCTTAACTTCCACACTAAACATCAATTTTGAAAATCTCATGTGAGTCTGAGGAATAAAGGTGTACTTTCAAAAATGTTTATATCTCAACTCTTTACTTAAGACTGATTACAGTACTTTTTTGTTCACTTCAGGTGAAAAATAARGACATTAACATCTCTGTATGTTTTGAAACTTTAGGTATTCCAGAGCACCTGGAATATCTTCATCACAACGTACTTCTGAATCTGTAAGTGCCTTTTTTCTYTACACAGACAACTTTACCAAGACAAGAAAATCTTTAATATTAAAGTTACCGAGCAGCCAGGTCATATTCTCCTTTCTCCACTAGGTGATTTATATAGGCCAAACCAATGTCCTAAAGAGAAAGAGGATAAAAATAAGCCAGTAAAGACAAAAGTTTGGAACTTTAGGTACTTCACTGCTACAGGGACTGTTGTTTCAACTATATTGTTGGGCTAAGCACCAGTCCTAAATGGGTACTATCAGTTTCCCAAGATCTTTAAGATTCACAAAACAGTAGACACCAGATACTTGCCTAAGCCTCTCACAYATTTTTTTKTTAATAATTACTTTTTAATGTTTTACTATTCTCATAAACTTACTGACACTGGCAAAGTCATGATATTGCTACATGGTTCAAAATACACATATGATCATTTGGTGCTTGTATCAGTTATGTCAAGAATRAAAAACAGGAATAGCACAAAAAACCTTCTTTCTCAACACACACAAAGTTTGCATCAGGATAAAAATAATATTTATTGAGAAGTCCTAGTACTACTACATGAAGTAAAGGAATTGCTGATAATTTAGCAGGCAGCTCTCTATTATGCAGCAGTAGAGAATAGAACCTAGATGAGCTAACAGGCTTTTATAATTAAAAAGCACTAAATCATACTGGATGATTTTGCCCAAAGACCTGTTTTCATTTACATAATAGGTTCCCCTTAGAGATATTTATCGTACTGCCCTGCTGTAGATTTCTTTGCTAGGCACTTAATATATATATTTTCTCACATATACATATGTGAGAAACACATAAACATATGTTTATATGTGTTTCTCTCATATAAACAGCCAGGCCTTCTTCAGTAATACCACCACTGGTGCAAAAGTCAATACAGGCCAGCATACCCACTGCATACCTTCAGAGTTACAGCATTAAAAACACAGCACTTCCAGTTACAAAGAAGGCAGCACAATGGCAACAKAAACAAAACAATTGGGAAGATTTTTTTTTTTTTTTTAGTCAAAATCCTGTGGGCCAACACCCAAGTGACCAGAGAAGACAGTAAAGGAAGGGGACTRAACCCAAGAAGAACAGACTTGCTGAGTGCTGTGAAAGAGGTGYCTGTGGTTTGGCCACAGCTGGGCTGAGAAAACAAAAGTCCTTTTAAATGTCTATGCACTAATTCTTCACYTCAAGCCTGACGTCAACATTTTTTTTCCTCCTCAATATATTCCACAGCTTTTGCACTAGATGCCAAACTCCTAAATACTTGTATATATTCACATTGGCCTTCATGCTAATGGAACAATACTTTTTTGCATGCCAAGAAACAAAGTGGTTTTTTTCTTTTTTCTTCTTTTTTCTCTCTACTATATTGCCTTGACTTTGTTTAGGAATTCTTTCATTTTTTTTTGCAAGGCAAAGAGCAGCTAAATCATGMAACCTCTATAACAGGTATCAAGCCATTAGGTCTTGACCCAGCTTCTGGATTACACAAGAGGAAAAGAATTTTTAAGATGTATTGACATGTAATATGCATGCTACAGTAATAATTTGGCTGTAAGTTAAACWCCTCAACTAATACTTTATGCTGAAGTAAAACACTTCATATTTAAAGCAGCAGCAGAAGCAGCAGAAATATCAATGTGTTCATACCTAGATCAATTTAAGAGAGAGCTAAAAACTAGCAATGCTCTTGTGCTTGTTGCACAGGCTTCGTCTCTGCCTCCACGCCACTTTTTAAAGCATCAGTACCTTGTGTTGCTCTGTGAAGGAACTATAAACATGAGGAATTAACCATATAGAAGTTATTAACTATAGATTTTTAAAAATGAGAACTGGAAATTAATATGAGATACCTAGATGGGAAATCAAATGCTTTGTTTTGAATAAAAGTTTTGAGACTTACCAAAATCTTGTGTTTCTTTATGGTTTTCTGACTTATTTCAGCTGCCATCAAAGCTTCCTATAGTCATAAAGTAGAAAGAAAGACACACCAGCCAAATAAATAAGACTTCAATACACAAAGCTCTAGAACTGCATATATCCTCTATTTTTCAGAGCATAGTGTTTGAAGCACTAGAATTTTTAATGCCATGGTTGGATGAACAGCTCTGAATTCATACTCAAACAAAGCAGTCAACCAAAGAGAAAACTACTTTAGTTTCCATCTGGGTTCATTCTACATTACTATATTAGGATCAAATCTCAAGACTACAACGCAACAGACAGTGCAATCCCATTGGATCATTTTCAAATGAGAACTATCAAAACCTGTGAAAAAAATCATTTGGAAAGGAGGGGTGGGGGRAAGGCTGCTTTTCTGACCCCCACCCCAAAAGCCTTCTCCTGGCAGAATGATTTATTTTTCTCAAGTGCCACCTGCTGCTCTTCCACCTCCTGCAAAAGTACAGAAAAAAAAATGGCACTTTTACAAAGAAAAATGAAACCTTTAACAACACGAGCTACCTCCTACCTTGAACAGCTTTCACGGACACAGGCGCACACAGCTTTCCCTGGCCAGTTACTGGAGTCTTTGGGGAGCAAATGCTGTGATTTACATATGGCAAAACTGCACTCATTGTAGGAGCTGCTATTTGGAAGGGAAAGCATCCACAAGGACTTTCACAAAACAGCATAACAAATGCCATGATTGCATTAACAAAAAGAACAAATGCTGAATGGCCTTCCCCTCGTTTTCTTATCATAGGCATTCAGCAAATAACTTAATGCATTGCAGTAAGTACCCTAAGAGAACAATTTCAGGAGATCAGAAACCTGATCAGAAACCCAAGYATCCAGTGGATACTTGGATGTTGATATTGCCTGTAAGGACTTATCAGCATTACTGTAGGTGTTTAAATACATACGCTTAAAATCTACCAATCCTTAGAAAACTAAGTACTGAGTTGTTTTCTTTCAAGGAAGCTGCACATCCTTGCTTTTTATTATTAGTTTTACTTCTGTCTGAGGGAAGTTGCTTCCACCTACCTACTTACACCTAGAGTTTGAGCCTGTTTCATTTAGCCTTTAAACGTTTCAACACTAGGATTAATGTGGAGCAATGCACAGTGCCTTAACACACCCGACTTGCTCCATAGCAGTAGTTTAGCATGGGAAACTCCAATATCCCCTATCAAGTCCATCTTTTTTCTCCCCTTCAGTTTGGATACATCTAGAAAAACACATACATAGCTCATCAGTTAATCACTCTACTGCTTTAGAAACCAAGAAGCCCAGCTCTAATCAATTGTTAGTGACATCTAATACCTTTCACGTCTGACACTGAGAGCAGTATTCACTGCCTCCAATCCATCTACCTCCTTGGGGTGCAATTCAAAGCGTTCTCCCAGCTAGAAATCTTAGCTGTCCCTCAGAGACCACGGAGGGGAGCAGCAGCCCCTGTAGAGGTTGGTTCAAGTTCGAACCAAGTTGAGGGTATAAGGTGCTTTACAGCAAAGGTTTATCCTTGAATGGACAACATCCTTGCAACACCCTTGCAAGTATTTAAACAGTGAGTGTAGGAACAGGTAACAGATCATTCAAATGAGCTTGGCAAAGCTGCCCTCCCACCAGGAAAAGTCTGAAGAAAAGAATGTTGTAAAGATTACTTCATATTTCTTCTTTTCAAGAAGCCAGTCGATGTGGTCGTCTTGGTCCCGTTCTTTAGCCACAACTACATCTCTTGGGCTGATGATATAGAAAAGTGATTCACCTTCCGAATACTCTGCAAATGCACACACAATTTTATTGCTATATTTTCCTAAACCGAAGCTCTGTTTTTTAATTCACTTGGGTTTGGGGTGGGAGAGAGGGACTAAGAAAAGGAGAAGCAAGGCAAAACAACAAAGCTACTCCCGCAGAACATATTTGTTTGGGAAGCTGTGTTCTCCAATAAATTAAAATGAGTTTAAATGGCAAAAACAGCTTTCAAAAAACAAATAAACAAACAAAATCCACTACAGCTTACTGCAAATTCTGATTCATCCAGTATGTGTAAACTTTATGATGGTTTAGAGTACACTTATACTTTTAGAGGACTATTAGACTACATAGCCTGAAATAAACTTATCCTCCCCATCAAGGTCAAGGCCATCAAAACCATAAATGATAGATGCTATAACCCCTGGGGACAGAGCACATCATTACAGCAATGCATTTGCAATGCTATAAGTTAAGGTTATATGTATAATGCATTTGCTTATACCATAAGCCTTTATTTTTGAGTAAGCTCAAAGTAAAACGCAATGTATAACTAAGCACAGATGATTGCTCAGAATAGTTATGTTTTCTGAAGAAGCCATGAAGAAAAACTATCAATATTTCGTAGATATGAGAATGAAATCCACCCACTCTCCCTTACAAATATGTGCTTACAAATACACTCTCCTAACTATAAACATATATGCACAAAATAACGCTTTTTTTGAAGTCATCTGAAAAAAAAATTATAGACTTGTCAAATTAACTAGAGTATGCATGAAGCAGCACAACTGTGGACATCAGTGTGCCATTTAGGGACAAGTGTAAAGCCATTCCAAAGGAATGGCCAACTGTCTTGATAGGAATCGAGAGGTTTTGGTGATCAAGAAAAGATACCCTATATTTCTAGTGGCTTAAGGGCACTGATGTAGGCAAAGAGGTCTGCCAAGCCTATTATTTAAATTGTTTAGAAAACAGATTCCTAGATTTTTAAGAGCCAGAAGGAATGTTTCTATGTAATACAGGCAATACAATCTTCACTAAGAAAATCTGCCYCAGCCCTGCAAAGTGTTTTTCTGAAATACAGCACATATATCAGAAAATGATCCTATCTTCACTCAAAACAAACAAACAGAAGAACTCATAAGTGATAAAGAATTCCCATGCTCTCCAGCATATATTCTGCCAAGATTTAGTCTTCTTGACCATTACATAATTAAATCCATCTTCCAGGCAGCATTTGCCAAACTCCAGTTTCTATGCATGACATGGTACCTTTCTGGGATCTGCTATATGTTGATAGCTTTATCAATACAGAGATGCTATCAGATGCATCTTACTGTTCAAATGACATTTATTCCATCTTTTGCTCTAAAGCAGCTTTCCCTGACACTGTCATTCACTTCACTATTTCTGAAGACATAAATTTGTCCAAAGAGCCCCAAGAGCTCTTGTAGACCACACTGAATGAGTCTTTGTCAAAGGCACTGCCTTTTACAGTACCAATGCATTACATGATATCTATATTCCTCCTTTYCTCAATAGGTCTCTCTTTACTATATGCCATTACAAATTATGATATTTAAACATGCCCCTCTTTGCAGACAAAGCAGATGGTTGTTCTCCAACCTTGTAGAATTTCCTTTTCTCCTTGTCCTTTTAGAATTTCCACCCTACACCTAGGTCTCTGCAATTGTGTCATAAGAAGTTACAGGCAGTTATTCAAGCAGATGTTACAAAAGTGAAACAGAAGCTTTGATTGTTACTAAAGTCTTTTTTTTAAAAAAAACTAAGTTATGAAAACGAAACAAAGTAATATTAAAATCACCTACCTAAATGATAATCTCTACATTCATTTTCTTGGAATCCTCTTACTGTGAGCGCGTCCGAAGAGATCTCCTCACAAGACTCAGGTAGCGGTTGTACAATATCCAGCCTGGGCCTTGCACAACATTCCACTTCCTAGAAAAATGTAAACATCCTATTTGCATCCTACACAGTTTACCTTACCAGTGGAAACTGGCTGTCACCTGTGAATAAGACCAATATTCATCAGCTGCAAACATTCCCCAGCTCCCAGTGCCAGTATTGACTTTGCACTGGGTATTCAGTTGTGACCTATGCAAGCTGTAAAGCTCTGCTCCACCGAGTAGCCATAATTGTAGCTGAAACATATAGGAAAGTTATTTCTACTCTTGGCTTGCTTCCCCTGACAGATCAGTGCAGAGAAGGAGGTTTAGACAGTCGCAAGTCTAAACTTTTTCCTAAGTTTGCTCATTATTTTTCTGTTTTTGGTCACAGAGGTTTTCAGGGCTCCTACAGATGACCATCAACCAGTGCATCCAGCAAGCACTGGAATTCCAAAATTTAAGTCAGGTTCTCAGCTGAGGTCATGCGCTATGAAACAATGTTATTTCTATACCAGCTGGAGTTTAAAATTACACTTTTAAGCATCCAGCAGTAGTAGGAGCAAAATTAATTCTAGAATAATCTACCCCTTGGTTTACTGCTGATTTTAAGCTGATTTTAACATGAACTTGGGAAGTGTAATGTAGGTCATTTTGTTAAGATGACATAATGGATTCTCATTTTCTATCCAGGGAAAACATGGCTTCATCTACCTGTAGTCTTAATTAAGTCAAGCTCTAAGACAAACCTTTGTTATATGTCTGGCTATGAATTAAAGCTAAGCATTGCATTGAAGAACAAGCTGACATAAGAAGAGACTACACTCATTTACCCTGCTTAACTGGCACTCTTAATTGGCACTCATGTCTTTTCCTAGTTAACTGTTCCCATTGCAAATGAAAAATGAAAAATGAAAAATGAAAAATAAAAAAAGAAAACCAAGCAAGTTACAAGTACAAATCTGATTGGAAAGGTAACAAATAAAAAGTTTTCATCTGAGAGGTGTGAAATCAAGTATTAAGACCACCACACAACCCAGAGGCACTTCTGCTGTAGGCTCGGCCAGGTAGGGCTCCGCTGAGCCCAGGATGCTACTTCTGGCCATGCTGAGGCAGAGCCACCGTGTYAGAAAGAAAAATTCTTTCTTTGCCAGAATTATTGGGAGGACAAGGAAGTTATCCGGAATTTGCTGTTTGTTTTGGCTTTTCCTGTTTCCATGTTTTGAAGACAAATTAAAAACAAACACACGACAAACCTCTTTGCTATGTTCTCTTACTATCACATTACCTGAAATTCTCTTTTCATCTTTCTTTCCCGCAGTGGCCAGGATGAGTTTAACCTTTCTCAGTTACTCCCTGCTTGCAGCTAGCTCTCCTCCGGTGCTACTTTTCTGTGGATAACAGCTCCCAATTTCCTTCATTCCTACCCTCAGCCAACCTTTCCTCCCCCTTCCTCATCCCATTTCTCTACCTCCTTTTCTTTCACTGCCTCTCCGGCCTGGGCACACTATTTCCCGGGCTCTCTCGGGAAGCACTGCTGTGACATTATTTTCCCCCTTAATATAAATAAAGAAATAATAATCCGACGCCCCGCAGCAGAGGCAGGAGCTCGCCCTATTGATTCCGGCAGCCTGGAGCGGTTGTTTGGACCTACAGCGTTTCATCGCCTAGCAACATGTGCACGGAGTTGCTTGAGGTTACTATGGCGATGACGGCCTAATGCAGGCATCCTATCGGTGGGATGATCGAGAGCATCTGCCGCTCGYGCTCCGCAACTCCAAGGATCTCCTCCGCTGCCTCTCCTTTTGTTTTCCGACGTGAAATGAAGGCAGGAGAGGGGCTGCTGCGCTCTCAGTGAAAATGACAGGCGTGACTTGTCCCTTGTGCCTGCCCACGCAAATGCCTCCGTGTGCACGCTAGGTAAGGAGTAATTTATCCCACCCCTGCCACACTAACTCCTATTGCTGGAGCTGATCAACTTCAGTGCTCTCACTGGTTCTAACGTGAGGGGTCAGCAAGTCCCTCCTGCAGCTGAAAAGATCCTTCATTTCTTCTGCCTTGCGAAAATAAATAAAAAAAAAAAAAGAAGAAAAAAGAAACGAGGGGAAAAGAAAGGAGGGAGAAAAAAAAAAGAGAGAGAGAGAGTATCTAGTGTGATTTGCTAGACTTGCTGCAAGAAGCAAAGGAAAGCAGACAGGACTCCTACAAGACAAATACATCAGTCTTCCCCATCAGCTCTGCTGACCCTAGTGGATGGGTCAGGGAAGCTCCGAGCGCTGCTCCCAACACGGTCCCCAACACCGCGCAGAGCCACGCGCCCGGCTGGAGCCCTCGACCACGGGCGGCTGCTGCTGCGAGGAAACGGGAACAAGAAGAACAGGAACAAGAAGAATTACCGTTTTTTCCGAAATCTCCTTTACATAGGAAAGCACAACCAGCTGGTCACAGAGAGGGGCAAGTCCGCTGATGTGGAATTCAGTTTCGAACTGGAAAACTGGAATACAGGAGAGGCAACAGATTAAGTAAATAAACAAGCAAAATTCACTCCCTGAGAAACAACTGATTTCCAGAGGCAAACAAGAGCACAAAGAAGAAGCCCTTTAGAGAAACGCAGACCCAATATGTATAACAAACCTACAGACTTCCCAGTTGGATCAGCAAGATGATGAGAAATTGCATTTAACAGATTAAATTCTGCTAAGGGTTACAAAACGAAAGGTCTGCGCTTCAGGACATGCCRGAGATGAGACATGTGAAATGAAGGGTCAGCTAGATTTTCAGTAATCACATTGAGGAGAAAAGGAGAAAAAAAAAGAAAGAAGAAAAGCAAAACGCAAACCTAAATCAGTAAAGTAGGCAATATATAAAACATCTTCTTAGGTTGGCATGTTTGTAGCAAGACATGTGGCTTTACAGAATCCCACATGCTTTATCTATTATCTATTGGTATGACATAAAAAACAGAGATTATTATTAATTTATCATTGCTTTAAACACCACAGGGAGATTTACAGATACACCCATTACAAAGAAAAGAAATGGTTAAAGAATAGTCCCTTTTCCTGTTCATAAAACTGAAAATAAATTTCCTAACTTTGCTCCTGAAATCATGACATTTAAATAATGACTGTTTTGGGAAAGAGGTAGAAAAGAGAGCTGGCTTGTATTTACAACAGGCTTATTAAAAGAGAGATCTGCCACAGAAATAACTGTTTAAGTTTAAATTGTGCTGGCTTTAAAGTGCAAGCACCAAATACTTGAGGAGTCTTTTGTTGATGGAGCCCAAGCCACAATGAGGGATTTGATGAAGCTCAAGAACTTGCTTAAGATGCTTCACGACTTGGTGCTTGTATTTGAAAAAGGATTTTTGTGAGAGCCTGTATGTGTATCAAATGCACCATCATTTTCTCCTAAAGCCTCATTTTAAGAGAATCCAAGCATATAAAAAATAGTTTTCTTGCTTACTAACTAGCAAGCTACATCACCAGTATCTACCGTTTCCTTTAATAGTAACTAATCGTTTTAGAAAACAGAAAATGAAGCATAAATACAGCAAAAATAATTTTAACTAACATGATTCCCTTCCTGCTAAAGCAGAAAAAAATACTGTCAAGCAAAGCACAGATTTGACAGCTGTCGCGATGATTAAGTAAATACCATTTCCTACTTAATGCCCACAAACCCTCTGACATCACTGGCGGACAAACACCCGACATCGGGAAGAAACAGGCGACCTGCTCCGGGAGGGAACAGGCAGACACCGGCCTCCCGTGCGCAGTTATCCCGTCCTCGCCTGCACGACAGGCTCGTGAGGTGGCTTGGACAGGGGCACGCGTGGTCTGAGGGACAATTTCAGAACAAACCGTGGCAGGACCATCTACATCTCCAGTTTACAATTCAGTATTTGGGAGCTTCAAATAGGGAGAATAGGCGGCAGAAGTAACAAGTTAAGGAAAAAATAAAGTCAGATCCAGAACACTGCTTCGAAGGGCAGCAAAGAAAAAATTATTGACAGTTTTAAAAAGGGAGAACAGATATCCACTCTTGGGGGCATATAAAATGCTGATGTTGGATTTTGGGGAGGAAAACAGTGGATAAACAGTACCTAATAAAGATTACAAGGACAATTTCCAAAAAGCATTGATGTTTCTTTGACTTTTGCTAGAACTTCCGTTCTTTAGTCAGTCAGACACACTTTAAAACTTTTCCAACATCCACATAACGTTGTATTTAGGATAAAGCAGTATTGCTCTTCAGCAAGACAGAAGAGAAGATCACTGCWAGAGGTTGCTTTCAAACAGAGTTTAGTTTCCCAGGTTTCACTTTCAGCTTTCTCGCAGCTYGTCCTCCTCAAGAGGCAGCGAGGAAACACCGTGCTCCTGCTCTGGCACTACTGCCCTGAACAACCAATATCTGGTTCTTCTTCACCCAATAACAGTCTTGATGCAATAAAAAAAAAAAGTTTTATTGAAGAAATTACAGAAATTAAAGCAGCATAGAACACAAAATAGGTTAATCTGGCCTACTCCCAAGTGGCTTAAGGAATCATTTGTTGTGGAAAAAGCAAGGGGGAGGGAATCCAACGCAGACCTATTCCAGTAATGTTGTTAACTTGAAAAAGATCCAAAACAATTAAATCAAATGTAGCACACAAGTAAATGGGAATGACCTAGATATGGCCACGTGTTATGCACGTTTACGCCTGTCAGAAGAGAAGATGGCAAATATGCTGACACGGGATCTCCTCCACGCTCAGTCTCTATGCAGAGCTGTCAGACAGATTATCAAGAAATAAAAAAAGAAAAAGCTGTAAATCTTTTCTCTTGTTCATTAAAAGAAATACGTGACAAGAAGCACACTGCTGAGATGGGACCCTATGCTGCTTTATTTACCCAACCTCTATGAAAAAAAACTGTATTTTAGAGACCCACATGCAGGCAGCAGACAAACTAAAAAAAATCTATTTCATATAATCAAATTTCCTAAAACTGCTCCTGCTTTAATACTACAGATTCATAGAGTAACGTTTTGGTTACAGAGATGTCAGATCTATGTTGCTGATCCCAACATAGCCAAAGTTTTGACATTATATGGGAAAGTAAGCAGGAAGCTGAAGAGAATGAACATGAACTTACTGTGTACGRAGAAGAAGGTCTTTTATTATTATAATAAATTATATTATAATGCCCAAATTACATTTTAACCAGCTATCTTGTAGTGTTTCTGGGATGGTACCTCTAGCATTAGTGCTTTTACAGGGCTAGGTTAGGTATGCAAAAATAAAAAAACAGTATCCAAAATGGCAAACTCTGATTAGCTATTATCAGATTCAGGTAATTGCATTTGATAAAACACATTAAACAGTATTTTKTTCTCAATTGCATTCATTTCCAGTTAGAGAATGTAAAAGGCCTTTGCCCCATATCAGCATGGCTTATGTTGTCTTTACATAGATATAAGTGAATCAGAGAGATAAATATACACAAGGTTCAATTTTTATAGAAGCAAAATTCACACTTTTAGGTGTATTAACCAGCATTAGTAAAAATCTTTTTCTAACTTTCATATTTTCCTCTGAAAATTTTCACACATGAGCACCCTCTCATGCTTTTAAGAACTTCCTTGTTTATACCAAGTTTCTTACATTACACCCAATATGGTCTTCATATATTAATATTTCTAGGACAGAGCCAATTCTGACTAAAATGAACAAAATCTCATGATTTGCCCAGTTAAGAAAATGCTAACTGTGATTGCAAAGAAACAGTAGATTTGAGGGAGGGACCAATGAAGAACCCACAGCAGTTTCCTTTAACTGTGCATAGCTTTGCCCAAGTATCTTCAGAACTGCTTGTAATTTTTCTCTCCAAATTAATGTATGAGAAATAAAGCAACTATTTAACTAATCATACATCATACTATTATTTTTCTTGAACTCTAGAAGGAAAAGCAGTAGGGTAAGTCTACAATCAACCGTAGGTTCCATAACACCAATAAAAAGAAAACAGAATTTCTCAGTCTGTTCTTCTGATCTTGGAATCCAGATCCTTCACTCTGTTTCCATTGAACACGGTAGCAAAAGAGGTCTAACAATATCTTTTGGTGTAACACTGAAGACTAAGTTTGCCTGCTTTGGAGACCATTTAGCAGTCACTAATCAATCCTCCTTAATACAACCTCAAATTCTGTGCAGCAACAAGGATAAGCGAATTTACTGAAGTAGCACAGGGRGGCAAAGCTAATGATACTAGTTACTGAGTGTGATAGTGAAATAAAAACAAAAGACCACCACTTAAAATCCAGTTTTAATCTGTAAAAGATTCTGTATTTAGAAGCTGTTACCTTACAGCTACCAGAAGAGAATCGAAACATGCAAAAATTTCTTTCATCTTTCTCGTGCAACATCCTCTTGCTGTTGAGTTAGCAATCTCTTGTCTGCTGTAAGCAGAATTGTAATTTGTTGTTTTACTTGCAATCAGGCTTCGTGGAATGGAAATATGGTGCTCAAGTTACATTATCCCTCGTTATGTCACACAGCAGTAAAATCATCATTAGAAATATGGCAATCACCTACATAAATCTCTAGAAATAGACACACAACCTTTAAGAAAATCCCATGCAATCCTTGATGACTAATAAATCAGAAACTTAAGTCTGAAAGCTGCGAAGTACATACTCTGGAAAACTCTCTTTTTTTTTTTCTCCCCATTAAACATTGAACTGAAAAACTCTGCCAACCAATAGGAAAAATATTCAGTGGTGTGGCAGTCTTGATTAATTTTATCAAGGAACTTAAAGGATCCACTAGCCTACAACATGGCAGAATCRGTAACAGTCTGAGTGGAATTGGCTATAGGTAATTTTTTTGGGTGGGAGGAAGGAGAAATGGGCGGGAATCTGCTTTTCACAGAGCATACATGTCTGAGGAAGTCAGCTTATAAGGTCAATAACATTTTATCTCTAATAATTTGCTGCTAATCAAGCTTTAAATTCTACCTGTATAAAGAGAAATATGGTTATATCGTGGATCGCAGCATCTTATTTTACAAACTGCATATATATATATATATGTATAAAATTCTTTCCCACCAATAAATATTCCCATGCTTTACAATCAGAAAAAAAGTACAATTACTCAATACTCAGTGGTATTGTGGTAATGGTTTGTTATGAGCATATTCACAAAAGATGCAAGCTTTATATCAGAAATCTACTTCAAGGGGGACACACATGGGAGTCAATTGCTCAAAAGGCACTGGCGACCAGCTGGCACCTGGAATTAAGGTGAGATTCTTCAAATAAAACCTGGGCTACAGGAATTGAATAGGAAGCTTCCAATCAACTTAAGTCTTTTGCTGAGTTTTCACTGCTGATTTTTACTTACCAGTGTTATTAACAACCTGAGTAAATTAACTCAGACAGAGATGAAGTACTTCTCCACAGAAAAAGAATACAAAAACCTGAGCTACTTCACAAGGCTACTGTGTCTTGTGGAAGACTATTTAATCCTTGTAAGGTGTCCTGTTTCACTTTGAAAAGCCATTATATTAACTGTAAAGTGCTAATTAGTTCTTCAAGAAAAAGCCCTCTAGTAGGCTCCAGTTGAGGAAGGGTTCCCTGTTCAGCAGTTGTCCAGTATTAGAGCTTTTGTACACATATCAGGAGCCAGCACAGAGGTCAAACGCTCTTTAAGAAAGACCACAATGGCATTTAGCCCACGTTAAGCCTGTAATTCAATACCGATATTCTCTAATCAATACTGTACTTTGCTGCAGTAGCTGACGGAGCTACACCGATAGGATCTGCTCAGCTAACAGGCATTCAAAACCTAAGCAGGAACAGTTCACTCGAGTTTATCTGTGCCACTGAATGAGCAGCCACGTACATAATGAACTGCAACACACAGCCCAAGAGACAGCAGAGAAGACTGAAKGCGAAACGAAAATCCCCGCTAAACCACTGAAAGGTGTAAATAAAGTTAGTGATGTCACATAGATCTTAATGCATGGAAGGTGAGTTAATATTTCCTCTATTTTCTCTTGCACAAAACCACAGCATCATCCTTTTGAAAAGATGACAACGATCACCAGAGCAGTTTGGTGACATTACACTCCCCTGSTACGGGCAGTCTGGTTTTGGATCAGGGAAGATATCACACGTTTTCCTATCTCGGAGTAAGTGTGCGACATGTTAGAACCAGAAAACAAGGAAGCCCTTGTTCCACAGTCTTCTACACACCTACCTTTCACAAACTTGCAAGGCAGGAAATAGGTCCTCTCTTTATTTGCTGGGCTGCAAAGTTCCTTCAGTTTCTTTGCACTGAAGGAACATTTATGTTTTACCAATGCTGTCACAGTTTACTGCACTATTTTTAACCTTGATACCCTCAAAGTTACCCTTTGACACCTTGGTTTTCATTTCAGATGCAAAACTGTAGGCAGAAAGAAAACAGTAAACGTGACAAAAGCTGTACTGTTATCAGCTTGGCTTTTTTTCATGAAGTATGATGCCAAGCAGTTGTAAGCAAGMACATGAGGATATTCAGCTATCCTGCCACTGAAGAATAATCTTGCATTGTGTAAGTTCTAGATATTAAAAAGATTCACACTGAAAGTGTATCAGCTTATGCATTCATTTAGTATTCATATGCTCTTGCAAGAAAAAAAAAACACAAAAAACAGAAACACAAAACAACAAAAAAATTAAAAACAAAACAAAAAAGCCACCTGCTTGCCAGCTTGCCCATGGATAATATCAAGATTTTCCAACTATACATCTGAAAGTAAAGTTTAAGTCAAAGTAAAATTGAAATAGACACTGTGACATAATACTGGGCTCTTAAGAGCAGCTTCTACATGATTATATCAAAAACTATTGTAATTTCCACTGAGATTTGAACAAATAATGCTGCCCCCTTTTCCCTCCCAATTTAAAGCAATGACTGCTGACAGTCTTTGGCAGAGCTGTTTCAGTGCTTTGACCTGAAACCAGAAAGAAATCCCAAGCACATGGTTAGCAGGTTAGCGACACAGTTCTCAAAAAAGGGAGGATTTCGGCTGAAGAGTGTAAGATCAAGAAGCGACTTGAAGAGCAATGTCTAACCTTGGCTAGATTTCCACCTAAACAGTTTGATGAGAGCTTTTCATTATTTTTAAATAAGGTTTCAAAARACAGAGTCAGATAAGGTCAGATTCTTCATCATAGATATACCAGAACTAAAATTGTAAAAACTGCAGCTGGTYATCTCATGTAAATCATCCCTTTAAATTATTTTCGAGATTATCTGCAGGTACACAAAAGCTTATATAAAGMTTTGTGGACAGAACTCAAGACTGAATTCCTCCTCAACATAATTTGCTCAAAAATCTAGAATTCCAGAGTTAGAATTTCTTTGGGGAAAATGCAATCTTAATCAACAAGTAGCTTTTARGTCTCAGTTTGTCACACCTTCTCACCCTATCCAGAACTTAATGAATTTCCTAGTTGATTTTGAGGAGCTGTTTTCAACCTGTTCTTCTCTGAAATGATTAAGCCACATGCATCTCGCCCTGCAACATTATGGTCAGGATGCTGACATGGTCAGCGGTCCCCACTGCTTTGCAGTCCAGGGGGCCTCTTTACCTTTCTATTATTACTCTTTACAAAACTTTMCTTATCAGAAGTTTGTTGTGGGGACACTTGAAAGACTTTGTTTACTTCCCTTCTTCTCGCCATCCCACAAAGAAATCTACTTTATGCTTTACTTCATATATGTTTTTTATCATGTTTTTTTTCTATTAATCAGCGATAACAAAACTTATTCTTATCACCTAAAATGGAGAAATAGGAAAGCAAAGGGGAACAGACAAAATGCAAATGCAAAAAAGGCAACAGAGGAAGTTCAAAACAGCTCTCTAACATCACACGAAGAAACATTATAAAAAAGTGATGTATGATAAAATCGAAGACAATTCATTTAACTACGGCCTATGTTCTCTTTAATATGAAACCATGACCATGGTTTAAACAAGATGAAAAGACACATTCTCTGTACGAATCTGTATGAAGGTAAAATTTAAATACCTGCTGTTCACATAAGAATCTCTGATTTTGGAAGGGCACAGGATTCAGACTCACGGAGATTACAGAAAACCCCTCATGAGGGCACTGTGACAACCTCACCAGGTAAAAATGAGGAGACCTTTCTGTTATAACTACACATTGCCTTTGAATCGTAACAGCTTTGCCAGGCTAGAATGCTAAAACAGACCTCTCAAAGCTTATCTAATTTTGAGAAGGAGAGCACCTTCATGGAATCATACCTATTTCCACATAGCGGTTCGGAAGGTCGCGCATTTCACTGGCATGCCGTTCCTTTACGGAGCAAATCTGGAAAACAGATTTGGATCATTACGATAAACAAACTGCGGCTCACAAAATAATATTAACTCTTCCCAGAAACTCCTTATTGAGGCATTTTTGTGCACGAATTTCTATATTTTGAAAAACATAGGCTATAAGATGACAGCAATGCATCAGTGAAGAAGAAAACAAGWGAGGAAAGTTGTGACTGTAGCACATAGCCCTATAAATATGTTAGGAAAGAAGGAGGAAAAGGGACCACAGGAKAAAATTCTAAAAGCAGTTGCTCAATATTACTTCTTTACACTATATGAGTGCAGTACACATCAGTTTGATTTTCCTGTCTTCTCATACTAAGTATCTCATTACCTTACTATTTCAGTAAGAATATGCTATTGCATCTCACAATAAGAGGAAGAGAACATGTATATTTAAAGAAATGCAAATACCCAAGTGTTGTAAAGCAAGCAAAAACACAGGGAAGACAGATGCCAAACTCAGACAAGCCTGCTGATTTGTAAAATTCAAAGCTTAATGCTGCAAAAGCTTTTTATGCTTCACCTACCTCACTTTATCCTCCCTTTCCATCTACTGCTAACAAGTACTTTTAATTTCCCACTGTGCAATGATGTAGCAATCTGTTATTAGAAAGCACSTAACAGGCTTGTAAGTAAACCCATGTCAGGTGTTAGACTGAGCAAATCATACAAACAGTCTGTAGAGAACAAGTTTGAAATGCCAGTTTCCTGCTGAAAGTAAAGCAAACCTCAATCTGTCTCCCCAACAGTGTTCTCCCTGTCCCATTTTTACCATGGTTGACTGAAATTTTAKGGCTGCTTCATCAGTCACAGCCCCCTCCACCACTAAACAAACCCCTCCAAAACAAAACAAAACAAAAAAACTCTGGCAAATTCTTCTTCCTTAAAGCTAATCAAAAGCAATGAATTCACAACAGCTCTCTAAAAAGCTTTCAAAAGAGGAAATCTCTCCAAGGCACAGGGAAGTGTCCCTGAGGACTGCACTCACTGTGTGCTCACACACAGAAAACTGTCTGACCGCTGGGTGTCTATCACTCCTCCTCCTCCTCGCGAGGGTCACTCCAATGACATTTCTATGGCAGCAGGAGTCCTGCACACTGGAGTCAAACCAAATTCTATTCTTTTCGATTGTCTTTSCTTTTCAGAAATAATCCTCTGTTTCTCTGTGATAACAGCAAGCATTTATTACAAAGACAGGTAATTGTACCTTTACTGAATTTCCCCAGCCAATAATCAGCGTTAAATTATCCTTCCAGCAAAGGCTGCAGGGATACATATCTGGGCGAAGGCTTATGTCGTCTCGAGGCACATTGGTAATTCTTTGCTTGGAGATCATGTCAAGTATCTTCACGCCCTGGAAGTTTAAATAAAAGAGAAATTTATTTAGTCTGACAAACTCCTACCCACCACATCCCAGATTATTCTGTACAGTAAGACGGTGACGCCGTTTATGGCACAAGGTTCAGGGCAGGTCTGCACCAAGGAGGATCGCAGTTTTAACAGAGAGCAATCCCCTCACAGGAGGTGGCAAAAGAAACAGAGAGGAAATGTTAGATATTTTGAATTGGCATGCAAAATAAAAAGATAACAAGGTTATCAGACAGATTACGAACTGTAGTCACGACTCTGTCCAGCATGTTGGGCTGGTGCTACTACTGAGRAAACAGCAACAAGAAAATCTCAGCTCTTCCAAAATAGTTCCCTACAGGTAAGCAGAAATTTCCACCTTGGAAAAAGAAGAGAGGAAGTAGCAACTCAGTAGCACGAAAGAAGCCAACCTGCTCTTCACCTAAAATGCACTTCTACTCTTACAATATAACAGAAACAATCGTACTTAAATGACACCTGGTTTTCTTTGCTGTGATTTTTCACTGACTCTCCAGGAAAGCTCCTGAATGAGCAAAACAAAAACCAAAAACAAACAAAAAGGTTTACAGACAGGAAGATTAAAGTCATTTCTAAAAAAAAAATAAATGAGTCATTAATCAGATTTTCCATGTTATTTAGAAAAGGTGAGCTGTAACCTTTCCAGTAACAAAATGGAGATTAATTTCATGCTAAGTAATGACTCGTTTCTTAGTGATTTAAACACAGAAGTTCCCTAAATAAAATGATGCTCTTTGCTAGATATTTCCTTTAATATTTCCTTTTCACTGAGCAGAAAAAAACAGCTCTCATGATCGCAGAAAAGCAGATGGAAGGGACCTTGAAAGGTCAGTGTCCGGGATGCCATTCCATGTTATGATTTCTCCAGTGACAAAATTGATTTAAGAGATTCCCCTGTCCGTTTCTGTTCCCCCTCACTGCAGGTTTCCAGGTCCTCAGCTCTACTGATTCAACTSTTCATAAGTCAACAAGTCCAAAGGTAGAGGTCATGGTCCAGACTTTTGGGGTTTTTTTTAACCTGTATCACAAGGAGCAGTAAGTGCCCTGAGGGTGGGCAGGAACACGCGGCTGGAGATGGGCAGGGGCTTCTTCAGTATCTTTGTCTTTAAAGACATTTGATGAAGTGTGCAGTCTTGTTTGATCTGCAATTTGATGAAGTTGTCTTTTACTGATCTACAATCACAATTTTCAGGTAAAAATGACACATTCTGTTTTTTGGCAGGGCAGCAAATGCCACATTAGGTAGGCTAGCTAACTTTCAAAGCATCCCAACACAGCAGCGTAGAATCCACTACAGCTGAGGTATCTTATTCCCATCGAGAACCAAAAAGACTTCCAGAATCAYCTTCCTTTCATTAGGAAGCCAAAATCCTGTTATTTCATTGTGAGACAGGCAGCCTGACACCTTTAAGGATTTGGCTCCCAGGACCCTCAGTCTTGTAAAATTCACAGACTAATTCTCACTCTTGGCCAAGGATGAAGGAGAAGAGGGCACAGCAACAGATGTGTGCTATATGAGCACGCAACAGCAGAATTAGGCCTTGCCTATATAACCCAGAGCACATCTCAGAATATCCAAGGTCTAATGAGCTCACACAGAGTGACAAAAAAAAAAAAAAAAAAAAAAAAAAAAAAAAAAAAAAAAAAAAAGGCCAAGCAAACCAAATAACGTAAAAATTAGTCAGCTAAATGCCAAGTACATTATGTAGCAAGGCTATATATGATTTTCTCTGAATGACTTAGGGGGAGGGAGAGAGAGAAAAAAAGAAAGCAATAACCCTCCCTCAATCTTGCAGGAGGAAGGAGAAAAATTTAAAAAGCTAAAGGTGGGGGGAAGGGAAAGCCCAATAACCAAATATATTAATCTTTTGGAGGGCAAGTGTCACTTCATTTTTCATTGAAGGATAGGCCCTGACCATGGCTTTTTGTCTCTGACAGATGGTTCTCAACATTTTATTAGTATGCTGTGTTTTGATGTGGCACGTCATCTCCAGAGATAGCTCTCCTCAACTGTCCTGTCTATTCCCAGCAGATTCACCTAGAATATATATTTTAATTGTATGACTCTTAAAAGAACAAACCCTCAAAAGAGTTATCCCTGTGATGATCAAGTGGTTAAAGAGGAGCACAACCACCTCTAACAATTGCACACAAAACTGTTTTTAAAGGAAATAAAAGAACAATTGCTTAAAAATATTTTTATAAATGCTTCCCTTTAGGAGGAGAACCACCCTCCAGGCGAAACAAACCAAAAGGACACGTTGTGCTTTCAGAAACATCCTTAGTCACATTTGAAAATAAAACTCCGGAATTTAGACATGTTACATACTTGAAATGTATCCCTCACTGCTGAACTTATAAACACAGGCACTGACATATCTATAAGATATATGGTCACAGGTGCAATACAATACTCAGCATGATGATGTGGTGCCCTTTGAGATATGAATAATACCTACAGCAAAAAGGGTATAGTTTCTCCAAAGTCTTTTCCAGTGGCCCACTCGAATAAACAGTAATAACTACGATTTTCTTTGGCCTGTTACTTTAGAAATACATGCAATAATATTGCTTCAATACAAAATTTTTTGGTTTATGAAGAGTTCACGTAAACATGACTTCCTCAGGCAGCTTGCCTCAGTGGTGAAAAATCTGCCTTACGACAGCATAGAGTGGCAACCATTCCTAATGGTTAACTGTGCAGCTCCTTCTCATAAATTTCTTGAGAAGCATGCAGTCATATCAAGAACACAGAACAGCCAGCAGGAAATGCCAGCAGCAGGGTTATCTGTGAAGAAAACATCTAAAACACTTTCCTTCAATGCCATACTTAGTAGAATCCTCAAATGCATCATTTTTAAAGGAGTATGTGGAGATTTTGTACTAATTTGAAGCACTTACAAATACCACTGTAGCACAACTTTTGTTTCATTTACTAGTGACAAATACTTACCATATTATTGGCCCAAGCAATTAAGTGTCCTCTCCATTTTACATTTCTTATGTTTCCCTCTCCTTCATGTAAAACYGAGGGCTTCCATCTGTTCATCCAACCTCTCTCATACAACAGCAACTATAAGAAAGTGCAACAAGAAACATTTCTGTAATGCAACACTGTATGTAAAAACTGGAGGGATTTTTTGCTCTTATTCTTCTCTGGTTCAAGAACAGAAAAAAACACAAACAAAACAAAGCATTTTCACATAGGACACTTACAACGAGAACTTTCTTTATCACAGAATTCCAGTTGCTTTATTAATAATAAGGAGTCCTGCTATAGAGCTTTTCAAAAGAAGGTTAAGTACAGCTAATTCGCACTTTAAGGACACAGAGATAAAGGAACTTAAGAACCTAAACATACAGAGCTAGTGACAACAGTTATGTAAGAACGCTGATAGAGAAAGTGGACTGTCTCCCACCAATGAGTGGACGCACTGATTTACTGATGGGATCTTTCCTCCCTCCATAAAACAGGAGATAGAAAATCTGAACCCCACATGTCTGAGGGTTGTCACACAAAATTGCCTAAGAACTGCAAGCTTTTGGTTTGGTCCCTATATAGAAATACACGGCATGCAGACTGCACTGCACTACAACAGCTCCTGYTTGTAAAACCGTTATCCTTGGGAGTCCTGCATTCTGCAGATGGGGATTTTAAAATATTTTAGAATATCTAAAACCACAGGATACCATGAAATGCATTGCAACAGCAAAGAAACGAATCCAGCTGTCTGCAGCTTCCATGGCAGTCCAACTCCTTTACCCATTGCTTTATGACTCCCGAAAGTTATTTAATGGGATTGTAACACGGCCCTCGGAGCAATGCTGGGGGCAGCACTTGGGAGGGATTCCTCAAGGTAAGGAGCTGAAGCATCTGTGAAGGTTGTGCCTGGAGGCGCCAGCCCCGGCAGCCCTGAGCACAGACACACGCGCACGAGCTCGCCTGCATCTCGCCCCACAGGACTGCACAGGGCCACTGAGACACATAAATTACTGACCACTGAGGCCCTCACTAAATGAAGACCTACACTGAATTACTGTTTATGAATACACATAACATTTCACATCTAAGATCCTGTTGCACGTGCCTATGTGTGGCTTCCCCCCAAACCGCCACTCCATATTTGTATAAAGACTTCATACAATAAAAAGCTAATTATTTAAAATACTATTTTAATGAAATACTTTAAAAAAAAAAAAGAAAGAAAAAGAACAAAACAAAACAATTTCTCAGTCTGCTTCTCTATGCTAAAGCCGCAAGATGGCACCAAAGGACAAATATTTTCCCTCAAAGTTTAAGCTGGTTGCTGTCCAGGAGGGTTCATCAGGAGCACAAATTTCTTGCTTACGGACATCCAGCCTCCTTCACACCATCAAAACGACCCGGTTCCCCTCACAACACCCTCCTGTACCCCATTCACATGAGGGGAAACAGGGTAGTTTTTCRCCACCTCCTACGGGATACGCTCCAAGGCAAGCGGCAACAGGCCCGGGCTATTTTCATCCGGACACACTGCACAAGGCTGCTAAATGTGCATGAGGTAAAAGGCAAAGCAGGCCGCCCTTGTTCATATCAACTGCAATTTGACCCTTTTCTGCTTATTACTGCATTCTGCTCTAAGTTGATTACACACAAGTCTCAGAGTGAGCRTGGAATGACTCTCTGCGGCCACTCTGGTGGCTCTCATGCTTTGTGAGCATTACGTTTTCATGCATCTCTACCCCGCTAAGAAACTGCAAAGAAAAAAATAAATGACCTGAGAAAGACCTGGCAGGAAGGGGGGAAATCCTGCCCTAGTCTACGCTCAACCATAAGAACCTGCTTAATTCACCTCTCCAAGGAAGGCAGTAGCTGACTGCAGTCCGATGTTGTTTGCAGCAAAGATGGGGAGCAAACGGGGCTCACCGGAGCATGCCCTAGTGCCCCATTTTAAAACAAGAAGTGCAGCAAGGAAGCCAAATCTGCCTTGCATTCAAAACTATGGTTTCATTAAAAACTATTAGAAAGATCAGGAAGCACTTTACTAATTTATCTGCAATGGAATTACCTGTATTTTTTTTCTGATATACAGTGTAATTTATTTATTTCTTACAGCAGCTGACACTTGGAGCCTGAATTAGCAAACACAGAACCTCAGCATGTGTTTCAAAGCTGCTGCCCGCTGGATGCATTTCGCTCAAAAGACTCAGCCTAACTTATTTCTCAGTCTTCCACTCTGTCTTCATATTGAAATGTTTATCGCACCAGAAAGCCATTTAAAACTTCACCAGAAGCTGGACACATAACAAAAAGCCCCACTGTTTCTGGAGGGACTCCTCTTCCCACCTCCCTCTCCTTTTGGTATGGGAAAAATATTTTAGGGCTTGATTTGCCATAAATCCCATATTTTGGCAGTCAGCATTCACAGTACTTATATTTCAACGGCAGCCACAAAATGAGTTTCCTGCATTCTCTGCAATACAGTCGGCATCATCTTCTTTTCGATATCCTCCGGCAAATCTGTCGAGTTCTTTGCTGAAACACAGTAGCACTTAAAGCACACTTCCAGCACCTCTTGCACGTAGCACAGCTACAATAACAAATTGAACTTTGATTTGAAGGCAACCCACCCACAGTACTTGATCGTACACTGCAGTCTCCCAATAGCTTACTCTTAAATTATTTGGGAGGCCTTCATATCTGCTTATGCTCAAAAGCTGGATCATTAAAAGAGCAGATACAAGAAAATACAAAATACAATCTTGAAATAGAAGACATAAGCTGGGTGTGGGACAATTTTTTATTTAAAGAACAAGTTGATTTAATTCACTGAGTGAAATATCACTAAGTAACTTTCACTCCCAATAGCTAAGCATCCTCAGACAGAGCTCACAACACTATTTGCAGAGTGAGTCCAATACAGAGAGCAGACCAGTGCTTGGGTTTAATGGAGCTTGTCATGCAATTAGCATTAACACTAATCACATGTAATCCCAGTCTTTAAACTACGCATAGGAAATCCCAATCCACTGAACAAAGAGGCAATAGGTAGTGACAACAGGATGAAATAATTCAAATGAATTTTCACCTCGCCTTCAAATGCCCTGTTAAAACACTGAAATAATTCTCACACAGCCTGAACTTTTGAAGGAAACATGCCTTTAATGAACTACCATGCACAGCATCATGCGTGTAAAACATTCCCYGTGTGTATCACTTCCCGCAATTCCTTTGTTTTAATATTGCACCTTGTTTGTAAAGATCTAGGAATCCTGTAAGAATTAACACAAAGAAAAAGATAGAAACTGACATTTGTAATTGTAGAGCCACCCTTTCTTTCCCTGTTGCAGCACTGTCATGCTAGTTTCAGCCAAACYCAACTAGGCACAACCTCACTGGATTTATTCTTGTCCTATTCTTTTTTTGCCTAAGTGCAGAGATGTGGCTACCTGTGGTGCCTGTTTTGGCACCTGGTTTGCCAAACCCCTCTGCTCAGCGAGGCAGAATCACCAAGAGCTAACCCATTACTGTGGTGGCTGCAAGCGACCGGCACAGGCACATGCTGCTTTAACAATAAACCCAGCCCTGTTTCCCGGCACAGCCAAGATTAACAGGCAACTGAGAGCAACCCAGAGGAACACGCCATGTGAAGACTTACTGATTCTGCATTTGTAGGAAAATTCATAGTGAGAAGCAAAATCACTACTTGTGTTTGGATAGGGCTGGCCTGGATGAGCTCAAACGAGGCAGGCCCAACCGTGGGCCTGCTGGTGAGCAACCAAAATAYTGGTGAGGTGTTTCTGGCACGAAGCTCTGTGGTTTAAGGAGAGAAGGAAGGGAGGAAAAGAGGGGCAGCAACAGAAGTCTAAGGAGATCAAGCTGGGGCTTGGAAAGCAAGTCCTACAGGCAGAGATACAAAYGCTCACACATTTCTTATACTTTGAACCTCTTTGTTTGCCACCTCAGACATGAAAAAAGTTTTCCACTAGACTCCTGCAAAACATCCAACCACAGACTATATTCACACAGGAGCACAATTCATTGTGTCTTTACCAAAGAAATCTGTCTCTTACAGTACAGGGAGAATGTTTTTTACTTTTCAGAATAAAGTGCACATCTGTTAAACACTCAAACATCTGCTTATTAAGCCAAGAACATGACTATAGATCAAAGTCTCATTTGTTGAATAACACAGGCTATATCCATACATCACAAGGAGCAAATCGGAGCCCCGTACTAGTGTGGCTTGCTTGCTGCTCCAGTTTGTTTCCTGTTTATGGTAAATTATCCAATGCATGGACACAAATTGCCTTACTATTTACTCTTTCCTCACTTAAACCGGACCTTTGAGTATTTACTGAGTGACATTTTATAGCTTACAAAGCAATCTGCCTTTCCTGTCTGGTACTCTTCTACCCAACGTAATGCCAAACAGCTGACTATCTGCTTTCTAAAAATGGACTGTGCTGCAAACAGCATCCTGACAATTTAATAATTTGTCAAAGTGGTCCAACCAGTTATTAYGAAGTACATATCATAGGGTTCAGAGGTAAAGGTCATCTACTTACTCACAAAGCAAAGTGCATCTGCTGAC
Source organism: Nothoprocta perdicaria (assembly GCF_003342845.1). NCBI lineage: Eukaryota > Metazoa > Chordata > Aves > Tinamiformes > Tinamidae > Nothoprocta > Nothoprocta perdicaria. Next base: position 1,397,098 of record NW_020454694.1, on the reverse strand, counting down.
ACTAAAAAGCAGACAATTAAAAGAAAAAAAAAACACAAAAATGTCTCACACATAAACCCAGATACATTCCCTGGTAGACTTGACTTTAACATAGAAATTCCACTGCCCATGGCAGCAGCTGCAGTTCCACAAGTGCTTGTGTGTGGTTCAGGGTCGCTCTTCTTTCAGTGCATATGAAGTTGCTCTACTTGGAGTGGAAAGGAATTTAGAATATCTTCTTTTGTGTCTCAGGCAGAGCACACTGCGAGTCCCACACAGGATTTCAACAATKAAATTTTATTTTAGATTTAAATAATAAGACTGCCCCAGACAACCTTAAATTCTTTTGTCTTTTATAACACACAAGCAGGGAAGTGTAATGTTGAAACATGGATATCTACATGCTCAGATACTAATTCTGGGAGGACAAATGGGAACAACAAACGTGTTGAGGTACACCCACCTGCATTTGGAAACTGGTTCTCATAGTGTATCTTCTCCAGAAATACAGACCTATTCTCTCTATATGTATTCTTATAATGATATTTTATATAAAGTATTATACACTGTATCATGCACATATATGTATATAGATACATATGTGACTGCTCACAGACACGGGTCAATTTTTTTCATATCTATCTCAGCTCCTTAACCCTTAAATACAGCTTATTAAAAAGGTTTCAAATTGGATAGTCAAATCAACAATTATGGAGAATACATGCTTTAAGCAAAGTAGAAGCCCCAGCCTGTAAGAGATGAATATTCTGCTCTAAATCCAGCTTCAGACTCACTTCCTGAATTCCAGTCCTGGCAGAAGCGCCCCCAGACACACACACACAACCCCCTCCTAATTAAGGTACATTCAGCAGGTGACTCAATTGCTCCAGAAGATTCAGCCTCCCACAAATACCACTACAAAAGCACTCATGTCTGGTTCTTGATGTTAATCAAAACATGAAACAGAAGCCTCATTGATGCCTCTGCCTGCAGAGGAACCTGCTCTCCCAAGCTATCTTTATGTACGATGCAGTAACCAATACCTTGATTTTGGAACTTCRATCTCCTTCAGTCTCCCTCTTGGTTGGTTCTACCTCTTTAACCCTCTGAATGTGACAGTCACTTGCACTGTGCAATAACACTCATGTAGCTGATATGTTTGGAAAGACCAGGATTCTAAGGGTTAAGTAAAGAACACCTTTATTGTAGCTTTACCACCCTCATTTAGCTAGCTTTTACCCTGCTATTTTTTAAGATTAGACCCTTTTTTAAAAGGTAGAAGGTTATGATCTTCAATAGCACAGTATTTGTCTTTTCCCTTGCTTTGAAGCTCTGCTGTCTGCTCTGGACAGGAATGCCCTGTTATTTACAATATAAAGTATTATTTTTGCAGGGTTACCATCATCTGCCAAGTCACCCCAATGGTGCTGCGGTTAATTGCTGAGATAAGGGGTGGGGGGGTGGTTAGTATGGCATCTACTGCGTCCCACTGCGCTCATGGCAACACTTCTGCAATGGTTTTGCCTGTTTTTCTAGGCACACATAATGCTCATCGATTGATGGCATTATAGAAATATCAATTAGGGAAATGGATGGCATTGATGGAAAAAAAAAAGGCAGGAAAAGCATTTAAATACAATAATAGAAAGCTMAGTAACACCCCAAGTTTAAGTTCTTTACTTGAAAAGTTTTAACAAGAAAACATTTTAAATTAGTTAATTAGTTATAACACAAACTTCTTGAAGGACTCTAGCAAAAGCCTCTTTAGGTAAATATATAAACATGCAAAGTTCAACATATCAGCAGTTTAGCTTCCAACTGTCTGCAATGATCTAAACATTTCCCCCCAGGAATCACTGTTCTTAAGTCAACTTTAGATCAGGCAGCATTTCTGGGACCTGCTAAATCTCAACATCATAAAAAAATTCAAGTAYGTTCCAAATAATTGGCCAGTGCTGGGAATGAGAGCCCCTACCACACRTCTCTGAAGCACATTGGTTAGTGTGTCCCCCTGCCTCTCAGTTATGAGGAACTGTTCTTCCTCAAAAAGCCTGCCCAGGTGCTAATTTACAGTTACAGACACAATTCATGAAGGTATTAATGTTAAAGGAACCTATTCAGGCTATAATGTCGCTATAAAATTAATATTTAGGCAGATCTTTTAAGTACTCTATTGAGATGAGACAAAATGCTATTAAGGTTGGTGTGTGGTGGGCGTTCTTGCTTTCTGTGTGCATGTGTGGCTTGGGTTCTGTGATTTGTTTTACCATGATTTGTTTTACAACCACGCGAACCGCAGGGTGAAGGGGCTGAGCCTTCAGGTCCTCTTGGCTTCTCGTGGACTGTTCCGTTCCCTGCTGCCTCCACTCTTTGGCTTTATATTTAAGACGAGATGAATAAAAAGCAGGGTTTTTTTTTCAAGACTTTTTTTTTCCCCTCAGAAAAAAATACCTGAGATAAATAAACAGATGCTATAGCTTTCTTAATTTTCACAGAGCATTTTATTGTCATATAGCTTTTTTTTACTTTTTTTTTTTTGGTAGAAAGGCAGAAGAGGAAGGGCTTATACAAGAAGCCGAGAGGTTTTGTTTGTTGGTTTTATGCATCAATAAAATCAAGTTACAGGTGTCAAGGGACTTATTTCAATGCTAAAAACCTTATGTTAAGATGTCAATTAAAGTTTTCCTGAAGTGGAAAGTTTAAAAAAAAAAAAAAAAAAAAAAAAAAAAAAAGGAAAGCATTAAGAGTCAGTATACATTCCCCAGAGGACAGAATATAAAACAACCTGTCAAGTAATCAAAGATAACCAAAGAGAATGTGTTAACTCCCTGATGCTTTTCTCTGTTCAGCATCAGGTGAATCCAAGTTTTTCTACCACCTGACGGAGCCCTCTCCTATTAATTCCCTGCCTCTCTCTTTCCCTGCCACTTTTATCAGTACTGAAAAGCTTCATAAACTCGTGGCTGAGAAAGGTGTACACTGACTCTGCATTATTTTAAGSACAACACCAACTCTGTCCAGCCAGCAAAAGCTGTCAAACACACACCCACTAGCTTGAAAAAGGCTATTCTTCAAAATATATGGAACTGTTAATGAGAATTAATTTGTACTCAGCACTAGAAGTCAGTATTTCTTACATGTCGGGAAGGGAGATCCAGCACGTTCAGTGTGATGAGTCTACGAGTGAGCACTGATCATCCTTAATTCATAAGGAAAGGCAGCAGTAAAACTCCATTAATTCAAGAAAGATTTCAAAATCCGATTTTGTATGTTTTAGGTCAAAACAGAAAAAAAAAGTGGTACAAGATACTTGCAGGGTCTGAGTTTGTCAGTACTCCAGAAGCCAGAAATTTCACCTTACACCAACAGAACACCGTAATGCAGATTTACAGGACCAAACTGCCCCAAACTGGAGGACAAGAAAGGGGAAGACTGAAGGGAAGAAAAAACAATTTTTGCCTAACAGGTTAAAATCCAAGATTCAACCTTCGATTTATTTTTAAAAGCTGGTTAAAGAAAGCCTATGYTCATTAGAGTACGACCGCTTACCTTTTTTCCTCCTGTTACAAACTGCTTGAAGTGAGATCTTACAAACTGAGGATGAACAGCAACAATCTGAGTATAAAGTAGGAGGCAGGGTGGGGAGGAAGAAAAAGAAGAGGATTATGGATTATGTACATTGCAAGGAGGAGACAGATACTAGATTTTTTTTTAAACTAGATAACTCYTTGTCAAATATTAAACATTACAGCCAAATTCTGCCTCTAAAATAGAAACTGTTTCAGATGTCTCTGTTTTTCTTTTTTTTTTTTTTTCAGTCCCGCTGCCTTTTCTCATTAAAAAAACAAAAGAGAAAAAAAGAAAAGCCTCCACACCTGCAGCTGACATTCGGGGTGTGCTACACAGCCCAGCAAGCACCCGAACGAGGGCCGGGCAGCCCGAGGCGCAGGTGGCCAGCTCGGCTCCAGGACATGGTCCCTGCTGCCGCCCGCAGAACACACGTGTCCCGGTAGCCCCACGCTCGGATCACGTAGGATCTGCGGCACTGCCGAACGGCTTGGAGTTGCTGCCTCGCCTGCCTGCGTAGCCGGGCTCATCAGGATACAATCACGGAAGCCACGGGCTTCGTGTGACAGGTCGAGCATGGGGGACACAGCTAAAACAGCCACGAGGGCTCCCAGCGCGGGAGGCAACTGGGCGGCACCTCATGAGTGTGAAAACTTAACRAGCTTATTCTTTTTTTCCTCCCCCTCCCAACCCTCTCAAAAGAGCAGCAGCAACAGAAAGATCCCATTTCATTTCCCAAATGGAATAATTTGCACACACCACTATCTCCCCTAACAAGAAAAGCTGCTTTTTGCAAAAAAAAAAAAAAGACCTTACATCTTCCTCTGTGCCTATTAGAGGTACTTTTTAATAGCCTGAAAAGACCATTTAAGCAGAGTATAATTGAAGTTTTACCCTCACACAGCATATGCTAACATTGCTGCTCATTTTTTTCCCATGGGATAGGTGGAACTGATATGAATTGGTCACAAAATATTGACCTCAGAGTTAGGATAACCCTCAGAATTTATATCAGAGAACTATAAAGAGAAATATGTGGAGACAGGTAACAGCTGAAACAGGACAATTTCAATTTCACTTTGCCTTTCGTATTTGAAAAACTCAATAATTTTTCTTACAAAACCTGGATCAGCTTTCTTCCAACCTAACAAGATCAAAAGTGTTTATATAGAGACAGGTAACTATTTTCTAGTGCCTTGAATAACATCACAAAGAAGCAATATTCGTCCCTCTTGTTTCGTTTCAATGTAGCCTTTCTGTTATTAAAGACAGTAACAACCCAATTACTATAGATTAAAACAAGCACTTACTTTAATAGGACAGTCAAATGTTTCATGATACTCTTCTGCTGAGTATAATCCAAATACCTGCACCTAAAGAGGTATGAAAAGAAAAAAGCAAGAAAATAAAAAAAAAAATTCACCTAATAACTACTTTACAATTGAAAGTCAATGTGATTTATGCA
>NW_020454694.1:1374567-1392082 GCF_003342845.1 Nothoprocta perdicaria | reverse complement strand
TTATGTTTAACAATTCAAAGTAATTAAAACTTCTCTGGATTCTAGTATGGAAGAAGTTTAAGTATTTTCCGAAGTGCAGAAGTATTTAACTTCTTTTTCCTTCCCAAACACTGCAAGAACGAAGATTTACTTTTGCTTTAGGCCAATCAGATCTGTTTAACAGATACTAATCCAAGTAAGGTATAAGCAACACAGAAACATTAGGGAAAAGTAAATTAGAGGCTTCTCTTTTCTGAGAAGAAACTGGAAAGATTCTTTTTCCCCCCAACCAATACAGAGAGGTTTCAAGGAAGCTGCACATAACATTTTACATAGAAAAAAAGAAAGTTGTGACAATAAAGCAAAACTAGCCTGAAAATCAAGCCCCATAATTTTTTTTTGGTGTCCTCTGCTTCTCCCAAATGCATTCAGTGCTTTTGGTTTTATTCCATGACCACTGGGAATGTCTGTCTTTGAAGAATCCTCCCTTCTCATTGATGCTGATGCCTCAGTACATTTAATAGTCAGTGTTGCAACTGTAACCACAGGCCATCAGAATATCTTTCAATCAGAATTAATCCCCCTGAAGAATGCTCAACATAAAATGTATGTATGTTTTTACATCAAGAGCATTAACAGATTTTAACCTGCTTTCATTACAAAAGACATAATAAGGTATGAAGTGGAAGAAATTTTGTTAGACTTCTTAGATGACATGACCCTAGAAATGGGGCTTTTCAGATATTTTGTAAGCACAGCCTTCTTTTAGGCTCATTATTCTTTGTGCAACATCACCTATGTGATGAGAAGGAAAAGACAGCCCTGTGCCCCATGCAGTTCATTTGGAAAAGCTGCATTTGGCAACAAATCTGCCTTGGAAAGCTCTCGCTCAGGTTTAATCACGCAGCCCTCTTTTCTGGTGCTCCCTTGGCTATATTCTAGTCTCTGTGGTCAAGAAAAGCTGAACACAAGACACTCTCAACAAAATGTGCAGAACAAAGCCAGGCAGCGCCATGCTCCAGAATAAGACTTGATGTGGCTRTGAAAAGATCAATTCTAATATCACTGGACACGAATCTACAGAATGCAATATCTGGAGACACTGAGAAGCATCACAAAGCTGTGATTATGTAAGCCAACCAAAGCAGTACATTTGAGTTGAGCTTGGCTTAAAGCCTAGAAAATCTTCCTTTCTACAGGATTTTGTTTTCTGGGTTTTTGTTTCCAAACAAAATAGTTTGATTAATATCAAACTATTGATGGATAAACATTGGCACAGTATACCCACTGCAACAGACTAAAAATAAGAAGCAGAGGTTAAGAAAGGAGAAAGAAAAAAAAAATGTTAAAAAAATCAACCATAAAATCAACCTGCTCAAAAACAACAACAACAAAAATGATTCTCAAATTAAAACAAATTAATCAAAATTAACATTAGCAACAGTTCTGCCAACATTTCTGTAATACTGCTGGGATATAGCAGTATGACGTTTCTTTAAGAGTTCGGGAACAAAACAGAGACAGTTAATGGAAGAGGAAAAAACAACTCAGCATAAAATACATGTTATCATGTTTACTCTAGAGACACCATATAACAGTTTATTACTTCTTAATGTCTTTTATTCTACAGAGAGAAAGTGATTCCTCCAATATTACAAAGCTGTATTGCATTTATCCATTTCTACTTTCTATCCTCACTCAGATGATGATGTTTTTAAGTATCTGGAAAAGGGCTTTATGATAGGAGTCCATTATATTTTGTCAGTTCTCTGATTTTAATTATCAAGTATCCAACATATTCAGTGCATCCAGACTTTGCTGTTTCCCAGCTTCCATATTTGAAAGAGGCAGCCAATTTTTTGGTGGTCAAAACCTCAAGGGAACAAACACATTCTACTCAAGAGTCCCATTTTTTTGAAATATATGAAATTTAACACTTTACGGGTATTGTTAACAAACACTATTACAGGCATGGAATGTGACACTAAAATAAGAACAACCTGTTTTTAGTATAATATCTATTTCTTTTGGTAGAAAAGGTTACAGGCCAAAAATGGTGCAAATTATATTACCATTAGATAAAGACTTAATAATGATTTAGAGGAACTGAGAGTCAGACCCAGGTATTTCCTCAGTCTATAAGTAAGCAAAAATGCCCTCCCTCCAGAGAAAAAATAGCAAAATGTGCTATTTGTTTCTAGCATAAGCATCTCCTCATATCCTAATATTTCAAAATCCAGCCATTTTCCCTAGACAGTCGGCCACGCTTGTCCTGTCACAGCTGGACAAGCCACGTGGTTGTRGAGCTTTGGGTTCTTCTCCTTCCGTGCAGGTGGTGACCAGCTGCAGAGTCCATTTGTAAGRAACATCTTCCAAGAAGTGACTTTGCAGGAAAGCTGCAAGTGGCTGACAAAACCTTAGCTGGCCAAGCATGGAACATAGTCACCAGCAGGACACTGTCTGATGACCTTGCAGCCACTTGCATGACTCTTTCAATCAATTTTTTATAATATAAAAAGTGACATTGGAGCAAGTGAGCAGACACATGGYAGGGTGGGAATTTACCACCCACAACCCACAGGTGCTACATTTTTCTAGCCCGGATTTTCTGCCATTCTTATTCTGCAGCACCACATACAAGTAGCTGTTTTTACTCATTTTTTTATCTGGACTCTTTCATTGAGACACATCTTTCTGGGATAAGCGTAAAAGTCTAACTTTTAAAACAACCAGGCCTTCCAAGTCTCCAGATGAATTTTTTTAGAGTAAAATGTTACTATATTTTACTCTAAAATTGTTGTGAGGCAGCAATAACCCCCAACTTTAGAGGAGAAAATATGATTAATAATGTACTTGTCATACTCCACGCAGTCTTGGATCCATTCTTGTATGAAAAGCATTAAAAGTAGCCCTTTTTTGGCAAAAAGAAAGAGTTTAAACTGCTTTGTCACAATCACCTACTGGACACACAACAGTTCACTAGCTAAAGATAGAACTCATAATTTAAAATAATAGTGTTTTGGCCTTTTCAAATACAGTCACACCATAGGAAAGATTATGGGGTATTTTTGCACATTCCTAAAGTCAATATGCATTTTTAACATTAATACATTGTACGAAAATTTGTGTGGCTTGCAAGTCTTGCTGCAATGTATATATTTCAAGTCAGTAATCCACAGTCTCACATCTGAGCAGCTTAAGAAGTGCTTGTCCCCCCATCCCCTGCAGAAACCCAAACCAACCACGCTAGCTCAACGTTTTTTATTACCTTACACAATTACTGATCCTTCCCTTATCTTGCTTAGACAATTATGTTACTCTTGCTGCATTTCTCACTGGCTGTAAAATTCTACAACCCACTTTGATAGGCACTAGTATCCCAATTACTGTGTCAAGACACTGACATCAAGATATCTTTGAGAAACAAAAGGCTTGCAAACATAAACTGGTTCTGTGCCTGTTGAGGAGAAAAAAGGGTAAGCCACCTTACTTTAGAAGGAAAAAAAGCCAATATACACAGTGTAAAGGATCTGTTTTGCCATTTTGCCTCCTGCAAGATGAAGTTTTGGCTTTAATTTATATAACTTTTACTGATGGAATAGATACATTAGGATCAGCAACACTCCCCCTCAAGTCTCCTCCGTAAAAAATTTTCTACTCAGCGAGCTGGATGTATACTGAGAAATGATTTAAATGATTTTTAGTGCACTGCATTTGTCTATGAACATTATATTCAAAAATAAGCTTAAATATACCCTGTGCATTAGAATGTTCTCATTGTAAACCAACATTAGAAAAGACTGCCATCGACTTAAAAACAAAAAAGACATTCTTATAAGTGGAAAATCAATCACCAAAACCACTAAATGTCACAGCTCAACATTCCAGAGAAGCACTGATAATTGTTAGTTATACACTGCACAAATGATGTATGTCCTCAGTCAAGGAAGTGGGTGCCAGTTTTTTAGGAAACTGTACATATATTGATTTTACATTTTTTTAATGTGGCTGTTGTAAGACACTTTATTCTTCTGATAAACTATGATTGCTTATCAAAAGATTCTATAATTCAAGAGAAACATTCATAACGTGTGTAAAAATGAAAACCACCAGCCCACAGAAATCATGCCCACAAAATCCAATTTTGTGGATTTATAGCAGAAAAGCATTAAACTACTGTCTTGCTGGAACAGCAGACTAGTCACTGAAGTATAACAGGCACAGCAGTAATGATTAAGGTGACATGTCCTCCTGCCACAGCTGTTAATCAGCTTAATACCAGTTACATTATTGACATTCTTGTAATTACTTTTCCTACGGCACATTTGTGTAAAATATACTTGACTTAAATTTTGAGTATTCAAAGGTGAGCCCAGTCCCTAAAATGGATGGTCAAAAGGGTGTTAAGCTTTGGAATTAGCTCCACAGGTATCAGCATTATCTGAAGTTGAATACTGAGGACTACTACTCTCTCATTAAATATACAAATGGGTTAGTTGTACCTTGCCATCTTCCGAGCATACCCCCATGTGTTCTCCACTTTCATCCAGGCTGATCTGATTTATCTTCACTGGGCTCTAAAAAAAGAAAAAAAAACATCAAATGTACACAGCAACCATACATGTTTTAATCGCCCCAATCTTGAGATTTATGTATTGAACATCGTACAATCCTTAGTTGCACAAATCCCCAAATATATAATGTATATACATGTGTGTATATATATGTTCTATATATGTTGTTTTTATATACACATATAAATTATGTTATATATTATTTTATATACACACACACATCCATATACATCCATATATATATATATATACACATCCATATACATCCATATATATATATATACACACATCCATATACATCCATATATATAAACAAGTATTTCTGCAATACTGCCACAACATTGGCACAACATTCTTTCCAGTCTTTCAGCTACTCCAGAAACTGGATATTTTTTCTACCAACTTGTTTCACAGCTTTGGAGCTGTTATGAAGTGCCATGCTGCCAGAACTGAAGAATTTGACTTGGGCACCACACGAATCTCTCCTATTATCAAAATATAGCATAAAACATGCTGACCATGGAGMCATCAAAAATAACTGAAAATTCTCTGGTTTGGTCTGATGGCAATACTGGTAATTATTTCTTCCAGTAAATCCCTTTTCTAGCTTTCATTTTTTGCCTCTAGGAGTATTTACAGAAGCTAGTACTAGAAAATAGCGTGGTGTAACACAAGTGCAGTTGTTCTCATGCAAATATTGATATAAGTTTCAAAGCTGCACCAGTTTCATAAACTTTAGTTTTCCTCATTCATTTAAGACATTCTTTTGGTTGTAACCTACAGGGTTATATAGCACCTGTAACTATTTACTTCAACCTAAGTATCTATCCTCACATTAARTAGTGAGGACTAACTTACAAAATTTTTTGAGCGATACTATGCACATTCTCCCATGAACTATATTCATAATATATTATATATATTATATTCAATAATATATAGTATATTATATTGCCTATCCATATTCAAGCACCAAGAACCTTCTTAACTGCCATGAACCACCATAAAAGATACCTCATCGTTTCAAGCATCACTGAAAGATCTTCACCCAAATAAATGTCTTGCTTCTTCCAGAGCAATGTTTCAAATTCTTGTAAGATTTTGAATGGACAACACCACAAGAYACACATCAGTTAATTGATTCTGAGCATGAGAAAAGAAAAGCCCCATCACACATTCCTGTGAAAAGGACGTGCCACTGGAGCAGTGGTGGAGGTCACATCRCATGCTACAAAACTGCCTCAAAAACATTACACATCCTTATACATGATATCACAGCTGGAGTTGGAATCACCGTAAGAGTTATATAAAACACTGTCCAGATGAACAACCTATAGAAGAAACACAGTCTTCTGATAGCCTGTAGAAAGCTTTCTCCCATAGATTTCCAAGAAATAACTAAGTTAGGAAAATACAGTTTTCCTCATCTCTACCTTGGAAAGCAAGCAAGCAAACTTCCCCAATAACATTATCAATTCATACAGYTATTTTTAAATCACCACTGCACCACTACATCCTTCTCTGCAGCAGGGATGTGAGGCGACGGGACCACGATGRTGCCAGCCCTTGGCTTCCCTGCTTCCCTATGCGCAGGAGGCGTCACCCTTGGCCCCACGTTGCCTTAYTGCAGAACACTGCACGTCTTCCTGCTGCACCCTGCCTTGATTCACGTGCTCTGACAAAATTTTACTTAGCCATGGAGGAAACATGTGGAATTGCTGGATTTTGAAACCAGAAACGAGCACGTTGCCAACAGCACAGGCAGCTGATCAGTCTTGGATCCTCTTTATCTGCTCACGTCATCTGCCCTTGCTCATGGGAGACCCTCTTGCTCACTCCACAACAGCAGCCCTGGCTCCTGGCAACTGCCAATACAAGGTATAAAGAAATACAGAGGAAGGCCCTCATTCCAACAGCAGAGGAGGAGGAGGAGAAGCCCACTAATTAGGACCTCTTTTGTGACCCCTTGCTGCACAGCTCACCTTCAGCATGCACCCCTGCACCACACTATATTTTACCATCTGTAGTATCTCTTATAATTCAACTGGTGACTCACCAATCTATCGGGGCAGCAATCCATCATTTTATTTTTCTCATAGGAAAGCGTGCCCTCTTCCAGCATGACTGGATGCTGATGCATTGGGGTGACATCAGCTCAAAGGCAGGGTGCAAGACCAGCAATGGACTGGGGTGGTCACAACCCTCGTGGAAACTCCGACTGCCTTGCTGGTCTGTCTGTTGGTCTGTCTTGTGCACGCTTTCTTTTCTTCCCTCCCCATCTCCCCCATTCCCTTACCCATGGGAAACATCTCCAGTCCCCAAGAGGACAAGCACAGAAGGCTTAACTGAGTTTAACTTCTGAAATGGGCATCTTTTTTGATCCTGGTGGTATCAAAGYTAGTATTGACACAACATTCTCACAAAGATCCTTCTCTTTATTACTCTGCAATTGGAACGGGAAAAATCCATCCTAAACAGCATTGCCCTGACATAKGGCCAGACAAGAAGTTACAACGTTCCTTTGGCCACGTTCCCACCTCTCCAGAGCCTGCATCTGCCATCAGCATCCATGTCCTCATAAGGGTGCATCCATCAGCAGTTCCATGGGCCAGGCTGCTCCAAGGCTCTTGGCCACAGCAGAGCCTCAGGCAGAGAGAAACCAAACGGAGACGCCGGAGCGTGGACAACCCAGTGCTCCAAGCCAAGGTTGCTGGTAAACAGTTGTGACAAAGTTGGAGGCTGGCGGTGAGATATGCTACCTATAATATCATAGCACTCAAGAGGAAGGTGAAGAGCAGGAGAATGGATTCATCTACCTGCTGATGTCTGGAAGTCATATGGCATGGTTTGGAGACAAAATGTGCAACTGTGCTCACCTAACTAATGCTTCCTAGTAAGTCAAAATCTCTTTCCTGTACAGAAGAAGGATGTGGAGGGAGAGAGAGGAAAAAAAAGGGGCATTTAAATTTTTTTGGATAATGTACTCAAGGAAAAGTAATCATGGAAGAATTTTTCATTTTTATTCTTTGCCGAAGTTCAAGTTGCATTGGAACCACGGGATACTTTCCTGACAGGCCACAGTGTTCAGGAAGTGATGATAAACCCAGAACTTCAAAACAGCCAAGTCTGAATATTGAAGTCTGAATACAGTCAAGCCAACCATTTCCAGAACTGTGCTCCTTGGGGTGACATCCAAGATTTGCATCTAAAACTACCCAGAAAAATCAGAAAAACAAAGGCAATAAGAAATAATGGTATGTATGTTATCTGAAACAAAATGTTTCTTTCAGAACCAGTTAAAGCTCATCTTTTAATATCAATTATTTCATAAACATGCTGCTAAGCCACTCAAAGCTACTCACTATTTCAGATTTAACTATATTTGTGTGCTCTCAATAGCTTGTGGATAACTAAGGAATTTCAGAAAAAAAAAAAACAGGAGCACAGATAACTTGGAGGGCTCCATTCTCCTGCTTTGCTGCATTTTCTCCCCTGTTTTTTGTTATTGTTTATTCATTTCCTCTATAAGGGTTACTAGCTGAGCCACAAAGTCACAACTATCCACCCTTGCTTTTCCTAAGCTGTATTCCAGATGACACCTACAATAGTTTGTGCTTAATTCTCTATGCTTACGAAAGAAAAAAGGGGGGGAAAGTCCCTTCYTGCAACAGCCACAGGTTGACAAAGCAGGAATTGCTCAAGATTAGAGATGGCACTTGCAGTCACTGCCTTTCCACAGTCTGAGGACTGATCACTTGCCGTTATGACCAGGGGATGCTCTGGGGCTCAGTCAATTGTTTGTTACAAAGGTACTTAAAATAAGATTTATTAAAAAAACTCCAAAACAACAAYAACAAAAAAAAGCCACCTCTCCAGAGTTGCASGCATTTATTTTAATCAAAAAGAAAAGTTACAACAGTACTCTGAGGTACAAATATAAAATTTGAAACATATTCCAAAGTTATTACTCAATTAATAAAGATARTCTAATCTAAAACCCTACACTATAAAACTATGACCTCTTCACATAAAGTGACAAAAATTGCATATCATTAATTAGAACTATGATGGATCATATTCTTTTCCCCAATTTAGTCTGGGCACTAGATATGAATCAACCAACAAAGAAYCACAACTTCATAGGCACGGTTATACTTAGAGAACTGTATAAATAATATTAACACAGTATTTTGAAAGCAATATAGTTCTAACCCAGCAGTAAGAAGTATTCTGCTAGATAGGGAGGAAAATATACTGAAACGATTAACCTGAGAAGAGCATCAGAATTTTATAGAGTGTTGAAGTTCCAGTAGAGAAGGAAAAAAATGCATTCAGCTGAATTTCCATTAGCTGCAGTTTTATTTCTGATGGAGACATGTTTGGAATTCTGGACAACATAAGTAAGTTTGACTGCTCAAAATCAATAATGTCAAGCTGACATTATAGAACAAAAAAATGTTACCTTAATGGAAGAAAGAAAAGTTTAGGGAGAAGAAAAAAGCTAGCAGGCATCTTGCACACACGGATCTAAATACAGGCTTTTGCAAAATCTTAAAGAAAAAAATTGAAAAAACAAAAAAAATCAAGCTTCTATCAACAAATGCACCTCATGTGATAATCAATTACCTAATGTAAAACGCTTGAAATAAACACACTTAGTATGGATTATGTCAGCTCTTCAATTAGGAGTAAATTCACGGCCACTCAGAAAGCTTCTTTTAATTGTGTTCTTTGTGGCAACTCCTTCTCCCCTGACACTCATCACCAACCCACCTTATGCTATCAGTTCCCCCAATGGTGAACCTGAGAAATCAATCTGCTAATGTATAATTTGTAAAGCTTCTCTGACTAACAAATGGATAATTGATTCTTGCACAAATGCTGCATCCCAATGGGTATGAACTGGAAAGAACGAGAAACATAAGACTGGATTTCACTCCAAGTCTTTGAAAAATGCAGTATTTACAAGCCAGGAATCTAAATGTTTTAATAGCTGCCTGTGACTTCATGCCTTTTAGCCATGGTTAGCAGGCAAGCAGCACACACGTTAGGAGTGTGAAAAGCAAAGCAGTGTTCGGTCATACTTACAGCAAAGCTCATTTTACTTCAAGAGGTTCCCACCACTAATAAACCCACTTGAACAGTACTTTCATCCATTCTGTAAGGACAGTTTTCCTCAACTTCTCCTCAATTAACCCAARCATAATCTAAGGCAAGCTCTGGTATCACATATATGCCCCAAGACAAAGTTAGCCATAGCACTTTATGTTAAATTGTGTAATTATCATTCTAGATTTATAAACTGCTATACAGCCTCTCTCCGTACTAGGGGCAACGTGTATGCATACAACCTTTGAATTGAAACCAAAAAATTAAAAAAGTTCTCCTACATGTGCCTATTCTTCACTTAATATATATTCCCTTATATATATATATTATATATTCACTTATTATAACTCTTCACTTATTCATGTGCTTCTATCTCCATGACTTTCACATAAACAAGCATATGTAACCTCATATGTAACTTCAATCAATCCACTTAAAATGTTAATGCACTGGAACAAGGACAGTTACTTCTCTGTGTTGTTTCCACCATGATGAAGGTCTGCAGGCCCAAAACACCAGTTTATAAACAGAAACTGCCTCATCTGCTGTCGTGACATTAAACAAAGGTCTTTTGGGAATACAAACCTTGCCCTGCATGGCATGAGGTGCTTGCTCTGAACACGGCTCCAGCTCTTCAGCTTTTACTKGACTAAGTTACAAGCATCACCAGCAATGAATTATGAGAAACAGACAAAGCAGACTCAAAAAACAGACTCAAAAGAAAAAAAAAACTATCAAAAACAAACCCAAACACCAAAGCAAGTATTGAATATCCAGGAGCAGTACTGAATAACAGCACGCAAAGATGCCTTTGCTAACCAGGAAAGAGAACCTTAACACTTTTACAAGAAACAAGTTTATTAACTTGCCAAAAAAGGAATTTTCCATTTTCTAAGGACTTCTTACTTTGAGAAGTGATAAGTGGTCACAATAAATGAAGCAAACAGCTGAATGTTCTCTCTCTCTCTCTCTATATATATATATATATATATATATTTTTTTTTAAAGGCAATGGCTAAGTACACAGATGATGAGCTGTATGTCCCATCTTCTCTGGGTTGAGCATACTGATGCCCCAGAGGCCTCTTGTTTTGAGCAACTTTCTTTAAAAGGAGGAAATTGCAGTAATGCACTTTATATGCCTCAAATATCACAGTGCTGCTCTGGCTTGGGCATAGCTGTGGAGTTCTACCGAAACAGGAGAGGGAAAACAACTCAGGAGAGCAAATTAGGATGCTATCTTGTGATTCACATTCTAACTTGAGAAGTACGTATATAGCTATGTGCATACACATGCAAACTTGAGAAACAATATAGTAACACAAAGGYTTAAACTTTAAAAAGTGGCTTTAATATTTACAGAATAAGCCTCTCACCACTACCTGAAATAGAAATAGTATATGCTGAATTTACAACACTTGAATATTCATTTGATGAAAATGTMCTAATAACCATAGAAAAGAGGAGGTTCAACAATACTGGTAATCAAATTCTGATAAGTGAGGATTCCTGCTCTGGTCCTTTTCTTATAACACTCTTGGATCTGTCACTTGCCAAATGAAAAATGAGAGATCATATGGGTTAGAAGAAAAGGGAGAGGAAAAAGCTGGGGAGAGTGACAAGGTCTGGGACATGGAAAAATAACAACATTAACTTTTATTTCATCTGCAAGAAGGCAGGAAAAAAAAAAAAGAAAATCTCAAAAGCCTGTCTAAATCTAAGGCAATATGAGGACAAGGATTCTCTCATATATGTTCTGAGAAAGTGAGAAAGACAAAAGCCTACAGTGATTTTGGTATTTTTCACATCAATGAATCCCTTAATCTTGTTTGTCAACTACACAGACTAGGAGGGAAAAAAAAATTAGCAAGGAATCTCCCTAAAGCTGGAGTTTATGCTAGATAATCAGAATGTTTGCTAGGAGTGATAAAACTACTATTTAAAAATAATCTGTATTGAAAGCCTGCCCCATTCCCGAGCAGAGCTTAACTGTAAGCTAATTTCTCACAGACCCGCAAGTAGAATGTCTTATCTGTTAGGACACCAGAGTACTAAGGAGAGGTCCACCCAAGAGCCCTGCACCATAGAAAAAAACCTGATTTCTCTGACTGCTTTCACTGCTGGAGTGCTCCCCAAGCACAGCTAGCAAGGCAACTTCATCTTGGGACAGTATCACTCCATACAGGCTACCGAATCACCATTTGGGTTTGGAAACAAGCCACAAAAACATGCCTAAACTTCTGAGGATGAATCGTACCAGGGCTATTTCAYAGGTTGGTGCTGTGGAATAACCACGCTCATCTCCTCAGTGTGTTTAAGGGGATTCTGTAATATTTCACCCTCAAGAAGGGAAAGTACGAGGTTTTCTGCACATCTTGATAAAACATTATTCAGTCGAATGACTGATGAAAGAGTCCCAGCAAGCTACACAGTGCACGTGGTTGTCAGGACAGTTTTTGTTTGTTTGTGTTAAGAGATTATTTTATTGGCACTTTGACGAGACAACTTTTGAACAAGCAGTAATACTCTTCTCGGAGGCCATTCACTGTTCTTCCAACATCATTTCCAGGCAAGGTTTCACAACAAACCATATCAACAAACCCTCCCTGACCTAAGACAGGAGCACAGGCAYGACCAGACGGATCCTAGGATTCCTGACTCTCCATACATTCTCTTATAAAGTTACTTTTTTCTCTACAAACACAAAATCTTCTTCTTTTTATCAGCTTCTGGAAAAAAAAAGGGGGGGGGGGGGGCTACTTTTTTTAATGCAAGTCGGTCAGTGATTCTACTAGAGGAGACAGTCTCAATCCACCAGCCACTGAAATCAGCCACTGTCCAGCTAACAGAATCAGAAAAAAACCCTACTATGTGGGAAGGACCTCCCCTTGCTGGCTGAATATGTAACTAGTCATATTCTTGGCATAGTTGAACATTATACTGGGTAGTCAAAGCTGAAGTTCATCCAACAGCTAAAAGTGGAGCGCCATTTTCCACATAAAAATCCATCTATCAATACCTGTATAGCTTGGCATCAGACAAAAGCCACATCAAGAATAAATGTTTTGTGCTTACCAAAAGCATTCTACTTGCTTTGGACACCAACTCTGGAACTTCCTTTATTTGCAATTATATCACATTGGAAAGTCTCAGAAAACCTGGCAGAATGGATCCCCAATAATCAACTTSAGCTTTCTCATTCTTAACAGGGTCTTAACCCACATTTGCAAAACAGAAAAAGGGGGCRAGAGAGCACTCACCTGAGTGGAAAGTATGAATCATGAAGTGTCCTGTAACTTACTGTAAATGGCATATCCTAACCMTATATATCCCCACTGCAATAGTAAGATAGAGAAAGCTAAATGGAAAGATGCCTTGATCCCGTGCAGGTCGCCCAAAGCATTTACATGTAAAGAGGCTCTATTTCAACACCAGCAATCGCAGACATTTTTCCTTGTAATAGGCTTTATTTAGCGTAGATAAAAATAAAAGCCAGCTTCTTTGATCTTTATGCTGCTCACATTGCAGAGCTCCTACCTTCATAACTACCAAGGCCTGCAGCAACTGCAGACTTTGGCCACCAGCCAGCTCAGGTTTACATTTCAGAAGCTTCCACCACAAACACCCCCCTTTCTGAAATCTCTTATATTTCTATTTCTCTGTGTCGCAGGGCCCTGAGTGGAACTAGCTTCCYAAAGCAGCAGCAGCAGGCAGCTTAGAAGGAGCTACTTTGGTTAAAAGCTACTCTTAGGATATTAACACCCAAGACATTGGTCAAGTTTGGACCGTCCACCATTTGAAATACAACAAGAAACTACTATACACCCTGTCAAATCTTTTAAAAGAAACAAATTAAATAGTGTAGAGGGTGATCTTTATTAGTTTTACCATTATCAACAATATCTTACCTCCTATGGGAAAAAAAGACTTAGTTTTGCCTTCATGTTTTGTTTATCATATTATGGCCTTTTTATGTCACTCTATATTTTTAATAGTGCAGCATTTCTATTGTTAATGGAAACAAAGGGCTGTAGCTCTATCATTAATGTCATCTTATATAAAAGACAATGTCCTCCAGAATTCAGTTGCTTTGGACTTTCTAACTAGAAAAACATTTTCTAATGCAAATAATATTTTATTAATGCCAGAACTCTGAATAATTCTGACAAGCTAACTGCTATTATTTGGTATATGTGCATGCAAGTGCACATGTCTATGTGCACGCCTGCCTTTGCAGCACAGAAAAATGGCATYCACAGACAAGATGCCATTTAACCAAAAGGAAGTCAGCTCTAAGAATCAGCAGGGTACTAGATTGCTAGGAAACAATCCTTTCCAAATCCTCGCTATGCTTCAAAGGCTGTTAGGATTTAGGAAACATCTCTGTTATAAGTCTGTCCTCTAATAAAAAGCTTCATCAACACCAGCTATGAGCTGTTTCACTGCTGCTAATAAAGCCACTTGGCCCAGTGGTCCAGCTATACATGAGCAAAGAGTATTTAGAGGGGATGCAAGACAGATGTGGCTCAATATGCTACTGAGACGACTGGAAAAAAACAGCAAAAGAGAACTAAGGACTGACCACGTGGCCTTGTACCAACCACCATCACCTGGTGAACTGGCCTCTAGCAGCACCTATTCGTTCCAAAGAATAAGCACCTGGAAGGCACAGCAAAGCCAGCATATATTACTTCTTATTTGAAATGTGTTGGGAGGCTTGGGTGGATTTTGTTTCTCATTATTCTCTAGAGAGCATTCAAGCCACAGGATTGCATCACCCTGGACAGGCACTCACCTGCATCAGGATCTTAGCTTTATCTTTCCATTTTGGAGCCTGCATTTGCTGCACACAGTCACTGCACCATGCTTAATCTGGTGCAAAACACGAGATTTCGGCATCCAGTTTGTTAACAGGCACACTGACACCCTGCAAACAGCAGCATGGAGCTACCCAGATCTTTATTCTAAATTCTGTTGCTTCATTTCACTTTACCACTAAGTCTTTCATAGCCTGACACTGACAACTAAAATGATGTAGTTAAAGTAATAAACAAGGAATTTTAAGTAGCCTGTCAAAATAAGTGACACCTACATCATCTTAGTCTTATAACTCTCATGCAAAGTTCCATTCAGCCTAACTTCCTCATTATACAACCAAATGCTAGAAGTTACCTTCCCCTYGGAAAGATGCTGCATTGTCTCTCAGAGCACATAGCAGGATCCACACCATTTCCAGCAAGAGCATTTAGTGCACAACAGCTGCCCTTCATTAGAAAAGCTGCTTTTCCGGCTAGCAATTAAACCCTTTCAAACTGTGTCAAGACACTAGAAACCTCCAACACATTTGCTTGCAACTTGATGAGGTATCAGCAACACCAGTGGCCCACTGAGTTCAGGCAAGCCACATGCTTGCTGGAAAGGTGGGATGTGCTGTAACTTCAATGGGCCTGAGGGCAATTACACCACAACTGAAACCCCTTCTCTTTGAATTTTCAGGGCAGTARGGATGACCTAGTGACTTTTGGTTTTCTGCCATTTGATTAAAATACTATAAAGAAATGTTTAATGCTATCCTATGTGAGACAGAAAAGAAGAAAAAAAACAACAACAACAAAAAAAACCCAGAAGTACTGACCAGGAGAATAGCCTACAGTAAAAAGGAATTCTGCAAGATTTAGTTTCATGCTATTTCTGAAATTCCACCAGCCTTCAATAGCCCCAGAAATGTTGCATGTTAAACCTTGAATTTCTTCCTGGTAAGACAGGCTTTAAAACATCATTTACATTGGTTTCCTACACGCATGCATCACCTCTGATCAAGCAATTAAACCCTTCCTATTTGTAAATTCATTACACCTCCACTACTCAGAGTGACACTTGCACAAGCCAAAGCTTCTTACCATTTGTGCTCCAAGCTTGCTGTTTATTAGAAGACCTCAAAATGGGGGCAGTAGGTATTCTTGCCCTTTGAAAGGTTTTTGATTTGTTACTTAACTAAATATGTTTGTGTAGCTTTCTTCATAGCTACAAGTCCTCAATCCACAGGATGTCAGTTGAAGTAATAATTATATTAATAAATTGCAGACAGTCTAGAAGAAAAGAAAGATGGGGATGCATTTGGAATTAACATGCTGTGAATCAGTCCTGCATCATCCTTTGTCAGTAGAGTTAGGAGGCTTTTGTTGTTGTTGCCTTTTAGTAATAATTTTCAGCGCATTTGACACATTTCATCTCACTCAATCCGCTGAATCCTAATACAAGAGAACAGCACTTTGTCAAACACGTATTATCTGAGGATGCATATCAGTTAATCTTAGGCAGTTGACACTCTTGAAGACGGCCGCACTGGTGCAAGCTGAAAACGTGCGGGGYGAGGAGGAGAGGGATCACGAGAGAACAGAAACGTGGTCACCGAGACRCCAGCAACACCTAAGGCCACAGCCCCAGAACTCCTGTCCCATCCTCCCCTTTCAGTGAAGGCAGAGCTCACAAACCTGCAGAGACCAGGGGTCCATTTGGCCCAGTATCCAACATCAGATGGTCTAAGAGCAGGATGAAAAAATACTCCGTTCTGGAAAGATTTCCAGCTGCCAAAGTTAGTCTCACAAGCCTCTGTGAAGCTTTCCAGGGCATGAAGGAGCCCACATGATTAAGCCTCTGCAGCACTAGGGAATATCTGTGACTAGGCATACCCATGTTATTTCACTCCTCAGCACATTACATGATAAAGTACGAAAACGACTAAAACAAAACATCCTAAAGCAAAACTGTAGAAAATGAAATTTCTAGGGCTGCCAGGCYAGTGTTTCTTGTAAAAACCATGGCACAAAAAGAAATCTTTACTTTGTAGCAGGTAGATTTTGGAAAAGAGATAACCAGGTAATAAAATCTGTAGAGCAGACAGCACCAACCTTAAATTCACCATAAGAAACCACCCTCCCAGAAGCCACTGCTAGGACTTTTTATTAAAGAAAGGCAAACAAAAGAACAGGAGATTTCGGTGGGTATAAAGAGGATGGAGGGATTTTCTTTTATAGTCTTTAGTAGACAACAGGTCCTGTTATGTCTTGCTCTATGCCTAGGCAGTGCCCGAAGGCTTTACACAAGGATGAGGATTTCACCTTTATGGATCTACATGGGAGAACAGGGCCTTGTCTGTCACCAATCACACACCTASCAAAAAATTGTCAGTTCTACAACTGAACCAAGCACCTGACATGGAATAGAATAAATACAAATYTAAGACACTTAATGCCTGAACTCAACAGCAAACCCCTACTTCGTTTTAAGGGGTTTTGAGTCAGTCATCGTCTTCCATCCCTGTAGTAAAGAATTTGGGTAACTTTTAATCTGGTCTTACCCAAATAGATCACTTGGTGGAGCAAAATATTTCTGTTTTTAGCAAGTAGCATACATACACAGTAATGAAAAGTGTAAAAGAGCTACAAGTGTTTCTGATGAGCACACAGTATTAAAAGTAATAAGAGAACATCATTAACTTGACTTTCACTAATACACAGTAAGGTCACTGTCAATCTGACCACTGCTATATATGAAATTTCCTCCAGAGGTTGTTTGTAGGAGGCTGGGTTTTGGCTGAGAGTTTTTCTCCTCCTTGCACAACAACTGTGTAATTAGATTTTTCAAAACTATAAACAAGACCTTTCACCCCTCACACGCAGCCAGCTGCGTCAGCTGTAGAACATGCGTCCTCTTTGCAAACATGCCAACATCTTGTGATGGATACTCACACAAGTGCTGACACTGCTGTGGAAAACTGATGCCTGGCCGCTAGGTTTTGTGACAATGCCAGGAGATGTGAGGGAAAAAGGAGAAAAAAAAGAAAAAAAGAG
>NW_020454694.1:1369803-1374549 GCF_003342845.1 Nothoprocta perdicaria | reverse complement strand
AAAAAAAAAAGAAAAAAGCTAGTTCCCTCCCACAGAAAAAAATGGAAAACAAAGAAAAAAAGAAATACCTAAAAATTCCCAGGCTCCACAACTAAAAGCAGTATTTAGTACTCTGGTACTGAGCTTTAAATTTACCCTTCCATTCATCCTCTAATACCAGGAACCACAATAAGAAAAAAAGTCTGCCTTTTTTCCTTCAATCAATACAACCCTTTAAGAGTCCAAGCTTCAAAACATTCACATAAAATATTAGCGTTATATATTTGTAGTAGATAAACTGAACCAGCAAGGCAATCAATCAATTTTCAATTACGTGTGGCAACTAGATAAGATGATAGTACACACACTAACAATTGACAACAGTCACCTAATGAGCAGGCTTATACCTTATGGAAGTCATGACCCTCTGGAGTACATAATTAATAATAGCCTTTTACGATCATAAATATGTATTTCCTATTCTGTCTTCATGATCCCAGTTTATTATATGTAATCGGAGATGAGCTCATCACAAAACCATTCAGCACAACTTCTTTTTCCAAGGGTCATACATTGTCTCTTGCATCAGAGGGAAGAGACTCATKAAATGCATTAGTAAGATTTTAGGTATAGCAAGAGCATAAATTTATTTATTACTTAGTACATCCCAGTGTGTTTACATCCTAGTAGATTTATTTGGAATAGTGCCATACTTACAACATCAAACTTTTGTGTGATGTTCCCTTGGACATCAAGTAAATAAACCTTGCCATAGTGGGTTCCCAGTGCCAAAAACTGTAAAAGAAATATACAGTTAAATAAACACAGGACACCACAACCAAAACAACAGCAACATTAAATGAACTCCGGGATGTTTACCAGATGAACGATTAGCAGCACCCTGGAAGAAAATACTCCACAGAAAAAAGCTTATTTTAGATTCACCTAAAGAAGAAAACAGGGCTTTGAGCCCATATTACTGTGATAGTGCAAGTTAGCTGTCAGAATGAGTCATGAGGACCCTCATCTACTGACAACTAATGGCGTGTCTGCAGCCCGTACACGCTGCCTGATGGACTGTGGCAGCAAATTAAAAATGCGGCGTGAAAGCAAGGACTAACACGGACCTGAAGTAGTTTTAAGGTCCTTTCTACAGCTTTGTTGAAATCATAATGGTTTTCTGGAAGGGAGTTATTTTCGATTCTCCTTCACCATTGACATGAAAACACAACACTGAAGCACATGCAACCAGCCTGTTGTTGGCCACCGGTAAAGCGCTGCTGAATTATGGAATGGTCTTTGACAGCGCATCTGAGCACAGGACCAACTCCTGGGTTTGCTTTCCTTTCTGTACTATAACATTCCTACATTGAACAGTTCCAAACCTCAGCCACTTTTCCTTTAAATCGGAGTTTCGCCCTAAAAACAAATGAATCTCCGCACAAATGCACGTACAAACTCACCCCGATACAAAGAAGGTGGCAAATGATCCTGAGAGAGGCTGCTGCTAATTGAACCATGTGAGCTACAGCTAAGCAGGAAAGGAAGAAGTTTGGTACTACTTGATTTATGACAGAGGTTTCTTTTTATTTCCCCCCTCCTTCCTCTCAGCATTACTCAAATAATCTGGGCTCTTCAATTCTCTGTATTTCACTGCATGTGAGCATGCTTCATTGCAACCTATAATGAAATGCTCAAATTTACAGGCACTACTAAGCGTGTCAGTCAGGCAGCACAATCTTTAAAAAATAACCTTACAGAAAGTCAAGGTTTAAAAGGATTTATCAAAATGGAATTGCTTAAAATGAAATTTCAGTTCAGGCACTTAAAATATGAAGCTACATTAAAAGGAGTCAAAAAAAAAAAAAAAAAAAAAAAGGAAAGAAGGGGTTCATTAGAAATTCATCCCCTGCAATGCCTTTCACTCCTGCAAGGTTGCCTTTTTTCAGGAAGAAAAAAGTCCCCCGGGTAAAAAAATCAATACTGGTTAATAAAACATCAGGTGTGCAGACATAACTAGGTATGACTATTCCACTGCACAGGCCTGCTTGAATGCACCAGGTGCCATGACGATTAGTCATCCAGTGCAGACAGCAAGCCTGGTGAAAATATGATGCTTTAGCACTGAAAAGAAAAAAAAAATCTGGGGGTAAATTAGTCTGTTTACAGAAGCCAGATTTTCAGAATTCCCAGAAAAGTCAGAATTGCTATATCCACACATGCACTTTCAATAGCACTACGTAATTTTGATAATGATGGTGCTTTAGGAGGGATTTCTTGTTAAACCGGGGGGAAAAAACCCTCCAAAATCCAAACCCCACCTTTATTTTTAAGTTGTCTGTTGTAAGAGCCCTATTCCTAAAAGACTCCAGTACCTAGCTTCTAACAATATCGACCCTTCTCATAAATAGTGTATCTAGTTTGCTGGAAAGCTAAAGTGTTTGGATACTTAGAAAAGCTTTCCTGTATTGTCAGTCGTTGTAACACTATAGTTAAGGCTGCATCTCTAGCCTTCTTTATAGAAAAATCCTGTTTATCTCTTGACCTCCAAAATTTAGCTGAGGCTGAGGAGAAAAAGCAGCACAAACAGGTTACAGAACAGGAACAAATGTTTGCAAATTCTCAAAATACCTGTTTAATTCTAAGTTGTCAAACATATTTTACACAGACTTGTTTTTACCAACACAGTTAAAACACAAGCTTCATCTTAAGGGCCTCTTGAGCCATGGCAACAGTCTGAGTAAGAGAAACTGCACAAGTCAGTCTAAAAATACAGTGAACTATGAGATGGTTCCCTCAACAACAACTGTTAAGGAGCTATTATCATCAGCTGTGAAAAAACATACATTCAGAAAACAACTGCTTTGTTTTACATAGTTCTGCTAGTATCAAGCAGCTGCTTGATACATCATTAACTCTGACACTTTAAAACATTCTTCAGCATTCCTCAATATTTTAAGATGTTCTTCTTTATGTTTGAAGATGTTTTAAGTATTCTTCAATATTCAAAAAAAACAAGAAGAAAAAATTGTTTAAACCACTAAAAAAGTAGTTGCAGTTTCTTCATTGCAAGCATAAAAGCAATTCTGCACAGCTCAAAATTTCTTTATTTTGCATCATTTATTACTTTCTGGTTTTCATCCTCTAGTTTGCCTCAAATGTTACCAATATTATCAGAGTTTGTTGGTTTTCCCTCTCTGGATCTTAACACATTGACCCAGGAGAGGGGAGCAGAGAAGGGCAATCTCACACACACACAAACACATATTGTAAATACTTTATTTTACACTTTATTAATAGAAATACGTGCTAAGCTGGCCGCTGGCATGATCCAGTCTGCCTTCAAYGATTCAGGCTGTACAAATATGTGCTGCACATGCAAATTTATTTTCTAATGAAGAAAAATCGGGACTGTATCCCAATTCTAGTTCTTAATACTGTCCCTAATTAAAGCCTAGCGAGTYCCTTCCCTGTAGCTTATAAAAATACCCCATCTTACAAATCATTGCCTCTTGAATTCTCACCTCACATTCTAGACAGTGTGATSTGTTTCTATACAGATTTACCATGAGTTTTGTTTATATCATTGCTGGCTTGCACCACTTCTCTGCATTTAGTAAAGCTTTTACAGAGAAAAATATAGGTGTACTGTAAGTACAGATAAATTCATAAAAACACATACAAGCTCTGCCCTGTCCCACAGTCATATGGTACCTTTTCATGCACTGTCATGCAGCTGGCTGCATCTTTCTGGAGAATTTCAGTCACTCCATTAGAAAGCCGCTCGTACTTCAGCTTCGGTTCTTCTTCACTTTCATCTTCCTACATTTTCAGGGGTTTAAGAAAAAGGGAGCAAGAGAAAAGAAAAGTTTGAGTTTTGTTTTTAAAACTGGAAATTAAAGGTTTTAAAAAATAACCCCAAACCATCACACAACACCAGCTGAAGATGCAGCGTGATTATTTCTTAACAACAGCTCCTACAACTGCAAGCCAAACTTCCACATTTGTATCATTCCAGAGCACCTGGGTTGCATTTTTTGGTGGTTGATTTCTCTTTTTACTCCACAGTTCTGGATGCCACTGAAGACTGTAAAAGAGCCTATCTATTCAGCTGTATTATAAGAAGCATCTAGTTGATTTCTAAATAGCAGAAACAAAAAAATAAAAAGACGTATATGTGCACATAGTTAAATAAAGTTAGTCATTCACAACTTGGAAGAAGAAATGCAGAAGGGATGGTTATGGAAAAGCTGACAATGATACAATAAAACATGTCACTCTAGCCACATTTAATTCTAAGGAAAAGCATGAAGGTTACCAGAAACCTCAAAACCTTTATGAGATACTGCTCCTCTCTAGGAAGGACAAACACAAAATGCTGCAAACAAACATAAAAAGTTCATTGTATCAAATACACTGACGAGTTCACATTGAAAAAATAAGTATGAATATGTTGCTGCAAAACTKGGGGGAAAAAAAAGAAACAGGATGCAGCTTATTCCTGGGGATCACCTACTACACGTTTAGGGACTCTTCCTGACCAATAAACCCCTACACTTCCCTTTCTTTTTCCTTCCCAGCATGTTAGGGCATCATCACCCTAAGTGTCACTGCTCAGACTGGCAGAAGAGGCCTGCGGAGTGGCGAGGAGCCTGCGCTGGGAGCAGTAGAGCTGGCCTGGCTGGGAACTGGGGAGCCGTCCGGCTGGGAGCAGGAGAGCCAGCCCGGCCGGGAGCAGGGGAGCTGTCCGGCCGGGAGCAGGGGAGC
>NW_020454694.1:1322782-1369618 GCF_003342845.1 Nothoprocta perdicaria | reverse complement strand
GGGAGCAGGGGAGCCGGCCCGGCCGGGAGCAGGAGAGCCGGCCCGGCCGGGAGCAGGAGAGAGGCCCGGCTCTGGTGGCAGGAAGGGCAGCGCGGGTGCGGAACGCAAACGCATTCCGCAAATGCAGCGCCAGCACGGGAGCACGCCGGCCCCGGCACACGCGCAAACACCCCCATCCGGCTAAACACAGCCCCCTCTCGCTACACCCACGAGAACAGAGCTCTGCAGGCCTTGCTGGTTCTGATGAACACCCCACACYGGGGGGGTTTCCCACATAAAACGGTTCATTCCAAAGCAACCGGAAAGCAGCAGTGCAGCACGTTGGTAGAGGAGCTCCTGTTTTCCCCACCAAGSTCTGCTTTCCAATTGCTGGCATAAAAACCACACGTGAAAACACACAGTGCCAGGCCGGTGCAGCAGCACTGTGTCTCACAGCATTTCATTGTACCTAGGGATCTAAAAAGAAGAAATTCAGTAAACTGAAAAGAGATACCCTAAGAATAAACTATTTTATTTAAATTGCCTTTGGAGCACTAAAGCAAGTCTTCCCCAGGTTCAATCTTGTGGCACGTTCTACTATCATCCATGTTAATACATATATACTTGTAATACATACACACCATAAAAAGTGCTATGGAACTATGAAAAAAAATCAATATTTATTACCACGCATTTATTTTATACATATGCTGCAAACAGAGGATGCTTTAAAGTGTTGAGAATTTTGTGACAGAATATGATTGAGATTAATAAAGGGATGTCAGCAATCCATGACGTAGTTGCCTGAAGTGAGGTGTCAAAGTGCCCACCAAGAACCAATTTTACTCAGTAAATCTAACACTGAACAAAGTTGTTACTAGACAGAATGACAATGTCAAATTACAGGGCTGCATAGAAATCAGCCAAATTACTTGTGCCTACACATCCTTAATAAATGACTACAGGATTGAGGCAAAGGCAAGAGGAAAAAAAAGCACCCATGATGGAAGGAGGGAATAAGGGCATATGTTTATTTATGGCAATTAATACATTACTGCATTTCACACATCTCTTACAAAGATTATACTTGAAATGCATGGGCAATCTTTGAATAATCCGTAAAAGTAAAAATTGCACTCCAGGCATCTAGTCTTTCTAATATCCCACATGTTGCCCAAGTCTGGACATCAAATGTGCAACCAATGTGAAAAGTTAATTCTAGTCTCTTGAGTGTTTTGCATAAAAGCACTCAGCCATGGACCATTAGATAAAGTTACTGMAAACAAGTTTGGGCCGTCTTATTTATGACTGAAAACCAAATAATTTTTCCTGCACATGCATATACAAAAAGCATATACACTTGCAAGAGTCAGTGCACTGAAGCATTCTGCCAGGCTTCAAGAAAAAGTAAATAAAATGAAAACTTCCAATATTAGGCAAGACGCTGTATCCATTTCACACTTTCTTGACAGGTATCTTACATTAAGTAAAAGTCAAGCAAAAAGGTGAATTGGAAAAGGGTGGTGGATGGGGGATGGGGGGGTTGCTTTGCTGTAAACAAAGAAAAAATGATTTGCAAAAACACAAGATTTCCCTTTTGCTACAGACCCTAGCTCATATATTAAGTGCATTTGATGCTCTCTCTTCCTGACTATCAACGTTTAATCATTTTAAGGTATTTTTCTATCAGGAAAAGCTTTTACGGCAGCCTGAACTTCTAAAATAAACACAAGCCAGCATTAATAAAAAGCAAATCAATAATTTTTGTTAAATTTTAATAATCCTGCGAACCTACAAATGAAACCATCAGCAGCCTGAGTTGAGATGACAGTTGGCTGCGTTTCTATGACAACCTACAGGAAAGGCACAGTCCTGACTTGCAGCAAAGCTCAGATACAAACAGAGTGACATTTACCCCATACAAGAAAACTCACAGCTTTCCTTATTTTTTTTTTTTTTAAAAAAAAAAAGGAAAAAGGAAAAAGGGGGAGCAGGGAAATGAATTTCTCAACTTACATGGATTTTTGCTAAGTGTTTGGCTATTCTAATTAAAGAGAAGTCCTTCAACCCATCTTAGAGGATTCTAAACATTTGAGAATAAATCTCTTGGTACTGCATCTCCTACTACCACTACTTAACACATCTTCCATGTTTTCTGACATAAAAAAAAAAMCCCACAATCCCGCCAAAAAACACAACACCAAGTTCTGAAACTCTTGTCAAATATATGTAAAGAGAAGCAGGCAAAACAAGCAAACAAAACCCATCATACTGCACATTTTTTTTATATAGCACTTCACAAAGGGCAGGTTTAGGTTCTGAAAGGCAGAAGATGTCCAGATCTGAGGGGTTCGTTTTGGGCTGTCTTGGTTCATTTTAAAATAAACCACGTTTTTCCAAACACAGAAAAGCTACTTTGGAACTCTACTTCAATTTATTCTTCTATTTGCCTTTTAGAGCTGAAAGGCAACAGTAAAAAATGTTCAAAAAAAAAAAAAAAATGCTGTAAAGACCTTTCCTGATGTATTTATTAGCATTTCCTATTGAAAGAAAACTTCTAATGGAAAGATTTATTATAAGCAGCCAGTAAGACCAACATGAACTCTTTCCCATTAAGAACTCTTACTCTTTCCAGTGCTGAATTCCTCAAATAAAGCAARTTCCTCTTTTCATGCCTAGCACCTCAGCATGAGACTCACTGCTAACCCTTCCTCATGGGCAGAATTAAGAAACTGAGGACAGCTACAGATGTGCCAGTTAGCTCTGGAAAAGCCACTTCAACCATGAGGGMAGCTCCTCTGCCTTTCTAAATCCACGTGTCCAACTTCCTTCCGCTCTTCTCCCTCTGTTTCCCAGCCTCTGCCTGCAGGAACAACACCAGTGGTATCCCTAGTAGAGGAAAAACAAGAAATAAAATCCAAAATGGATCCTCACAAAGCAAATTTCCAGGACAAACCTGTGGGCAATTCCTTGAGTTACTCCATGAGCCCTTGTTTGCGCCTACAGCGGAGCATCTGCCCGCAGGACAGTCCATCGCATGAACTCCATGCTCTGCGGACGGCAGATACTCTCATTATGTTATGGACACTGACAGCAAAGTGTCATCCTTCCCACACGATTTGTCCCCCATGTTCTTCCAGGCCTCCATAGAAATAAACAGTGCATAACATTATAAGACAAGTGCCCTTCATGTGTTGTGCCACCTTCCACCCACTTCCAGGCAGGATTCCAGTTACTATAGCTGGTCATCCTGGCACTGAYGGTACTTTGAAGTTTTGACCCTGAAAAATATTTATATTTAGGTAGAAAGATGCCTATGATCTACACACTAAAGTGATTTGAAAGGAATCACACTCACATCCTACTTCCACAAGGCCCTTGGCAACATGTCTCTTCTTAAAAAAGTGTATTGAAGGAGAAAGAAAAGTAATAAGAAAAAAGAGTAAATTTTTGTTTTTGACTCTCATAGTTCCTTTCAAATCCCTCCTGATTTCAAAATTATTAAAAAAAAAAATGTTAAATGGGCTMCTTTCCTTCTAGTTTAGAGGCCATTTCAAATGCTCGGCAGCTATGTATCTGAGTAATTAAAGTTTAAGAGATTCTAGAAACTGATTAAAAACAAAATGAATGCTGCTGAAGAGCAAAGACCATAGTCTTGCTAAAGAGACTACTTTTTAATTTGTAAAACTAATTCTTCTTGAAACTTAAATGCAAGCCATATTCGTTGAGATCCTCTGGAGAAGCCTGGAAATTTTAATGCAGTCATCATGCTTTATGAAAGCAAATGAAACTGTTACACTTCCAGAATTATTAGTTTCAGAATTACATGAAAATTTCAAGAATAACCAAAGAAGTCATTTCTATCTATTTTAATGACTTAAAATAAAATTTCACAAGAGCACCTTCAGTTATTCAGAAATGAATAAACACATCCTCCGTGCTTTGGCTAAAGGTAGTTCTACTTACTACAAGAATTCAACTAAAAATAATTTCTAAATAATTACAGAAGATAYGATTTCTGGATTCAGAACACTCACCACAGAATTAGTTAGCTGTGGTGTTAATTACTTAACACCACAGAATTACTTAACAATACAGAATTACTTAACTTAAGAACCACCTCTAGCTGCTCTTTTCTGTAGAAATGATGTCTTAATCAGGGGTTGACTTTGTTGTCTCAGTTTTACTTTTTGAGTTTTTGGAGGGCAGCATCTTAGATATATATGTGTGTGTGTGTGCACAAGTACATCTGACATAGGAACATGGAGGCTTTATCTCCACAGCCCGCACCTCTCTGAGAAGTACACCTTCTYAGGCATTTTAATCACATTGCTATGAAAGCCGCAGCACCACAAGGCATCACTCAGCTTCACCCCAGGCCATTTAACATCCCTTTTGGATCACAAATCTGCTCAGATAGTGGGATGGCATCAAGGAGGCTGCGCAAAGCTCATAGAGTTTGTACAAGGGGGCTAGCAAGCACTCTACAAGCACAGGGGTGATGTTGCATGCCTTACATGAACAGGCAAAGAGCACCCAACAAGGCAGAAGATACAGCTGCAGCTTTTAGTTTAACCTCACTAGCTCACTTAGAATTTAACATTGATCTTAATGACTTCTTTAGGCAGGAGAAGAAGTTAAATGACTTTTGTCAACCTTCATCCACTCTGGGATGTCAAATCCCAGGTCTTTTTAGGACCTGACAACTTCTCTTTACACTGAATCAAGAGATACTGAGGCATTGATTTACAAACATACCCAGCTTTAGGTATCCTAATTCCTATCTCCCTAACCTTTCAGAAAATGCATTCATCCAAGCATCTCAGAAAAACTGGTTCACAGCTTCACTAAACAAGCATCTCTAGTTCTTTCTAGTCAGCTCATATTTAGGCTAAGTATGATCCAGATAAACCCAAAACAAGAGATTACCAGGCTTAAGTCTCCGTATTCCCATTAGCATTCTGGAAATGTTTGTTTGTGCCAGGTCTTAAGTGCTTTTTAACTGCTTTTCAACAGCAAAATCTCCTTTTTCTAACAACTGTAGGCTAACCCATYGAGATTTTATGTATTTTTGTACTTTTATAATTAAGACTGATAAACTGTAAACTAGTTTTTCAGGTAGGCCCTTTCATCTGGAATGACAAGCTAGCATCTCAACCTGGTCTGAAGTACTAACAAAACTGCAAGTACAACAGCTGCCCTTGTCTTGATCTTGCAATGCCAAAGAAAAAGGAAAGAATGGATTCTTCCTGCCCATGATGATGTGTAGCTTGGAAAATGGCACATCCGGGAAAGAAACCAACGGAAGGAAACACACAAAGCAGAATCTGCACTGATTCAGCCACCACCTCTCTCTCTACAGCTTTTACAGACAGCACGGTCAACTCTTCCTGCTACTATTTTATGAGTATTATTCCAACTCAACCTGGGAGTGAAAGGGTGCCACACTAGGGAAAAATAAGGAAATAAAGCCCCCAAAGACAGGCAGATGACAGAAGGTTCCCATGGCTCACGCAGCCCGGAGCCATCGCAGAGCAGTAACAGATGGTCACGCAACTCCCGTTTCCCTCGGCYGAGGCAGAGGGAGGAAGGCGGCAGGCAGGGAATACCGAAGGGCGCGCTGGCTCCTACCCAGCCATAAGGAGGCTCCTGCACTGCAGACTTTGCTGGGAAAAAAAGTTATTGGAGGTTTCTTGATTCCATCACACTTGAGAGYCAACTGAAAACATTGTTATATTTCCCTAAATGTGCGGTCTTGGAAGCAGAGGTTGAAGAGGGTGGCCTGCCTTACAAACAAACCCTCCTCACTCCCTCCTGCACTCCAGCTATCCAAAGCTGGTGCTTTAAGGGCACTGGCTCCCAAACTACCTATGAGAGCAGAGTCYTGAACCCTCCTGAACACGAGGAAAACACAGCCCAGCCCTCCTCGACCTCCCCTTCCAGCCTGGCTCTGCTTTGGCCCCTGCAGATGACCTCCTGCCTTCCCTTAAACACTTCAAACCCTCCCAGCCACGCCGCCTGTCTCTGGTTTCGGCAGGTTTCAGTGCTCCCGCAGCCATTCCTGCTCCTCACCCCTCACAGGCCTTCCCAAGCAGCACAGCCGGGGCTCCCTCCTGCCTAGCGGCCTGCCGGGGTAGCTTTCATGTTTCGCTTTTTTCTCCAAAACAAGAAAATGAAGGAAATGAAGTGAATAAGCTCCCATGCAGTTCCTTTATGCTTCTTTGAGAAAGAAATCACCAAAACCTTTTAATACCTGGCTGTAAAATTGGCAAACATGTATCAGGATGTTAAAATTTTGCACAGCAGTTTTCTGTTCTCCACACCTACTTTCTACAAGGATTTATTTAATCTCTTGACCTCTTTTGGGAAATGTAGATATACACCAGGAACAAGGAATTAGGATGATAGGGTTGCCTATGAATCTRCATTCAGAGTATGAAATAACACAGATGAAGGGCAAAGCAGAGAGCACTATCTCTTTTCAAAATCCTTGCAGTATAAAAGTTGCACTGTATTTGCAGGACACCAATCGAAGAACTTGGAAGAAGATGGAGATTGGTCAAGTTGTGAAGCAGCAATAGCACAGAGATGGCAATACTGGTCAGGAACAATCACCATAAATGGCTCATTGGAAAAATAAATAAAGTCCACGCAAAATTACTTGATTTCACTCCAACGGCCTTCACTGGGTTTCACCTCACTGGCAGTTTTGACAAGGCAAAGAACCACTGGAAACATTTAAACCCACTTCAGTGTCCAAGAGCAGRCTATCAGTCCAGCCCTATTAATTGCAAATCCCAAAGAAACGCCACATTTCCACTTGTACTTTCCTTTTGCTGAGTAAGGAACTTCAGCAAACATTTGTTTCCCCTGTGAACACTGTTTGATCAGAGCAGTTGCCACCGTGTGATGTACTGCATGTGAACACCCTACAGAGCAGTTTCAGGAGTGTTTTTTAAAGTTATTTTCATTCACTCACTACAGTAGAAGAGCAAGATGGAAAATAACCAATTTGCCTTTCTCTGTATCAAGGGATTTGGTATTCAGAAAGGCCATATCTGCATACTCTGTTAACATGGTAGCTTTGCAATTGCATTTATGTAACATGTAGAGCAACACTATTACCTTTCATGTATTCCAAGGCACACAGATTGCATGGGCACTTCTGGTTAATATTAATAGCTCATTAAACAAAACATCTAATTTCTCCTCAAAACCATCAGAAAAAAAWTAAGAATAACACAAGCATGATCCATTTTTTTTCCTGCAAGTCAAACCTCTAATAATGTATATCATAATGTTAGTTACTAGTCATTGCAAGCTTGTTTTTCAAATTAAGGTATGAAAAGATTCCATTTAAACTTCAATAAATAATTTACGGTGCTCATCCTACTAACTCAAATTGATAAATTATTTCCACGATCCTCTTTCTCATTAAGAACAAGGATAACTTTCTATCTGGAATGTGTGCATCTTCTCCGTCCAGCCTCATTCAAAAGGCCAATTTCACCTAAAGCCATGCAGGGGGAAGCAATCTCTCCTCAGACTACTGAGGTATGTGAAACAATAGGCCTGCTGAGTATTCCCTCCACTCTTCCTTTTTTCTATCTTCAAAAACACTTGGAAGATAAAAATGGCACGCTAGTGTAGAGATAGTTAACAGCATGGACGGGAGATAGGATGAAATGAAACAACCTGTCAAAGGTCAGACTGGAGACAGAAAGCAGCAGGTTCAACGCTGAGGTACAGTAGCCAAATCTAGGTTTAATTGTTTTCTTTTTTTCCCATTATTRCAACGGAGATGCCCCTTCTAAAGCTGCCGGCCACAAAACTCCTCACCTCTTCCAGCCCACTGCTCGGCACCCCATGCTAAGAGTACATCTTGATGGAAATAAAGTATGACAGGAGGCCTTTTCTAACAGATGCTTTATTTACTTGAAATGATTTAATTGCTTTGAACTAATATAGACCCAACCTACAAAACTAAGATCTGGAGTGCATTAAAAATAAATAAATAAAAAACACAACACAAGAGAAAGGTTTTTTTTTCAGTTGCCTCCTTTTCAGGTTTATGTATTTCTTAACTAGGTTCATGCTCAGATCACAGTTTTTGAAACCTTAAAGAATTAAAGCTGCTTAGAATATTTCATTCAGATATACTAGAAAGGTATATCCAGAATATCCTAAAATATCCTTATTCAGATATACTAAGTCACTTGTCTACTTGACAAACAATTGACAAAATTTCTACAATACCCCTCTACAAATCCTACTAGAATTTATGAATACAGTCTTAAAAGAAAATAAGAAATATACTAAACAAACGCACATATCCCTTTCACAAGGGTAGCAGTGACTGAATATTAGAGAAAGGCCCAGAAAATATAAGGCTGGGAGAAGCAAAAACAAAAGTGCTGGAATGCAAACACACAGTAGCAAACACCACATCTCACAGATACATTTTGATAAACAAAGGATTTTAAAAACTCCATAAAATAAACATCTGTACACTTGTCTGTCTTTATGATAGGCCAGTTCAAACAAGCATGGCAGTGTTGTACAAAAAAGAAGTCATCGGAACCACTTCCAGAATTGCAGGACTTAGCACTACTTTTGTGATTCCACAGAGAGTTGCCTTGAAAAGGACCTCCCTGCTAGGGGAGTAAGTACTGGACCAGAGACAAGCTATTCAAAGCCGCAAGAGCAAATTAAAAAGCAGCRGAAAATTTTAATAAGTAACCTCATTTCAGTACAGAGCTTTGTTTCCTTCATCATCCCTCAACGTGATTTCCTGTTCAACTACATCTTATTTCATGGCACCAACAGCTCACGCTTATCAGTGCAGTTGGATATTCTCTCCGTGCTTCTTAGGGCAGCAGCCTACTGCTCCATTTTCCAATGGGATGCCGGGGGCTGGAAAGAGGCAGAGTGAAAAATTAACCTGTACACGAAGCCTGAGGCTGTGGCAGATCCTTGCAGGCCTTGGAGGCATGGCTCAGTGCACTCACCTATAACATGCAAAATATCTCTTACTAAACCTATGCTGACCAGTCCTTTTGCAGGATGCAGTGTAATCTGTACTGATAAGAGCATGTCTTTATACCTGAATGGGAATGTTTTGTGTGCTTTATTTACAGGGAAGACAAAAAACAGCATTCATCTGACCTCTCAAGATTTCATAACAATGCCTCAAAATAAGTCGTGACTCTTCTTGTCCTGCTGCGCTGCATACGCTGCATAGCCACAATACACTGCCTCGGTAAAGCAAAACTCTCCAGCCACACAATGCCGAACAGCACAGAGGCTCAGAGAGAGAAACTTCAGGGAGCTTCAAGTGGATTTTTAATAAGTTTTCTTAATAGATACAAAAGCAGCTCCTGTCTTCAGAAGATGCAAGTGATTCACRGTGGATCCCACAATACATGCTGTTGGGGATGCTTCTATACTATCATTATCCTGTATTTTAAAGCCAAGGAGATCTCTTGCTTTTTAACTATTTATTAATACATTCATTAACATAATCTTCTGCTAGTGTGCTAGCAAAAGGTAAGAAGTATCTACATGGCGGAAAATAGTTCAACTATAAAAGGATTTTACAAGAATAGATACATTGCAAGAAAGAAAAATAATTTGAAAACAGAAATGAAGGTTCAGGCTGTACATAGTTTATTCGGACTTGTTTCCTCCACAGTTTATGAACAGCCAAAAGTCAGATTATTTAGCTGTCTATTTTTAAGGTCTCATCAAACGTGACAGTACAAACATGCAGCTCCAGGTGCTGTAAAATAAAATTAAATAAACCAATGAAACCACATCATACTAGGACTTTTCATCTAAACAAACCTGCTCAGGGTGAGCTCCAAATGCAACATGTTTGATGACTAGTCACTGCAGAGAGAAGTAAAACAAATACACTTCATAAATGTAACTAAAACCAAACAAAAAAAGAAGACACAAAAAAATGGTTGTGCTTTCAGAATGAAGTGGAAATACTTAGAAAAACCAAGTAAGTTTTTCTGTTGAGAATTAAAATAGAAGTTTAGACACGATGTTTTCTCATCATATCATGGTAAAATAGTCTGTCTATATGCAAAAACTTCTAACAGATGATATGCATTTTTATAATATGAAGGGAAAGTTTAGATTCCGCAGTAATACTAAGAAAGATGTGTTACATTTCCACAAACTTTGATACAAATAACTACTACTATCTCTGTGTTGAAAGGTCTGCTTTGTATATGAACATATGCACCACAACTGCTAACTGATATTCCTGATTTTACATATATTAATTTAAACAGCTGGGGAGCATTAAACACAAATTCAGCTGGGAACCAAGAGTAGGAACCAAACTTGCAATGAAGGGCTGTCAGCTGAGGCACATTCAAGAATATCATTTTTTCAGATTCTCATATCTGAGACTTCTTATAAAGCTCCACCATCAAGTTCATGCACATGAGTACCCTGGCACTTGCAAAAGAACAAATCAAGAACAAATCGAGAACAAATCRAGCAGGTATCAAGTCAGACTTAGCATGTGATTTGTTTAGAGCTCATAAATGAACAAAACTAAAGGATTTACTCAACCATAAAGAAACAGAAAGTTTGATTTTTTAGGTATAGACATACATCTAAATTCAAAATTGGGAGTTTTTCTTTTATGTGTTTTTGTTGTTGTGGTTTTTTAAATAAGTATTTATTTCCCCCAAGGACACATTCATATTTTTAAATAACTATGAATAACTATCTTCATATTAGACRAACTTTCACACTGGACCTCCATGTAATGCTTCCTCTGAAAAGAGGAATTATTTTTATGAAAAGTATTCCAACAAACTTCAGCCCAAGACCAATTGCATACGCAAAAAACTTCATTACGACTGAAAACTACAAAATCTATTTCAGAGATGTTTTATTGAGGAATACACTAGGACAGAGTTTGCGAGGATTAGAGTCCAGGATTCCAGTACTGTAACGATAAAATCCATCCCTATTTATCCAAACTGTGGGCCACCCAATAGAAATCATAAAATTTCAGGATTACTAGAAGAAAGAGTAAAGCCTTCAGTTCAATCTCACCCTTGTCTATACTCTAAATAATACAAGGAATCATTGACAACACTTCGACTTTGGGTTTTTACAATTATTTTGAGTTTTTCTTAACTTTATGTGTATTATTGCTAGAAATAGTTTAGTCAGGTATTGAAGCATTTCCACATTTTAATGTTTACACACTTCCTTTAAGCACTTTTTAAACAGAGTTTCAAAGTGTCATTAGTCAAGCCAGCAGTACTGTGTCAAGGCACTATTGACTGGGYTATTCAAGACAACTCATGGAAAGTGTTCGCCCTGGACTGTGTTTTACATCTGACATATATACTCTCAATATTAACATTTTCTTTTCACAACGCTTTATATGTGAATGCAATATCAAAAATAGACATTAGTTTAAACCAAGAGGCTTGTTGAAATTTTTAAAACGTGAATTTCTCCAAAAAGCGCATGATGCTTAATTTCTTTAGAGGCTAAAAACAAAGAAAAATTACCTCTAAAACAAAACAAATGAACAAAATCCCCTGCAATGAATCTTTGACCACTTCCAGTGTCAACAGGTACTTGCACAGTGCTAAAGGGTTGCGATGCTATTAAAACACCCTTAAAAAGTTATCTTGCAACAGGCTTTAAAGAAGCAGCAGTGTGGCAGGGGAATGGCTGYATGCACTGGGTGCTGAGTGCCAACCCCTGCGCGAGCGCTGCTGTGCGCGCCGCCGCGCACTTGCTGCGCATCTCGCGGCGCAGGTGCACCTCACATCACGGAGTCCAGGCACATCACTCCCTGCTGCAGGGCAATTCTCAAACCAAACTCCCTCTCGCTGGGAAAAAAGGACTGGCCAAAGCAGCCGCTCCACACAGCAGCCCTCTGTCAGGAGCAGAATCTCTGCTTCTCATGAGGAATGCCCTAGYGTAGCAGTGCAGTGAAGCAGCAGGCCCTGAGAAAGGTGTGAGGGAGGGGAGGCATCCCACAGGAAACACCGCCACCATCCTTTCCAAATGATTGTTTCTAAAGCCACCATCTCTGCAGGATTTCTGCATGCTCGGGGCTTGAGCCCAGATCCCAACTGGGAACATTTGGCTCTGGGTGGAGAGAGCTTTCATAACCAGCAAGCCTGTTAAAGTTTCCAAAGACAAGGAACCACTTTCACTTAAACACTTCATGTGTGAAAACTGTTAATTTTTGCCAGTGTAATCCCCTGCTCTATTTTCTGAGCTTTTAGGTAGCCACAATAGCAGCTACTCAGCTACTCATCTTCTTCTTCCACTCTCTTGTCACTGTAGACCACACTAAGCCAAGCAGGCACAAGAKTTCTTGTTGTCCCTTCAAGCTAGGTCTGGAGCTAGGGGGCTGCTGTCCAAGGGAGAATTCTGGAATTCCCTGCAGCTTCCTTTCTTTCCGTACCCCGCTTCTTCCAGCAACCTGCAGCAAGGTAGGCAAACTTCTCAAGAGCATAAGCAAGTTTTTACCATAGTGCCATCTTAAGAAGAGACATTCAACAGATCAAGATCAAACACAGACTGCAAACATAACACTGTAATTACCTGAACAYAGTACTAGTGCATATATAATTACCCTGTCAACTAAATTTTCATTTGATCAAAAGAGAAGTACATTCAGTTGAATTTTTATCCAAATATAACTCAATATATTTAAAGTGGGTGATAATTATATGTGTTTTAATACAAAGTAAACCACAACTCCTTTTTAATCACTAACCCAAGCTTAACATTCATGACTACAGGACAAGCACGACTTGTAAATAAGCAGCTGCCAGAGCAAACCAATAGGGATAATATTTTTTCACTCCAGCCTGACAAAGGACTAGCACTGAAGCCAGTTCAAATAGAAAGCATTTTAAGGAGGCTTACCTCAGATTCATCTGTTGATTCTTCATTAGACTTGGTTTCCTGAAAACAACACAAAGAACAACAAAGGAAAATTAGGTAAGCACAAATATGACCTGAACAGCTAAGCAATAATTCCTATTTAAAGCACATTTTCAACCATTATTAAGAGACAGAAGACAAARCGGGAGCTGCTTGGAGGTTCTGAATGATTTTGAAGATGTCAGAAATGATTATCCTCTGCATTCATACCCAATTTGTGCTTATACTTGTAATCTAGTGCCACACTGACACTCAGTGGCACCAGTTTACTGTGATACTACTGCTGGTTCCTCTAAAATAGAGAGGGAAAGCGCAGCATCTGAAAGCTGTTCAGCCCCAGCGAAAGTTTCTCTGTCTCCCCAGAAGTGGTTACAAGTTTGCAAAGCAGTTGTCCATGCCCTGACACACAAGGCAGAATGGCACTCTCAGGTTATCAGTAAACGAGCTTTGATATCAACTATCAATAGACTTATCTCAAAATAAACTAATTTCAAACCACTTTTCATAGAAATACACCAGAAATCAAAGTTTAATGACTTTTTTCTCCACATCCCCCAATGCAAAYCCAGTGCCATTCTCCTGCCTTAGAACAGCTACAGTTGCCTAAGGTACATAACTATACTTTTAAAGCTCCTCTCTGGCAAGACAGTGAATCTTAGTGCACTACTACAAATACATAAAAAAAAAAAGAAAAAAGTTCAGTCAGCTCCTGCTAATGTCTCACCAGTTCTCTGGTAAAACATGCTAGTGTATTATCTCCTCAAATAGGCCAGCAAAAGGAAGATTTTTCTTAACATATTCATTGCCATCAATAGCAATAAAAAGTTACAACTAATAGGTTGAAAGTGACTTTAAGCATTTTAACAGCAACACATGATATAAATAAAGAATGTACATGACAGATGGTGGAGTTTCAAGCCCTATGAAGTAATACTTGGGCAATAAGGTAAATAGGTACAGAATTTCATAASAGAAGCCAAAAAAGAAAGAGTTACCAACAATGAGGAGAAATAAAACGGGAAGCAAATTTAATGCAACCAGTGTAACCTTCGGTTTGTCACACCTATTAATTTCCCCTCTTTATAACCTCAAGGCAGAAAGCAGAGGTCTCCACTGCACTTTCACCCTTAATGACCACCCCACCTAGAGATATTTGGGGAAATAAAGGCAATCTTCTATTTTGTATTTGAAACTCATATATTACCTCAGTTACTGTCATCTGTTTCCCGTACCTTATATATTGCAAGCAGGCAGGGCTACCTCTAAAACATATCCCATAAAAGGCTTATCTGGGTATTCCCTATTCACAATGATTTTGGGAATGGAAAGAATTCCCAAATTCTTCGGGAAGTATGGGAGGTGGGGGAAGATGAAGATGCAACAAAATCCTGGTACCCCTTCAAGCTAAGATTTGACTTCAAAAGTATAGCTGGCTGCCAGTTTGTCTCAAGGTCTCTGTTCACAAGTTGCTGTCACCTTTTGGAACATAGTGAATTTATTACATAGAATCTTTGTGCATCTTAAATTTGACTCAAGAACAACCACTMAACGATGATAGAGCTAAAATACAGAGATCTGACACCAACAGCCAATAGGTCAAGGTATAAAAACACACAAGGTACAACAGAAATACTAGAAAATGAAAGGTACAATGAAAATACCAGATTCCTAATGSGAAAAACTGTCCTTGATTCCTGCAGAGCCAACCTTTTATGAAGAAAAAAACTATTAGATCTATCATTTTGGTACTTCTAATTTTTCTAAGAATTCTGCCTAAACATCTTTGCCAGTCATGCTACACAAACAAGGAATTTGAGAGCAAGTTTGTTCTGTATCAACATAAGAATTTTGTTTGCTAAAAGAAAACATTAACCTGCAATCCCGAACAAAATAAGTTGTTACTGCAAGGGACATTTCTGCTAGCACATTTGAGACCAACCAGTACAGCTACATCACTTATATTTTTCCCATGTTTCCAATTGTTCTGGCTATTAGTGGAAACACATATCTGGGCAAAACAAAGGACAAGAGTTTTTCAAGGTGAGGTTACTGTATAACACCACACAGAGACTGACACACACACAGTGCAGTAACAGCCATCTTGCTSTTATACCAGTCCATCTTTACATCTTCACAAGACGCCAAAACAAGAGAGATCACAGTACACTCTAAAGATACCCTTGTAAACAGCAACCTGCAAAAATCCAGGTGTGCAAGATTGAGACACACCAGAAGCGGACTCATAATCAGTCTCTGTGAATCCAAGAAATATACATTGTTTTAATTTGGGACATATCCCTCCTTACTATACCCTGTACAACCACTGTAACTGCATCCAATACATTTTGTAAGCTGGATATACAGGCACATTTTAAAGGCTTCATGACCTTTACGCTCTACTAAAGAGAGTGACATGCAAAAAAACAAATGGCATCCCTTTAAGCTTAGAAAATAAAGGCATAAACTGCATGATTCCTTAACAAGAATTTAAAAGAAGGTGCTTAGATAAGCAACTGCTAGACCATTAGACAAGTAAGTCCTAACTCACTATGCTAGCAAATTCCTACCAAGAGCTTTTTGTCCCACAGACAAAACTAGTGTAACAAACTGCAGTTATGACCTCCCTGGAGTTTTGCTATTCTTCCTTCTCCCACTTAAATGCATGAACCAAGAGGATTATCCCCTACTTCTATTTTTTAGAAGCATTGTAACTGTGAAAAGGAAATCCCTCATCAGGGATTAGCAGGTGACCAGAATCTCAAATCATGTAGGGGCAACTGTCACTGGTAGGTCTGTCAAACTCTAGGGAAAAATCAGCACTGGGGTTACTGCACACCTCAGTCAGTTGGCAAACGCTGTTGCTCAAGCAGCCTAAGAATGGAAAAAGGGAACACAGATGAGACAAACAGAGAAACAGAAGGTAATCTCTGCCTATAATAATCACTCACAAAGATGTGACATAATTTTTCAATAAATTATTAATCCACAATAGCCTTCCAGTATGACAGATAGGGGGCTTTGCCTTTTCCCCTCCTTTGCAAAAGGATTATCAACCACCTTTTTAAGCCCATAATCTGCTGGGAAGGGAAATATCATAAAACCTGGATTTCAAAGAAATTGCACCACCCTTTACCTCCATAGGCAAYTTATAGATCCCTTTCAGCAGGGTAAAGCACCATCTACACACAAAATGAGTGAATAAGATCATTCTTAAATCATGGCTCAGGGAGAGAAAGACATAGGCTATTCTAATCTGCTTAAATAAAATAAATTTCATCCGAGTTGGTATTAGCCCAAGAATCCTTTTAAACGCTGCCACACTTAAATACTTGGTGAATCAGACAACCAAGCCCCACAGGAAAGCCAACTCTGCCCAGCAAAATCCTTCGCAAGAGGAAAAGTGGAAACCACATTGGGTATTTGATGTTGAGACTAATTTTCCCGTATCTTTGCTCCTGCTTTGCAATGACCCTTCCTTTCCCTCAGTTCCTTAATGGGGACTCTTCACAGGCCCCAGCTGCACCCCCAAAGCTGCCCCTAGGTGCTGAGGGTTCCATGTGAACAGAGCCCTAAACACAAACAAAACCTGCAAGGAACCATGATGCTGGCACCACATCAGCTTCACAGGCGGGTGAGAGGAAGACGGGTGTCATTTTGACAGCGGGGAGGAAGGGAAGCGAAAGTTTTCTGAGGCTGACATGTGACCAACCCCGTCAATATCGAACCGCTTCCATACATTTTTCCCCTGTTACATCCGCACACACGAGCGCGGCTTTAAGGCCACCCACTTCCCAGCTCTCACACAGACCCTTGGAACTCTTCCCACTGTTATTTATTACAAAGGAAAACAACGT
The DNA here is from genome assembly GCF_003342845.1 of Nothoprocta perdicaria. NCBI lineage: Eukaryota > Metazoa > Chordata > Aves > Tinamiformes > Tinamidae > Nothoprocta > Nothoprocta perdicaria. The sequence continues at coordinate 1,352,843 of NW_020454694.1, read as the reverse complement.
TATTCATCACGCCGCGGCCTCGTAACGCCCGGAGCGGCGGGTGCGGGGGGATGCGGGAGCCGCGCGGCAGCCGCGTGGCCGTTAACGGCCGTTAACCGCCGCGCGCCGCTCCGCGCGCCCCGCCCCGTGTCGCGCCCTGCTCCGAGCGCCCCCCGGCCCGCGGCACCCGCCGCGCGGCCTCTACCTTCTCCTCGGCTTCCGCCATGGCGCGCGCCGTGGCCGTCACGGGGCGTCAGGGCGCGCGCCGCGCGGCACGCCGGGACTTGTAGTTCGGGGCGGGCGGAGCGAGCGCGGGAAGGCGCCTCCCCCGCCGCCAGCGGCCGTTAACRGCCGTTAACGGCCGCGCCGTGGGTCGCCGGCCCGGCAAGGCAGAGGCGAGCCGGGGRCGGCGAGGGTAGACACTTCTTCCTTCCTCTCTCCTTCAGCTTGAGCGAGCGGAGCTCGCTGTTTTCAGCTACATTCGCACCGCGCCGGCAGCCCCGACTTCTCCCCCAAAAAGGATGTTCGCCTCCCGCTYACCAGAGCCACCCTCTCTGCTCACCATTTCTGCCTGCCTTTGGCAAGACACAGGCTGGCAGAGATGGGGAACAGAGAGGGTGGCTCTGGTGAGCGGGAGGCGAACATCACCCCTGCACATAAGATCTACACAACTTGTTTGCATTCAAATTGTTAGTTTTTCCTCCCTTCCTCCTTTCCTCCCTTCCTCTCTCCCTTCCTTGCTCTCTTCCTCTCTTTCTCTCTCTCTTTCTCTCTTCCTTAAATATATGCCCAAAGCTAAAAGGCTAAAGGCTAAAAGCTAAAAGGCAGTGCTCTAAACCATGCAGGTTTTGTCAAAGCAGGCATCCGCACATAAGGCAGAGCAGCAGTTCATGTACCAAGTCCATACCCCTGGGAGCGGTGGCAAGAATTTAACACCTGCAGGTCAGCTCTGACAACCAAGGGAGARTCTTGTACTAGAACTGGATGAACATGAGGACATTCAGGGAAAGTTAATTGCAGGGTGTAGTAGTACGAGTATGAAAATCACTGCCGTGCATTTAGAAACTGAAAGGCAGAATTTCTGCTGAGGAGAGATGACTGTCCTTTAAAAACAGACAGGGAGGTTCATGTGGCATATGAGAACTATCAGAGTTAACAGTCGGTGTCAGTAGAAGAACATGTAGATACAACTATCATGAAGACACTGASTTTGGAAATGACAAGAAAACCTCCATTTTTTGATCTATTACCAAACTATCTATGACCTGTCAGGGTTCCATGACCAAGAAGTATGTAAATGTAATCCTGGCTATTTAAACCAAAGGATATCTACAGAGAAGGAGGTTTTTGGCTGTTGTAGGTTTTTGCTGTTGTAGGAGACACTGTTGATATCTCATCAGGGACTAACTGTAAATCTCACGTCGCCTTTGCTCAAAACAGATGAATTCAAAGTGAAAGGGGGCAAAGGACTGCTTAAAAGCATCTCAGAAATTTAGGATCTGTCGTTGCAGAAGACCAAAAAGAGCATGACTTCTTCAATCTAGGAGCTGTCTAGGAGCAAATAGGTGCTGAAGAGGAAAAGAAAGCTACTAAAAGTAGCAGATCAAATAGGTGTCTGCTATTATCAGTGCTATTATATTTTGTTGGGAATAAGAAGTASATTCTCAGAGATCAGAGGAATGATGTCCTGTTGAAAACAATAAAAAAAAATCATAATTACTCTCAATATAGTGAGGATTTGTCCTATAATATGTAATGCACAAGCTGTCTTACCTGGTACTTGAAGACTGTAGGTGTCTAGGAAAGGAAACGTTTTCTCATATACTTTTTTCCCCCCACTTTTAGGAAAAATAAACTTTTTTTCCCCCTCTTTGTTTCTGTTTTTCCATAACTGAGGCATGTTGTGGCATATTTTAAGCTGTAAGGAACATTAATAACAGACTTTATAGACACCAAGAAAAACAGAGCGTAATGAAAAGGATGGCAGATCTTGTAAACTTTGCACCTAACAGGGTACATTTGTTACCACCAGAACAGCCAAGGAACAGCTGCACTTGTTTTCACTGCTTGCAGAGCAAGTGGTATAAACCATGTGACTCACTCACAGGCTGCTACTTATTTCTGGCAGAAACACACAAAAACTTTTGATTTCTTCTTTTTTTCTCATGTACAGTCAAGGTAAGAATCCCATCTGCCGTRACTGTGGATTTTCAGTGTGTCAGGGAAATGTGTTAGCCTCTGATTCTGACACCCCTCTCCCCGAAGTGCTGAGAGCCATTGAGTAGCCGTGACGTSGAGGGATGCAGAACCTTTGAGCGCCTCCCGCGAAGCGCTCGGCATCCTGCAGACTCCTGCCTGAGAATATCCCAGTGACCCCATGGAGATAAAACACTTTGCCGTAGTTCAGCCTGAGTGGTGAATGCAGCACTGMTGAAAGGGAGGGAAAGTTCTATCCTAACAATAAAACATCATGTCTTTCACTGTCTGCCAGCACATGAACCTGCAGCTTTGGTAGTCAGATGGACAAGACGGAGATGTTTGGGACCACTAGTCAGATTATGAGTGCTTTGAAGTTTAGGTGCGGTGTTTCGGCTCCAACACATCCTGGTTGACAGTCTGACAATATGTTTTGCTTATAGTTTTAGCTGGGCACACTGAAAATAGGTGACTAAAACTGAAATAAAGATTTTAGCTTTACTGCAGTACTTCCAATGTTCATAGCATCTATGTTAATGTGGAGCTTCCAGATGATGGGAATTCTTCAGTGCCCTGAAAAAAAGGATGCTGATGCCCCCATATTTGAATGCAAGACTTTCAGCTTTATAAAATTCAAAAGTCTGCCAGGAGTTTTTAATTGAGCTTTTGCCACAGAAATCAGAATTATCATTGAAACTTGGACCTTGACCAACATTCAGATTCCCAATGCTGATGGAATTTGTATCACATACTTTACCATGCTTTCTTTCTGACTACTGTGAAACATAACAAGCAGCAAGTACCCATGCCATTCGGGAGGGCTTTATTGTATTCCAGGCTGCAAGAGCTCTCACTTGCTTTCAAGTAGGACTCCTTCATGCAACAAAATATTCAGCTGGGCTCTCTCTCTCCACTCTCACCACTACTTATTCAGTAAAAGAAACACGGTGTAGCCTGTAAGTTAATAGCATTTAAAAATCCTAGACTAGATAAAACACAACTGATATTGTTGTCAGAACAATGGAAGTTCAAAGGCTTCCTGCTTGTTTGTTTGTTTGTGGAAAGAAGCATGCAAAGGCTTTTCTTTTTTCACTTGCTATCAAACAATTATTTTTGTGAGCATGCTTTCAATTTGTGCTGTAGCTTCCGTGAATGTAACCTTGAATATGTTCAAGAATTCCACACTTTTATTAAAGGATCCTATTCTACCTGTTAGCATTATGTTATTTGCAAATGTTTACTTTTTTTCCTCTTAGTTGACTTTTAACTTTTCTTCTGTGAAGTTTCCTCWTGAAAGGAGTATCTGAACAATGAATATGAAAACCCTTTCAGTTATAAATCAGGACATTAAATATATATGCTTTAATGTTTTGAAACACTATTAAGCAATCCTCTTGCAAACACAGGGATGCTTTCCTTCCCAGTAGCTGTAATTTCTTTAATAGAACTATTCCTGGGGCAGGTGTTATGAATCACAAGTAGAAAACCCCAGACTTTATAATGTCCTGTGCTTATGGCAGTCAGTGGGGCTAATCATGCTCATAGGGTTAAGCTCATATAGGACTGAGCTAAGTCTTATAGGACTGTCATTAACAATTATTAAAAAATCCTTTTTTTTTTTTTTTTTGTTAGACATAGTGTTATCACACTAATTGTAAAGTTTACTTCTGTGTAAATTGTCATATAAAGATAAAYAGAAGTACTCTATAATAGAAGTACTCTAAAAAGAACTCTCTACTGCTATGTCTCATCATTGCACCACATTTAAATTAAGCTTAAATTATCAGCCATTTTCATGAGAATGAGAGCAATAAGAATATCAGAAACATTATTACAGATTCTTTCAAATAGTTGTTCTGTGTTCCTTGGCATTTTAAGGCTTTTCAAWATTATACTGCAATCATCTTCAGTTCTTTGAGGAATAACATTTTCCTTAGTTTTGTCTTTCTTCCTCTGACCCACACTCCCTTTCAGCATCGCTCCTGCTCTCTTTCTGCACCTCCCCTCACCATTTTCAGGCAATGTTTATTTAAAGACACCTTCTTCTGCAGGGTAGAGCACACAGTGAAGAACAGTAAACAACGTAAAGCCTGCACCATTATCCATTTATTAAAGATAAACAGAGACTATATACAAAGGAAGAGGTAGGAGGAAACCCTCTTAAAACCTKATAGTTAAAAATATTAAGGGCCTGGGAAAGATGGAGCAGGTTTGAAGCTGAAAATTGAAGATATTTTCATAGATCTTCGCTTTACGAAGCCAGAAGAGAATGGCTTTTTGATTTAATCAGAACTCCTCCCTAGCATGGGCCATGGGGTTTACCTGAATTAATTCTTCTTTGTGTCAGTTCTTTCTGAAACTGTTCTAACCTTGACATAACATTACCAATTATATAGAACACACTGCATCTTTGATAYGTCATTTCAAGGCAATTGTTCTTAGGCAACTGTCCTAGCAAAAGAATAAGGAAGGTAAAAGGAACATGTTAGTGGGTCAGAAGGATGATCCAGCTAGCCCAGCTAGCAATAAGAGATGCTCTGTAGGGAGAACACACGAGCCCAACCACTTCTAAGCTCTGCTGCTCCTGCCTCACCCTGGCATCTGCCTCTGTGGAACGAGGCACGTTAAAAGGCCCGTCCTTGACTAAGAGTAGTAGAGTAGTAGAGTCTACTACTCTTAGTATCTGATAATTAACCTGCTGTCCATGAGCTTGCCTCTTTGCAACCTGCTGGTATGTCTTGTCTCCACAGTCTCCCCGGGGCAGTGAGTTGTAGTAGTTCTCTTCCTACTGCTTAGAGATATTATCCCTTTTTTTTTTTTTTTTCTGCTTCAAACTGATCTGCTATCATCTCCAGTTTTGAGGTGTGCTGCTTTGATCTACTATTGCAAGAYGAGGGTAATAATTCCTCATTACCTCACCTTAAATTTATCTAACTTTAGTTTTCAACCACTTCATTATGTCTGTTACGGCATCCTCTTTCTGCAACTTTTAAGTCCTGCATTATCATCTTTCTGTTCCCCATGTGAGTTCTTGTAGCATAACATTGAGTGGGCCATTATATTTCTTGAGTTGTTACAAATCTGCATAAATCTTACTAATATATCGAGGCTTTCACAAAGGACCATGATCCAAATATTGATCATGGGTGATCGGAAAGTGGTGTAGTGGTAAATTTACTGATTGCTTGGTGCGCTGAGCATTTCCTTGCAAAACAGACCACCTGCTGGAAAAGCATCTTCCAAAGGATTTACCTAAAGTCACATGTTACAAAAAAATCTCTTTTCCAAATCCTATTCAATAGCTTTCTTCTGTACTACCTGTACTATTGTGATATACAGACATACTTTGAATATGATTTGTCTACTTGCATWTTAATTTAAAGAAACAGGAAGTTTCACATAGAGTAGAGCAAAATTAATATAACATAAACTTTTCCTCTTTTAGTCTTAAATTTCATTCATGATGAGGGTTGTTCCATTGTTARTTATTAAGGTCAGAGGCAGAAACATTTATTCAGATGACTTAGACAAGATTTTGTGAAACTACTGAAGACTTTTCATAGAATCATAGAATCATAGAATGYCGAAGGTTGGAAGGGACCTCAGAGGTCATCGAGTCCAACCCCCCTGCTCATGCAGGGTCACCTAGAGCACGTGGCACAGGRCTGCATCCAAGCGGGTTTTAAAGATCTCCAAAGAAGGAGACTCCACAACCKCTCTGGGCAGCCTGTTCCAGTGCTTTGTCACCCTCACCTGACTTTTGGAAGTCACCTGACTTTTGGAAGTCTTTTCTGCCTGAAACAAAAGTGTTATTTTTTTTTGAACTTCCCATATTTCTCATAAGCCTCTAAACCATACACCAACAAAGGTCCCTATAATGTAATATTTTCAGGAGCAGCTGTTAATCCCTGATGCTGAGGAAGGTGATAGGAATTTTATCATTGATTTCAGTGGGAATAGATTTAGACCATCATTTTCTGCTTTAAAAAATCTTACCCATTGTTCTTCACATAATTAGCATGTAAGAAACCATAATGTTTAAAATTTAGGTACAGATACAATACAGATTTTTTTTCTTGGAGCTCCTTGTATCTCACTTTTGACTCTTAGGAGTCAAATCACCAAAGCCTCATTCAGCTTTCTCCTATTCATTTTCTTCSCAAGTATTATTTCTAATATTTTTTCCCTTCATTTCTTCTGCTCTTCTCTGCTACTGAAATTTTTTAATGGAGTCAATGTTAAATAGATCATTGGAAAATCTATTTTGTATTTGCAGTGAAAAACGCTTTTCTTCTTCTTCCTCTTGACATACACTTAACCTCAAGGAAAAATACTTAGCCTTACACTTACTTAAATAATATACCTATTGTAAAGGAGATGATTGATGAGGTTATCAGAGTTCCTACCTCTGGAATGCTGTAGATTTTCCATACATGATATTCTGGTTATAGGAGTAGAGCATATTACTAAAACATACTGAATTACACTTTTAACTTTGCCATCTTTGTGTATATATTTTGTAGGAATGCTTAACTGAGAGTGAGTGAAAGGTAAGAAAAAGCTTTAAAAATGGAAGAGACAGGAGAAATAACAAAATATATTAATTAAAATATAATAGGCCTTTTTTTTTTTTTTTCTGGCAGATAACTGCTCAGTCTGACAGATGTGACATAAAATTTTTTTCCCAATGAGTTTAATGGGAGTTTTGCTTTTTGACAGAAAGGAGCCAAGGGTTCACCCAAAGATCCCATATTTCCTGCTAAATCGAGCAGGAATTAAAACACTCAGCAAGTAAGAAGCTAGGAAGTTTGAAATGCTCAGCTGGCAACTACAGGGTTTTTTTTTGCCAGATATGTTCAGTTGATGTAAGGTTGCCCTTATTCTCAGTTATGGCTGCATAACTGAACCATCTTCATTTGGGGAAAGATTCTGCCAGTTTCAGTGATGACAGGCAATGACCTCGGTTTACTTTCTTTTATCTCAAAACATTAAATTAAATATGGCACAAGCCTGTGCAATCCAATGAGTGCTAATATACTTCTGATTTATTGGTACTACCTCTGTCCTGGGGTGCCAGACTGAGTGAAGTGCGGAATGAGTCCTGGCCAGCAGAAGAAGCCTGGGTCTCCCCTCTCCTTCAGTTGTATGTGACATTCACTCAAACAAACATTTACATTCCCAGAAAATGTGCCGTTTTGGTTATTAAATCATTGAATCATTATATAGAAGAAATAATTGAATCATTATATAGAAGTATTGATTTTTATTGACCTGAGGTCCTTTTGCCTGAATTTTGCTGTGAAAGCCTTCATTCTGGCAGCTTTACATTTGCACCCTCTTGAAGACCCTTTTTACTCTGCCAAGAAACTAGGAAAAATAAAAAATAAAACAGGCTAAGCATAACTGAGGACCAGACCATGAATTTATTGCCATTGGGCCTTTTAATCACAAATTCCTATACCTTTGAGACAATCTCTCCGTTTACTGAAACTGCAGTCCTCGCTGTGTTGTGTTTTTGGATGTTTTAATCATAACCTAGCTTTAAAAATCCTCTTAAAAACAGTTTTTTCTTTCATGACATCTTTACCTGCTTGTATCAACCCTCTTCCTCTCACAGCTCTGTTTTCCTTCCCGTCTTTTCCCATCCTCTCATATCCCCCCAGGATTTGACCCTAGCCTACATAGCTGAAGTCTGACAGTTCACCGCGGGACAATCCTTGATTATTATGAAGCAATGTCAGAGTCAAAATCCACGTCCCTGGGGTGCAGGGTAGTGCCTCAAAGTGGTGCTGGCGGTAACATATGGACTATTTAAGTATCTCCTCTTACCTCCCTCCACCATGAGTGGATTACCTTCCTAGTCATATACTTTCTCAATTAGTTCTATTTTGCTGGAGCAAGAATACCCAACTCTAGTAGTATTTCTGCAGATTTAAGCAAATTCAAGTGTTAGGTTGTTGAACTTGTGTTATCTAAAGGTTCCCAATTTAAAAAGTGCTGCACAACCCACCCACCCCTGACACGGAAACAAAACTAATGCAATGTAAACAGCCCTGCCGAAGTCAATGGTGCTTGCTAAGGAAGTGATTCGCTAAGGTTTTAAAAGATAGGAGTATTTCATATGGAAAAAAAATAAAAGGCTGCCCAGCTTTTGGAAGAATGCGCCGCGTTCCTGTGGCGTCTGRTTAGGGTACAAAAACATTAACGAGATGATTATGCTCCACAGCGGCTGTGGGTAAGTACAGCTGCCACGCGGCAACAACAGGATGATCTTGCCCCCCAAAAGCAATCTTTTGAATTTGCAATAAATTGTTTCCATTCTTCTCATTCTTTAGCTCCAAAGAAGGTATTTTGTGGATAATAACACTTTTATGAACTGTTGGGTCAGGTATTGAGGGGCTATAAGCATTGCATGCTAAGCATTCATAGCAGCGGGAGAATGCCGGTGCTCACCTCCCCACTTCACTTAAGGAGATTTTTAGTACAATGCCGAGAAGCAGCCTCAGTTTTATCAGAGCCGGGATTGCTGCCAGCATGGGTAGGGACAGGTCACCAGCAACACTCTTCTCCCCTGTGCCGGCCACCAGGCCAGCAAATATGCACAGCGCTTGTGAAATGTTGCTGTCGTCGGCTTCATTCAGCATCCATGAGGAGGAGCTTTCCAGTTTTCACGTGGGGAAACTGAGGCAAAGAACAATACTGACTCACTTAAGGAATACACAGAGGAAAATCTCTATGTCCTCGCTCCCAGCCTTATGCCTCGGCTGCAGGATGGCTCCTCATCCCTTGAGGGCCTGCTTCAAGTATTGCCTTTTTCCATTAAGCAAATATTGATTCCGTCCTCTTGCTTGAGAACAGCATAGAAATTAACAYGGCTCTTTTGGGTTACTTCATTGTTTGGGAACCACTGGGGAACAGTATTTATTAGTWAACTGCTGTTGCTCATCCAGTGGGGGCACTCACAACCCTTCTTTTTCCCATGGTATGTGTTAAACAGCAGCTATTAGGAACCTTTCTCCATGACAAAGTGCCAGGCTTCCCCTTTAACTATTTAGCATCGTGCAGACATTGGAGTCCCCAACATATAAGACAGATGATACAATATAGAAGAAACAGGACTGGAGCACTCAACGATCTTGTTATTTATTTTATGAGCACGCTACTCTTTATTRCAATTATCTATTTATATGGTGGTGGTGATGATAGCATGCTACTTATTTCTGAGCATAGATGAGAGGATACAATTTCTGTCTGAGAGAAGAGACTTCTAAATCAACACAAGATCTCATTTGAATTCTGTCTAATCCCTTGAAGTAGCTGGGATTAGTAAGAGATGGGGAGGATCAAAGAGTGATAGGAAGACATGCAAGTGAACTGCCATGATGAGAGCTGGTGGTAGCAGACAGAGCACACTGAGATTTTGAAGGTTTTCTAACATACCTAGCGCTAGACCTGAGAGATCAGTATACAAATCTGCTCTTTCAAGGCATACATGCCACGTTAATTTGAAGGTTTGTCAAATGGGGGTCAATTACTTGAGTAACAAGAATAACTCTCATTTCCTAAGGCAATCGTGAGAAAACTTAATTGAGATGGTAGAAGATAAATAAACAATTAAATAAATAAACTATCTCACAGGAATTGAATGCTATCTTGTGGTGTGCCACTGATTAACTAAACGTTGCGAGGAGACTCGTTACTCCATTCTAAACCTCAGTTTCCCCATCAATGAAATAGAAGTAATGAAATGTACCGATTGTAGTGAAGTATTTTGATATCTCAAGATGAAAAGTCCTGCGAACTTGAGGCTCAATCCAGAGCCCTTTGAAGTCCTCAGAAGGCCCCTGATTCAGCTGTCTTAATTTGCATCCACCTTACTCTACAAGTCACCCACCATTCTCCCAAAATCTGGATATATAYGAACCAATGCATTGCTCAAAGATGGAAAAAATATGTTCTCTAGTAATCATTATCATTATCTCCTACTATTTGACTATTCAGTTTGAATTTACAAAACAGAAGTGCAATATATTCATTTGGATTATTTGTAATATTTTACAAGATCAAGGTGAAAACTTAGAAGATGGAGAAGGAAAAAACCCAGCATGTTTCCTTGACACCAAAGAACGAACTCTGACAGAAACAAGCTTCTTTTTTTTTATCTTTCTTCTCTGAAGATAGATGAAAAAGATCAGGAGAAACTATGTCTCATTAGAAGTAAATGCAGTCTCTGGTAATCCATACTAAATTTACCAGGTCGTATCTTCTAAGAAGATATTAAGCACCAAAGGGCAGGTAGTTAAATTGGAGGAAAAAAAAAAAAAARAAAAAAAAAAGAGCTGAAAGTATTTAAAAGTTGATGCTTAATTTTTTTTTTTTCAATATTATAAATGAAGTGGTAAATTTCTTCTTTTCAGAAGAATTTTAAATCTTTCAGTGTGATGGGTAAGGTGAGAGAAGGTTGTAAGACGAATGACAGTTCTGCTCATTATTCAACAAAGCTCACAACAAATGAAACAGGAGCCTTCAGAGCACACTTTGTTTTCTTTTTCTGGAGACTAAGCAGCTTCTTTTTCCAAAAGAGAAATATTGTCTTTATGAAAAAATATTTTTCTTAATCAATATTTTTTTAACCCCTGGGTTATTACTTCCTCAAATCTCTTTTTAATTTTTTTTCCCCAAAATTGTTCTATGTACTTTAATGAAAAATCTGCAGAGCAGACATATGCTATTGTTCACATTAAAGCTCTCAACTGTTATTAACTGTGGTGGGGCATTCCTTGTCTTCCACTCATTTTTTTGTAACGTATCAAGTTCTTGGGATGTATATCTGTGTATATATATAATTGGGAGAGGAAAGAATTAGCTGTTAGCAAACAGAAGCATCCATACACTGGTTAAAGAGCCACAAAATACACATTTTGTGCTTGCTGGGCCACATATTCCCTGCATCATCCTGTGCATGTTGCTTTGCTTCTTTCTCCCTCAGCTCAGGTGTCTGGTAAGTGGGCTTAGCAYCATAGGAATGTTTGTGTGTGCTTCTTGACCGCTTCGGATGCCTGATGCTTAACAGAAAATCTAAAAAATTAATTTTATTATGACTCCTGTGAGGAAAAAAAATCACTGGAATCTTTGGTTTTCTCATTTTTTCGTCACTTTTAGAATAGAAAATATGCAAGGAGTGTAAGTAGTGATTTAGATTCAACATGTATTCATTATGCGAGCCAGTAAGTCCAGCACTGCCGAAGCGTTGCCTGCTCCTGMCAGGCCATTCCTTCACAACACAGAGCAGCTTGAACTCCCAGGAGCGCAGAGCTCCTGTTTACTTCCACTGGGACTTTATTGGTTCAAGAACTATTGGATTTAGCCCAGCAAAATCTCTTCTGGAGCTCTTCTCCCAGATCTAATACTAGTCGATGGGTTCTGAGTGTGTACCCTCTAACCATATGTAGACTGTACATCAAAACACAGCCATAGATGTTTTATTATCTCTTGAGCRCTGGCCAAAACAAGATGATGAACACTGTACTTGAAATCGCTGATGCTGTTGAAAAATCCTACAATAAAATATCTCTTGCTATCTTTTGTACTTGATTACCAAGCTGAAAGTCAGATTTTATAACAAATGGCAAATCATGATCACTTCCTTTGCAGGGTCTGTCACCTATCTTATTTGGTGAAACTTAGACAACTTCTGTCTTGCTGTCGGGCATAATTCCAGTACGCCAGTAAAGTATCAGTATTCCCTCTCATCCCACTACCAAGTTGTTAGTTTGCCYTACATTCTTCCTCCTGCCTCACCAACCCTTTTACAATCTCCACTCCTTATCCCACTTGTGGTGTGGATGCACTATTTTACTGAGCCTGTATTGCGTACTCACCTCTCATATAAAAGAAAATGGCACTTCTCACCTCACCCCAAAACATCTTGAAATTAGAGTTATGTCCTTAACCGTACTGTCTCACTTTGTGTTGCAGATCAAGCAAAGACCAGAAATAAGGTTTAGATTAGAATAAATGCRAATATATAAACGGGATCACATGATATAGCTGTCTGTGATATCATGAGACCAGATTTGATCTTCAAGATACTTTCCCAGTCTATTTGCTATGTAAAAATGAGACTGTTTCCTTTCCCTTCTTTCTAATTATTTATTTATGACTTTGTGGAACTCTTCCAAGTTGGTAGATAGCATCTTGCTTTAAAATATACATGATTTTAATATTTCTTTCGCAAATGATATAAAGGGTGCATTTCTCTCTGTGAGATCTGAACTGACTGAGTGTAAGGGGAGGTCTCCCGTATTGTGAGAAAGAGTGTGACATTCCAACTTCGTATCTTCCTCGATTTGAGGCTGTTTGAACTAGTGGCCAGCCATCTCTAAATCAGGGCATCTACTCTGAATACTTGTTTAAAAATTGGTTGTTCATGTAAGATCTTGGCACTTTGTGTTATGTCTAAGAACATGACCCAGTGCCTGTTGAGAGAACTAGAGACATTCACATCCATTTCGATTGACATTGCACCATAACAAAAAATAGTAAAACTCTCACTGGAATCATTTGTCAGACTCCACTTCCTTAAGGTTACTTAATTGTGTGTAGCTTGAATAAATCATTAGAGAGGCAGAAAATCTCTCTAATGTTAATGTCAMGAGCAGAATAGCTTTGTTAGCAAAATGTACAGTATCATTCTTGTTCATGGTGGAATGAAYACATCATTGGATTGAGCAAAGGAAAACCAGTAATGACAGTTCTGGTTTTCTAAATATAATTAAATTTGGTGTAGTGGAATAGGTTCCACCAGGCAGGTAAGTAGATGAGAAAACATCCCATAGTCAACAGCGACCTCAGTGAACTCCATGCCCCTAATGAAAATTTACAAAATGCAGTAATTCTRGAATCCTTCTTAACATGCTTTCTGTGTCATTTACCCATTCACTTCTTTGCGATGCTGCTAAAACAAATTACATAATTATCTACATCATAATTTAATGATTCAAAAAACAAGATTCTGATCTTGCAATAAACTCAGCTCATGAAGCCTCTTCAGTATACATGCAGTCTTGCTTCACTCTGCAAGACAGAGGTTGAAGATGTCAAAAAAGTCTCATCTTCGTCATGACAATTTTTGTCTTCATCAGTAATGTTTCATCTACTTCAATCAGATCYGGTTTTGACAATGATTAGCCATTTAGAAACGGCCAAATCCACCATTTGTCAGTACAGAGTTGGCCAGTAGCTGAAAGCATTCAGTTGTTAAAAGTGACCATTGATTACCTGGAAATTCAGTGATGAGAAAGATCATTTTTCACCTTACTATTCTTCCATGCCTTGAAAGGCAAGATGAATGGCTTGGAAGCAATCCCAGCATTCCTATGCCTCCAAAGGAATTGTCCTCAGAGGGAATGGCAGGATTTCCGCTCCGTCTTTGCTCTACACTGATGAAAGGTCAACAGAAAAGGAGATCTGCAAGGTGATCAYTGGTACCACAGATGAACAAGTGGTGAACAGGGCAAGCCCTATGAACGGTTAATTTTCCGTGATATTGATATTTGACCTGCATCCAGGAACTGCATGAGGGAAAAAAATCCCTCCACGGCAGCATAGGCAAAGGGTTGGAAAGGGGTTGCAGAGCAGTGAGGGAAAGGCCAGAATGGCAAATGGGAGGCACTTAGCATGACAAAAATTAAAGCTTCCAAGGCACCTTGCAATCCACAGGAGCAAGCTGGTGTCTCCCTATGTGCTCCATAACCTTCAGCTGATACCACATCTGCCACAAACACGTGGTCGTATTAAGGTATTCCCAGGCTCCACTATAGCAATAGTTGTAACGATTAATGAAGAACCTAAAAATCATCTTCACCTCTTGCTTTCCTGATGTATCCTGCTTGCTTTGTTTCTGCTTCAGTACTACTTCTAGAACCAAACCAATGTTTAATCATAACAGYGCAGAGTAATCACTATTGCTATCCTTTGTCTGGAAGTTTTCTTCTAAAGCAAAAAGATCATGCCTRCTAGCAAATGAATACCTAAGATACAAGCTTAGCTGAGATTAGCATCCATGTATTCTTTTAAGGCCTTTTATTCCGAGCAAAGCAAAGTATAGAGTATCTTCCAAGGTCAAGTTCAATAGCAGGAAATCTCCAGCCGACAAGTGTAACTGATGCAGGCACATGCTGGAGAATGAGAAGCTGCAATGAGTGAACGTTCACCCGCAGCTTTTCTCTCTGAAGCATTAATACGGGACCACAGGAAGCTTCTGGTGTTTCAGTTTCTCAGGAATTATAGGCTGTGTCTGTGTCTTGGTGGTACATTAAACAGAGACTGAGCAATGCAGATGCATGAGAAGAGCCTCCTTCTGACATGCTGAGCAGTTAAGGGACATTGGCACCTCACACAGCTGGGCCTCAAAGGAAGACATCCCGATGCTTCTCTAAATGTGGATATTTCCTGAAATGGCTGTTCAAGAACAGCTATTCTATAAATCTCTATTCCAAAACCTTTTACTCCGAGAGATGATTACATATGCATAGGAGGTAAAGGGGGAAAGGGTGAGGGAGCTCGCTGGCCCAAGAAAAACTGTGCTAATGCCAAATCTCTGTCAGGATTTACACCCTGGCTTAAACATACAGAGGAACTGTAGCTAACTAAACCCACAAAACAGTGCAGTTTACAGAGATATTCTCTTCACCTTACCCAGGGCYGAGTGGTCTTCTTGTGGAGCCAGGCAGCCTCCTTCCCACTTGAGTGGTGACCTGCCTGTGACACTCCTGAGCTCTTTCCCATCACCAGCTTCCAGCCAGGATCTGATAAGTGCAGGCAGTACTTTTTCTGGAGTAACATAGTCCAGATGTGCGTGCTTGAGTGGGGAAACAGGTTAGATATGAAAATMTGGTAATCCTTTAAAGACAGATTTGTGGTTTTGTTGATCAAGAACCAGAATCCCTGCCCTACTTCCATATCATATTGTCATACGCTGTTTCTCCTCATCGGTCAAGTAAGACCAGCAAGACTGGTCTTTTCTTTGCCTCTGATCTAAAGGCCACTGACATCAATAGAAATAACTCATATTCACTTCCACTTTGATTAATACTTAACTTGTTTTTCAGGTTTTTAACTAAAGTAAAACAAAAGTTAGGACACTTAACTTACACACAGAATCTCTACCTTTCTATGACCTCTTTCTCCTCTCCCAAAGTATTCAATGCAATGAGATGAAGCAGATTTTGAGAATTCATTTTAAAATGCATTCTTTTCTTCCCCATTACAAAATGTAATTTAAGCACTGATGCACAGAAATGCTACAATTTTCAATCAGAGGTTTTTAAATGTATGCCTCATTTATTCATTTCTTTTAAATATTTTCCCAGTGCCATGTCACTTTGGCCTCTTGACATATGGGTGGAAGGAGGAGCAGCTCCGCAGCAATTCTGACTAGCAGAGCATCTCAGTAGACTTCGATTGCAGTATAGATAAATTATAAAAGCAGGTGGTGGCCAATGGCAGCCGAATTAACAATAACATCATTATGAATCACWAGACATTTCTATGGAGCTCTTTACCCGTGCATCTTGGAGCACTTTATAGATAGATTCTGAAATCGAGGACTCGCTTTTGCCTTTTGATCACAGCACCACCAGAGCACAGAGTCRGCAGCTGGACGTAGCAGCCTGTGCTCCATCTGTTGTGTCCTAAATTAAGTCAGCTCTGCTGGCCTTTGCCAGCAGGAGAGATGGTGGTATTGTATGTTGAATTAAGCATGCTATATAGAGACTGCCCTTACCATCCTGTTCAAGAAGCAGAAGGACTTTGGGGAAAGTAACCTTCCCTTAAGCCAGGGAGATAYTTCCTCTCCTTTTTGGAGAGAAAAAGATCCTTCCTCCCCTGCCAACCTCAGCAGGCTTCACTGAACATCTGAGTGAAGAGTCCGTGAACAGATCATGTCTGAGAGAAAAGACTGCTCTGGTAGGTTGGGTGGCTAAGTGTCACATTGAGCTGAAAAACCAGCAAGGGTGAGCTTCCACTGACTTCAACTTTAAGCTCTTTACATATAGATCCTTAGGTGGTGATGTGCTCAAAATCAGTGAACAGTGCTGGAAATATGAAATYTCAGGCGCAAGGTCTTGCAAGTCTTATACTGTTGCGATAAGCTGCAAGAAGGAAAAGCCATGTCTGATACAAGGGAAATTTGCACACCTCTGTGTCCCTGAACACATTTTTATTGCAGGCATTGATTACCCCCTGGTTTGCACATACTAAATAAATGCAAGAGCAGAAGCTGAAAAGTAAAAATTTAGTTTTAAAAATTAGAAGTGACAATATGCAATCCACAATATGCAATCCGGTCATATTATGGAAACAGCATGGGCAGGTACTTAAATCAAGTTTTTCTTTTAGAATTAAGAAACATGGATATTAGCCACAAGGCAGGAAAATCACTATTTTTTTTTTCTGAAGTGGCAACAGAAGCTTTCTAACTTTTTGTAATTTGACTTTAGACATCCATTTTATAATCCTCCTTTCTCAGTATACCCTGTACTAAGTGTAGAACTGGAGTAGTACAGATAATGGTATTTTCTGCAACYACAAACCAAATTCTAGAATGTGGAAGAAGCTAAAACAATTCCRAATCTTGCTGTAAAACTGTTACAGAGATGAGACACAATTATAAGTGACACTCTTTGCTGCCTTTAGAAAGAGAATATTGAAATTTTGCTCTGCCATTTACCTCTTTCCTTGATAAAAATAATTACTTAGACTTGCAAGCACAGACGTTTGTTCTCTCAAAGATCACAAAGAAAAAAAATCCCTGAAGAGTCAATAAAAACGTGTAAATGAACAAAAAAATTAAAACAGATACTTCACTCAATAGAGATAAAATAGTGCAATTGAAAGTGAATATATTTCGGTAATGCAGGTAGGAATCAGAAAGTAGGAGTTCTGATGTTTTTACTCTAAGATTTGAGGGATTTTAATTTCAATAATGCTTTTGGGTTTAGAATTGTCAATTTAACTCACTTTCTGCTTAAATACCTAGCGCAAGCAGTAATGTAAAATTTTAAGACACATTCTTTTACTGTTTTTGTTCTGTTGTGCTTTTGTATTAAAGAAACCCTTCCCAAGCAGCCAGGATGATTAGATTCAAAACTTTTTAYGGATTTGGCATTGCCTCTGATCACAAATCGGTTTGAGTGTCTTGGACAATAACTAGACTGCAGAGCTGCAGTTTGTCTCAACCCTTCACTGAGGACAGTACTGGAACAGAAACCTTTGAATAGATCATCTGTGCTGTCTCCATCTTTATTTCCTCCAATATTAAATGTCATGAAATTAAAAAAAAAAAGACTGTAAAAAGTGAGCAGATGAGTCACAGCTTCTTCTTGTTGAAATGATGCCCACCCTTTTTATTCAAATGTGGTGTCTTCCAAAGCATTACAAGCATTACATTATTATGGAAATAAAAAAATACAGTTACCCCTCTTCATTTTTTTTCTGACCCCTGGCTGAGTTTGCGTCTATTCCAGTAGCGTTACAAAGCTGCTGGGCTAGAAAATCAATCATTAGCAGCCCATTCGAATATTAGACAGCTAATATTAGTGGTGGTGCCAACACGGGCTACAGATCCTGTTGCAGAAAGGAGGCCTGAGTTGCTCTCCCTGTCCCTCATCCTGCCCAGGACTCCACTAGACCATTGCAGCTTCTAAGCGACAGGTTCTGTGCTCCTGCTCCAGCCCTGAATATCTGTCTGTGTGTTTCCTGGCTTCTTGTAAGATTGTTGGCATTCAAGGTACACAGTGAAATGAGGATGGTTATAACACTTTGTGAAGAGAGCCAAGACTGGACTTCCATTGACTTTATGAACTCCCAATGAATTTGAAAACCCTTACTTCACTTACTTTACTTAGTTCTGAGACAGAAAGTGATACCAGTTGCTGGAAATATGTTATATGATTTTCTGTACTGATCATGTTCTGTCTAACAAAACATATTTACTGTATTGATAAGTCTGAAGCATGAACAAAATCACAAGTTGTCAGAATGTTCAGAAATACTAAGTCAGAATGGTAGGCTGGCTTCAATTATTGAAATTAAATATGCATATTTTTAATTTGGCTTTATTTTTTTTCAGGCCAGGATAACACAGTGAGTTCATATTTTCAAGCTTTCCTTTATGCATACTAATGTTAAAAATTCATGTTTTCAGATAAAAACTGAAATTCCCATGCATCAGATACTCCTGGAACTGGAATTGTAGGAAAAACAATGATTGTGTGACCCTTGATAATCACCTTCACCTAGTCATGGGCTATTTTGCCTTCCTGAAGGACACAAGAACTGTCATTGTGGTTCACACCACAGGGCTAGTCAGTCATACTATCCACCAGTGGTTACTCCTGGACGTTTAGGGAAAAAAAAGGACAAAAATAACATGCATAAAAATGATCTTCCTGA
The DNA here is from genome assembly GCF_003342845.1 of Nothoprocta perdicaria. Taxonomy (NCBI): domain Eukaryota; kingdom Metazoa; phylum Chordata; class Aves; order Tinamiformes; family Tinamidae; genus Nothoprocta; species Nothoprocta perdicaria. Next base: position 1,334,213 of record NW_020454694.1, on the reverse strand, counting down.
CCTCCTAAATTAATGACTTCTTAGGCCATTAGGATTTGCAGCCAGACTATCATGTTCCGCAGCCTTTTCTCATCCTGTTCTGAACCCACTGACATGATTAGCTGTGAACATCTCATAACCAAGGAACTGTTTGTGCACCACAATAATTTTTTAGGACTGACAGATGGCTGCAATTGACTGCAGGAAGCAACTGAAGTGGCCCCATTCGGTTGTTTTTGTTTTACTCCCTCTTCACCYGCTTCTCTAAAAGTAGTAGGGAGTAGTGTCAGCTACCAAGGCAGCAGAAAATGTCAATACCTACTTTACCTATCTTGTTGTTTCAGTCACTTGTGACAGAGGACTTGGGAGCCACTTAGTCAATATCCTRATGGAGATGCCTGTTAAAAATACACTGTTATCTGGTTTGTTGTAAAAAAATTAAAAGAGCAATGTACAATGAAAGATGTTACAACTAATCAAAATGGTGCCATTCTGCAATAGTTTTGTCTCAGTGTAAATGACCGACATGACATGACATGACATGTTGACATGACCGACATGACATGACATGACCGACAGTTCATGACATGAACTGGGGCAACAGGGAATGAAGCCCAAAGTCTTCAGAAAATCTTGATAGCCAAACACTTGAGTGTTTGTTTGCAGTGTTACTTCCCCAGTTCTTTTAAACCTTTCCGTTTTTCATTCAATGTGCCAGTGAACTTGTGATGAAGTCTTTACCCTCACCCGCCTCCCTTGCTGCTATTGAGAAAATGGTACCAAAATGGAGGAAAGAGCCAGTTAATTCTGGTAGTTTTTAGCATGCCATTTTCAATTAAGAGCTGCATTATGCAAGTAGGGAGAGCAGAGAGAACCTTTAATTTCTCTTTCGTATTCCTCCAAAGTATGCAGTAAATGATTTGGAGGAACAAATGGGGAAGAAAATTTTCTCCATACCTGTCCCAAGTGTCTACAGTTGAGTTTTCAAGAGGCAGGGCTTCTTGTTCCTCACTGATCCTGATGTCCAAGCTGRATATCCATAGCTATCACATCTGTCAGACTCATTTCCCTCTCTACACAGAAGCTGTAGAAGAAACCAGGGAATCCTCCTAAAATATCACCATTTTAGCTCCAAAACCTGCTTTCCACATTCTCTCTCAGCCTCCCATCCTTCCTCTGYTATTGCCTCTGTTGCCTTTTTTCCCCATTCAGATACTATTCCCACAAATGTTCAGTTACCCATTCCTTTGCTTTCTTGCTTCTTAGTCTCCATTCTGACTAAGCTTCTGTTTCACATTGTGTTTTCCCGCTCCTCAGTTTCCCCTTCACCATTTGCCTGCCTTTCCAACCTTCTTCATCTAAAGGTCCCTTTGAAAAAAATTAATGAAATGTAATGTAGACTAAATAAATTTTCCAAAGAGAGATGGAGCTAATAGGATATGCTCATAGCTGTCTCTGTCAGTYTAATTCAGTTGTATGTCACTCCTTTTTCCCCCCTCCCCCCCCAATTTCTTTAACTAGGGAACAATTTGGACCAGAAATTGTGTTTTGTTACAAAGTAAGTGATATAATGAGGCCCAAGTTGCAACTGGTGAGCAGCCCTGACAAAAATGACCATGATTCTTGTTTGAAAGGCCGACAGCAGATGTGTAGCTCTGTTCTGTGGAGAGAACCAAGGGGACTAGCTGTTTTCCTGGGTTTGGTGGAACGTCTGGTGCTCACATCTRCAACTGCTGCTTTCACGTTTGGGTATGTCACGTTTGGGTATTCACGTTTGGGTAGGTGTGGTTGAAAAATGGAACCTCTTCTCAGCAGCTTTAGGGTATTTTCCAGCTGTTAAAGCTCTAGGAGGTGAGGAAATAGGAGGCTGAGCAGTTAGCTGGGAGTTTGAGCGGAGTGAAGGATTAATGGGGCCATTTTTCTGAACTAGCCACGTGCGAAAGGAGCCAAGTCTTGTCTATTTTCAGAAGAACTACAATAGTGGCCAGCAACAAGTGGTGCATAWGGAATTAAGGATTTGACCTTGGTCTGGGGTAGGGAAAACCCATTCAGGTCCATTGTGATAGATCTATACTATTTGATTCAAAGGTGATGCAAAAGTTTGAGCAYAGCCTGTTAAAATAATTTTATTTGAATTTTGCTTTTTCTGATAATGGGCACTCTCCTAATTAATGAACAAAGGCAGCTGCACAGTGATTATTTTAYAAAACTCCACATTCTATTTTTACAGCTGTTGTACAGCTATATWTCTTCACTGCAGCAAAACTGGTTAATATATTGTAGGTGTCTCTATTTGATTACCAAATCTCAGTCAGGCAGAGTCAGGTCACAAACCTCCAATGGACAAATATGTGTGAGTTTTTCAATCAGATCTGACAGAAATTAATTTGAAGCTAACATTTCCCTTTGAGAGGCCTTCTGTGTGTGCTTGTGCACACAACACTGGCTTTTCCTTCTGGAAACTCTTAAAGAGGGCCCTGATTTTCAGGGAATAGCTTTTCCCTTGCTGAATAGTAATAGGATTTGATATTATATAGGACAACATCTTTGAAACTTTGATTATCCCACCAGAGAAAATACTTTCATGTAAACAGGTTAAAGCCATGACATTCTTTTTTTTTTTTTTTTTTTCTGCCTCTGAAGAGATTTATCTTGTGGCTTTATTCTGCTTCAGATATTTTATTTTATTTCTGTGACATCAAATGCTAACACTGTTCAGCTGGTATTGTTTTGTTTGATGTCTTTATAGCAGGCACTCATTGAACGGGGGCAGAATATAGACAGTCACCTGTAGGTGGGTGGGTGAAGCTTGGAAATAAGCAGATTAGACAAGGTGATATTCAAATATCATGCCAGTAGCCTGGTCCAAAATGTGTGCACTACCAGAGAGCTGATATGCAATACCAGCTTTGCACTYCCTTGGGCATCCAGGCCCGCCTCGGCACTGTCCATTGGAGCTGTGGCCTTCGCCTTGGTGCCCGTTACCTCCTTGTCCTCCCCAGGGAAGGGATGATGCTAACAGAGGTGCTTTATCAAGAGGAGAGGACAGGCCCTGGAGGCAGATGGGGATCCTCCTCGCCTTCTTGCCATGGCAAAACACGGGAGCGTAGCAGGGTTGCTCCATGATTACGGATCAGCGGAGATCCATGGGTCGCGGATGGGAAGAGCTGTGGGGAGCAGAGGGGTGTGTAGCCTGCATGAATTCAGATAAGAAGTAAGAGTTCCCCTCAGGAAGTGTKATTCCTTGGGCAAGCAGTCAAAAGAGAGGCCTGTGGCGGGTAGAGCGACCTTACTCTTAAACAGATAGAGCTTAGGGCATAAAAGTCATGAAATGGATCCTGAATTTCTAGATTATTTCCAGACACTTCTTACTTCTCCTGTGGCTGTAATGGAGAAGGACAACAGTCCAGCAGACCAGTACAAAAGTGATATACAGTACATTTATCAATGGGACCTGATTTTCCATTCCTTATCCTGAGCAAGTGAGTTGTGCTTTGCTGTGGCCTATTGCATAAGAAAGAAAGGTACCAAGGTGACTCCTCTGTATTTGCTCTACCAGGGTTTCTGCACATGATGTCCACGTGAGCTGACCACAAATATGCCAAGGGAGGGCAATGTGGAAGAAATGCTTGAGAAGGAGAAACTTGGAGAAAAGCTCGGGCCTAGGAGAGGCGTTGGCATTAGAGAAGCTCGGGCAATGGGGGCGATGCACCGTGGCCACTTGCAGGAGGGCCGGTTCGCAGGGGCTCTGCTCCCCCAYGTTCCTGGGCAGCACAACCTGCCGTCCGCGCGGCCACAGGGAGGAGAAGCGGAGCGTGGAGSGGAGCGAAGGCCCCGCGGCCAAACTGCCRCCCGCCCCGTGCGGGGCCGCGGATGAACTGCCCCGGGGAGGTCCAATCCATACTGAGCATGTGCTCTAGATTTTTGMTTGACTTTCCTTTTAAATGAAAGGGAGAAACTTTTTCACCAGTCAATAACAATTATAAATATGACTGCAGTCACTCAAGCTCCACCTGGATGTAAAGAAAAGGTATAAAAGGTGAACTAAGGAGGAAAGAAAGGAAAGACTCCATTGTAAATTTTGTATCAGTTGATGGGCTGATCCCGTTTTCGTCCCCTTGGATCGGGATGCTGCCTGAGGAGACTGGAGACTGGGAGTCCTCTTCCATCTTCTGGGATGAGTGATGATCGTGCCTTTGTACATCAGAGCTAGCTAGGAACCCCACACTGTAGTAGAGAATTTCCTCTACTGACATCTGAAACCTGATTTGTAAATGTTGCCTTTGAATAAAATGTGCTGTTTTTGAAATCAGCTACTTGTTTGGAAGGCAATTGGACCTACAGTTGACAGACTGTGAATCCAATATTGCCAGAGTCGAGCTTGTAGCTGCTCACACTATTTGGGAACTCAATGAGCTCTTAGGATGGCAATTGGACCTACAGTTGACAGACAGCTCGTAAACCCAATATTGCTGGAGTTGGGCATATAGCTAACACAGTATTTGATATCTCCTCCCCCACAACACCACGGCTTTAAAACTGCAACAGGCAGGTAGAAACCTGGTGGAAAAGGCTCAGGGTCCTCCTATGTGAGCATGGGGCTGTAAGCCCTGTAAATGAGTGAGGTAGTGGCCTCACTATGCCAAAATATCAGATAGTATGTGGTTCTGTGGAAGCAGAGAGCTTTATGCTCTCTACAGAAGTTCCTAGAGGATGGAGCACGTGCCACTTTTCTCAGCTCTTCAAAGAGTCCCTCTACACACACACACAAAGGGTAAACTAAGATGCTATACTAGATATTTATTATGTGAGGACAAGAAGGGGAATGAAGAGGAAAAAAAGGGGAAAAAGAACTCCCAAGAAATAATCTGCAAGGAAGTTCAATAAATCAGTTTACACGATTTTAACTGTGAGGATGTAAAATCTACTCTCAGAGTCAAATTGTAGCATGCAATAAATACCAGTTTAATGTGTATTCTTTCAGTCAGTGTCTGCAGCTGTCCCAAGCGGCTTAAAATGTTTTTATCCTGGTCCAGAGAAGCATCTCTAACAATCAGGAAGGTCTTCCTGAAGTAAATACAGAGGGCTGTTAACCTTAGCTCAGAGAATCTCTGCACTTAAACTGATCTGCTGTCCTTGATCTGTGAGGGAATTTGTGTTGATAGTATGCGCCATTAGGAAAACTGCACTTCTTAAAGGCACTGCTGAGAGGTAGCTCAGGTCCTAAACTTTTGGAGAGAAAGTGAATGTATTTTTTTCTAGTCATTATAGAACCCGATAACTTTATGTAATGGTAATTCAATGGTATGAAGTCTCTTCATTCTGTTTTCAGTGTTTTTGGTACTGAGGCATTGTGCATTACAATAAGAAACTGATTAAAAATGGTAAAAATAATAGTTAAAAAGAGCCAATGTATTTTTTGCCAAATCTAAAACTGACTGTAAACTGCAAGCAGAATGAATGAGAACCACTCTGGATTTTAGGATTCTCTCAATTTTATTACTGTTGTGTGTTGTAACATCAAATGTTCATACCCTTTTTTTCCCCTCCCACCTAAATATATCCATTAAGATCTCAGAAGTCTCAGACAGACTTCTATTTTGTGTATAAAAACCGCTTGAGGGAATAAATTTGCAGGGCAYGACCACACAGGTCTTCCAGGAATAAGGACATGTGAAGATAGAACTCATTAAAATCACTGCATGATATGACATTTGCAACTTACATTAAGAAATAATCTCTAAGTGTGTGGTCTTCATGCATGTTTTACTTTACCTCGAAAAAGAAATGTAGTTTAAGCACTCAGGGACACTGTAGGCATTTGCTCCACTACAGATTCTGAATGGAGTAAGCAAGGGCTGGACATATCAACGACAAGTTGATATAACTTGATACAGCCTGTGACATATAATATTAATCATATTTTCCATTTTTGCACTCTGTCCAGCTCGATTCYGATCATTTTAAAATAAAGAATTTAATCCAAAATGTTTTGTACATGAACCAGGGATTTATAGTCTGATTCTTTTTGTATTCTCCGATGTAAATCTTCAGAGTTTAATTTACCTTAAGATGCTTCCCTGATTTATCATAGGTCCATATTCAGTTTTGTAATTTCTTTTATTTCATAAAGCATGYGTTGATACAATGCACTTCTGTGGTCCTGCTCCATTTTCTTCAGATGTGGCTTTTTCATTCCTTTTTCAACAGCAGTCCCTCTTAAAGGCTTTTACCTGCTCACCAGCTCAATCCATTCATCCTTGAAAAACAAAGGAGCGTTCGGCCCTAGCCAGAAGCCTCCACCTCTTCATTACCGTGTTGCACTGTGTCGTTATCTGAGCTTGTTCTCTCCATGGCTGCTGGCACCTCTTTATTTGATGCAGCAAATACATCTCGTTGTAGGCTTATTAGTATCCATGTCAAGACAATGTGTAATGTGCGTTCTTCTCTCCAAAAACCGATGAATGAAACGAGAACAGAACCTATGAGCAATGTRCATCATTTCACTGCCACATTAATCCCTCTAATTCTAATTGACAGGGTAATTAAACCCCCAAAGATATCCCAGAAAAGCAGCCTGGGTAGCTGTGATCATGCCGTGCAAGTGACACCAAACACATCCTGTGAAATAGGATCAAACCGGCTCCTCAGCATTTTGTGTCACCAAAGCAGCTGTCCTGGCTATTCGCGTCCTGTTAAGTGTGCTTTGAGCACATCATAATCAATTAAAAAGAGTTGTCATTGCACATAACCGTTATGGAACTTCGAAGCTAGGAATATCTTCCTCGGGACAAAGACTCCCAAGGGCTCTTCTCCATAGGAGCCCTGTCATTCATCTGCCCCACACTCCTAAGGTCTCTGACAGTTCAGGATCAGTCTTCTATGGGAAGCCTCTGTATCAAAAACATGGCTTTATTGCTCTACTGCCTCCTGAGCTCCTTCCCACATGCTTTTCCCAGAGCCTGCAGCCATCTCTAGCTTTCTTTCAGTTGCTACCAACCCTATTCTTTTCTCTCTTTATTGCTCCTGTTCCCTTTATTCGCCATCCTTCCCATTTCTTCCCCTAACGGATATACTAAGGTAAGCTTTGATAGCAGTTCTTCTTAGTCTCTGCACTAGGAGGAGTGATTTAATGGAAAGTCCTGTTACATCCTGGGTATTGGCTCAGTTTGAGGAAGGATGCGTGCGCTTTTGGAAGAGGATGATACTGTGGATCATCTCCAGCATGGAGGAATTTCCAAAGAATCTGACTATCTGAGCAAACTTTCAAAGCATGTTGTATCTGCAGCTTTTTAATGTCTTCAACTGCAACCCAGATTAGCTGGATTTCCATGAGGTGGCAAAAAGCACATCTCTGGCACTATAAGGCTCAGAGTTCAAGTCATGAGGTCAAAGCATGGACTGCTTCTGAACTAAAAGGTTGAAAATCTTTCTGGTGGGAGAAATACTGGCTCATTTCACCCTTGGATCTTTTTTTCCTATCCTCACTTTTAGAAATGCCTTATCTGATTTCCCTGGGAAAAAAAAAAAAAAAAAAAGCATATTTAAATAAAAGAACCTGGCAGTGGATTTCCTTCCATGAACATACCATATTTCCCATTTCTGTAATGGCAAATGGGTTCTGCAGATAGACACTGATCCTCAGCAAACATTTTAGTGTTAAAGTTTGGCAAAGGATCTTAGAAAAACATCTGACAAAATTAAATAGAGGTTTTGCTATTAAGTACATCCATAATAATTAACATCACGCAATGACTTTGCCACAGTCACGCAATAGTTTACTAATAAGTCAAATAAACACAGGAACACTTGGCATGTGGCAGCTTTCCCAGTAGCTCACACCTATCACATTCCCACTCCTCATCCTGCRCAATACGCAGCAGGATATAAAGTGTGTAACCAAACGATGTGAACTGACTACCAGCAGATCAAACACTTCTCACTGCAAGGTGTCCTAATGTAATGCCAGGAAGCACCTCGCTGTAGATAGTATACTTCTTGCTAGACAGATGAAATATTCAGACACCATCAAAAGTGCTTGGAGCAGAAGAAGTAAAGGTATTCAGTTACATCATTTTTAAAATGATTGTTTATTTATTTTAATGTGAGAGGCATCTACTAAGGAGCTGGGTGTCTAAGGGATGTGTATTTCCGATTGCCCTACCTAGCCCTACTGCTGCATTTATATGCACTTCTTTTTGTCTCTGCCCCTGCTGTGCCTTGATTTTGTCAGGCTTGAGTCGGGAGGAGTGGCTAAGCGAGATGAACAGTTTGCAGCTGGAATAAATGAAAACAGGTATATCAGTAAATAGGTTGTTAATACCTGTACACGATGTGACACCCCTTGCTTTTACCCATTGGTGTGGTGACAGCATTACTGCTCTAAATAGTTTTATAGTCAATGCTGTGACTGCTGAATAAATCCATATTATTCGGTGAACAGAAAAAGATGCCTATTTCTGGTTTCTGCTGTCCTTGTCAGTGTCATGTTCCAAATCCTGTCCACGATTCTGCAGCAACTTGGAAAAAGACCATTCCTTGCACCATAAGAATAATCTTCCTGGTCATTCATATTTCTTGGCTGCTTTGCTTGAATGGTTAGCTCAGGCAAGTCCACTCTTCAAATGATGCAAATCTCTGCTATTGCCTGGGCTACATGCAGCAAGGAGGTGGCCTCGAAAGCCTGGTGTCCCGCATACTGCTGAAGAAACCTTGTGACATGAGGAATGCAGCTTTATTACACTGCTGTAGCTAGTAGTGCACCTGGGAGGTGTCTTCTTAGGACAAGTCAGTGTCTTGCTAATCCACCTCACCTCCTCACATGTCTTTCCCACCACAGTTCTGTTTCATCTCGAGGAGGACTGATGCTCTCTTGTCATCCAGCTCACCAGGTTCCTTCATCGTTGCTGCAATCGTATCACATCACTCTACATGTGATAGGTAGCAGGAAGGGGCTACCACTTCACTGCAGAGACCGGAGGATGCACAGCCCCATTTCTTAGGTGTTCCTTTTTAGCATTATTTTTAGGCACTGCCTTTTTCTATCTATACAAATTCTTGCTTAATCGGAATCCGCAAGACCTACTTGAGCGATTGCCCTCCCTGAGGCACAAAAAGAAATTTGCAGCCAAACTAACTTCTTAAATATAGCAGGAAAGGAAGAAAAATTCATACTACCTTCCAAAAGATACAAGGCACGACAGCAAACCTCTTTTCTCTATAATATCAAACAGAAGGATTTCTTTTTTGGTGTAGAGATTTTCTTTAAGCAATGCAGAACGGTGCTGTGGGCAAGGGATCCTTCCCACTGGCTGCACAGGAACGAATAAAATTTAGATTATGCTCAGACCTTGTTCCAGCAAGGCAGACACAGAGTTGTCTTCTCCCAATTTTATTTCTGTGATTGGGCTAAGCAGTTGTTGAAGTGACTGAATACTTCCCACTGGCATAGAGAGAGGTTTGGGGAGGATGAAGCCTTGGGGATGGAAAGGTCCTATTAATTATGCATTAAAAAGAACTGGGAGAACCAAAATAAGGACAAGCACCTTTTTTTTTTTTTTTTTTTTTTTTTTTNTTTTTTTTTTTTTTTTTTTTTTTTTTTTTTTTTTTTTTTTTGTTAGATTTCCCTCAAAAAAGCAAAAATGATTGACCAGAGTGGACTTAGACACACAGAGAGAAAATCTATTCCATTAGGATCTCCAAATACACAAATTCACTTGAAATGAGCCTAAACAAGGGCCAGTTGTGCTTATAGAGGAAACTCACTCACACACAATGAAACTCACTCACACAAAAATCAAGGTGCTGAATGCAGTGCTAGGGCCTGCCTGGCAGGCAGCGAGAGAGAGGGAGGAAGAGGCATTGACAGCTTAGAATTAGGCTTGTTTATTTTCCAAGTGTGGAAGATCAAACCCTGCACGTTTAACCTGTTCAGTACCGGTGCATGAGGGCCAGCACAGATGGGAGGTTCAGCTATTTGCTGTGACAGCCTTTGCAGCCATCACTCCAGAAAGAGGAAAAATAGTCCCCCTAGTGTACCGAGGCTGTAAAAAGCAGGAGAATCTCTTCCTCGWTTCTCTGAAGAAACTGCTGCAAGTTCTGCTCTGACATTTGAGTAACTGTGTGAAGTTACTACGGTAAAACTCTGTATTCTGTTCATCGCAAGACTTGTGATTTCCAAGGCTGGAAAGCAAAGCAAAAGTACTCATAAATACCAAGCAGGAAAAAATGTTTTTTAACACTTCCAGTGACAAAGAAATTTGGTTTTGCATTGCTGTACAATCCTAACTTCTGATTTTCTCACCAGGGAAAAATATATTATCTTAGAAGAAGAAGGGGAGAGCATTAAATACAGTAATGCTGTATGCAGGAATTCTTAGCTTTGTAGTTAAGACCTGAACTCAAGCATGTTGTTCTACCCAGAAGTAGTACTTCAGTCTTTTTATTGCATGCTGCATGTAATCAATCGCAGAAGCAAACAGATTTTGAAAAAGAAAACATTTGGTCCTGTTGGGGACTGCAGGGGCATTTCTGAGATCTGAGAGTTGGGCCCACAGACTTTGCACCACTTTGAACTTGCCCTCTTGCAAGTGGGGCTGTGGTTTATCTTCCTGCGTGCCTAAGCCTTGACCACTACCCCTCTCTCCCTCAATAGCTCTGGGTCCAAACGTGCTGACCTGGCCCGTTGTGCCAGGTGCCGGAGTGACCTATGAGAAGGTTTTGCTGCACTGCACTGCTGTGGCACCGTAACAGCCTCCCGTTTGGGGAGAAAGTGGGAGATCTGCTTTGGGGAGAAAGTGGGAGAGGTTTGAAAGGAGAACAGAGCATCTTTGCTATGGGGAGGGCACAGCCGGCTGGGAAGCAGTGTTCTGGCCTCAATAATTTTTCCCAAACGGGCCACATTGGAGCGAAGCCGCCATGCTCTCCTTTGTCCTCTGCCCTATGCCTAAACCTGCCCTGTGGCAGGTCACAGGCTACTTGGTCCCTCCTCACCCTTGTTCCCTGCTGACCAGGGAGCTAAATGGCCTTCCCAGGAGAAAAAAAGGAAAGGGGAAGGGGAGGAGCAGCAAGACAGCTCTCAGCAAGTTGAAAAAATAGTAGCAAAAAGAGAATATTTGAATGACAACTCCTAGTTGTCGCAGGGCCAGGGGAAGGCCTGCGGGACGGGCCGCGATAGGGGCACGGAGCCCGAGGGTGGCAGCCCGCGGGGCAGTGCGGCCCTGCCCCGCGCGGGACCAGGAGCTCGGGCACTGCCCAAGGGCGGCCTCTGTGCAGGACCAGGAGCCCCAGTCCTGCCCAAGGGCAGCCTCCACACGGGATCAGGAGCTCGGGCACTGCCCAAGGGCAGCCTCCACATGGGACCAGGAGCTCCGGTGCTCCCCAAGGGCAGCCTCCACACGGGACCAGGAGCCCCAGTCCTGCCCAAGGGTGGCCTCCATGCGGGACCAGGAGC